>NC_029774.3:108599297-108655863 GCF_000817695.3 Arachis duranensis | reverse complement strand
TCAAGCTCCAATATTCACATATACACAACCTAAGCCACAATCATCATACCCATACACAACATCTCAATACCCAAACATCATAGAACAATAAATTACACTAGGGTTGAGAATCTAACCACACCCAAGATCCAAGGAGACAAGATTAACCTTCTCGTTCAAGAGAGTTGGGTCCTATAACATCAAAGAGCCCAAAATCTCAACATTTTTGCTCATAAAACTCGAAAACAAGGCTGGAATTTCGAAGAGCAAAACGTGGTTTACCTCAAAATTAATTGTATGGGTTTTGTAGAGCTCTCCGCGGTGAACGCGTGGCCGCAAACGGAGCGGCAATCGGAGCTCTAGATCAAAAGTTATGGTGGTTTGAAGATCAAGTGAGAGAAAGAACTTGAGAGAGTGTTCTTCCCTCCATGGCCTCCATTTTCAGCATATGAGTGTGTTTAGTGAGGAGAGAGAATGCTGAAAACTAGGGTTTTGGTTTAGTTATGTTGGGCCAATGGCCCACTTTGGGTCCGGTTGGCCCGATTTGGCCCGTTCGGTCCAATCTTGGTCCGATTTCTATAAAATTGCTACCAAAATTCTAGTCTCAATCTCCTCTATCATATTTAGCCACAAAAATCACATTTTGGGCTTTCTCGAATAAATTCTCATTTATGGGCTAATTAGTCGTTAATTAACCGGGTTTTACATAACTTCTCATATCTTCTCCTGATTTTAGCTCGAGTACTTTCCATATCACATAATTCTCGATTGAGATCTCTTTCCTTTTATTAGCTTTGAGGAAAGGTCCTTGTAAAAGGGCTTCATCTACACGAACTTTAGCAAATTATTTTTCAAGTTCTACTCTGTGTTGAGCCAATTGTTCATGTGCATTGGTGGCGTGAGCAACACTTGTTTCGTGTTTGTCATAAATTTTTTGTTTTGATGCAAAAAAAGCTTCAGGTTATGCAGATCCTGCCTCGATTTTTGCCATGCTTTTTCTATAGTAAGTAAGCTTGTTGTGAGAGATAAATAAACTGTGAGAAATTTGTTCAAATTTCTTCAATTGCTCAAAAAAACTGATAGGTACTCGATATTCGAGAGTTATGCTTAATATGGTGGAAATTAAAGAATCAGATCATCTCAATTTTTCCATTCATCAATTGTATGTTTCAAGAGATTAAGAAGCATCTTTAAACTTTCAAGAGCCTGGGGAGTCAATTCTTTGGGAAGTCCATGTCCTGGTGACTCATCAGTAGATAGAACTCGAGGAGCTACTTCTATTTTATGAGATATACTTGATACAGCAGAAAGAAGTTCCTCTAAATCAACCTCTTGTGGACTCAAACTTTATTTGGTGTAGATTGTTTGTATCCTATTTGCAGGTCAATATTAGGATTGGATTTGTTGACAAGGTTTTGTGCCTTATCAGCTTGCATGTTAGTGTTGGAGGCAGGGTTGTTTGCTTCCTTGTGTTCTTCAATTGGATTGTTTTCCATAGTAAGCAAGGTTGCGAGAACCAGACCAATCAATGAACTGGTAAGGTAACTGGTTCACTGGTTCAATAGTTCGATCGAGGTTCAACCAATTTAATTAAATATTAAATAAAATTATAAAAAATTCAATATATAATTTTAATTATTTAAATTCAATAATTTTTAACCTAATACAATTTCACATAATAAATTATCCATAATTTAATATTAAAAGTACACAAACAACTTCAAACATCAAAGCTCATGACTAAAAACAAACAAAATGCACATAGCGACAAAAACATAATGTTCTACTATCAACAGAAACATTAACAAAAGATTAATATTAAGGTATTAATGTGTTATAAACTTTTAAATATCCTTCATTGTATTTTTTGGATAAGCTCAAATCATCATTATAGAGAAAACATAGCATAACTACTTTGATAAAAATAGCAAAACTTGAGGTTGTCTACAAATCTTTAGTTCTTCAATATCGTTCATTCTAGTACGAAGAAAACCCTTCCATTGTATTTCCCTTTTATCCTTCGAAATAATATCCATTGTCATAAGAATGTTTAGAGCATCATAGACCCTTCTATGGATATTTTTCTCATCATATTGTTGCTGATAAATGTTTAGTCGAAGAAACATTAGTTACTTATCTTAAACACTCAATCTGTAAAAAAGAATATAAAATAGAAATTTGTTTATATGAGAAAACCTTATCAGGAGACAAACCACTATTGCCTAGATCAGCAAATTCAGCCATAAGTTCATCTACTACCTGTAATGAAACCACAATCACATTAAAGTGAAATAGCAAAACTGGTGGACGAAATTGTGATTCATTCTTGAATTGTTGTTCGAAATTGATTGCCCCAGTAATGGCTCCAAAAGCTTGGTGCTCAATACCATGGTCTAAACATAACTTCACAACTTTGCTCAACTAACCAGCAAGTGTACTTGGTCGTCCAAGTAATACCTTAAGTGAGTAAGGGTCGATCCCACAGAGATTATTGGTATGAAGCAAGCTATGGTCATCTTGTAAATCCCAGTCAGGCGGATTCAACTGTATTAAGAAATTATAGTAAACGAAAATAAATAAAATAGGATAGAGTTACTCATGTAATTCAATGGTGGGGATTTTAGATAGGTGTATGAAGGTGCTGTGTTCCTTCTGAATCTCTGCTTTCTTACTACTTTTATCCAATTTTTATCACTCCTTTCTATGGCAAGCTGTATGTAGGGCATCACTGTTGTCAATGGCTACATCTCATCCTCTCAGTGAAAATGGTCCAAATTCTCTGTCGTAGCACGGCTAATCATCTGTCGGTTCTCGATCATGTTGGAATAGAATCCCTTGATTCTTTTGCGTTTGTCATCACGCCCAGCAATCGCGAGTTTGAAGCTCGTCACAGTCATTCAATCCCGGAATCCTACTCGAAATACCACAGACAAGGTTAGACTTTCCGGATTCCCATGAATGCCGCCATCAATTCTAGCTTATACCACGAAGATTTTGATTAAGGAATCCAAGAGATATGCGTCTGGTCTAAGGTAGAACAGAAGTGGTTGTCAGTCACGCGTTCATAGGTGAGAATGATGATGAGTGTCACAGATCATCACATTCATCATGTTGAAGTGGAACGAATATCTTAGAATAAGAATAAATCGAATTGAATAGAAAATAGTAGTAATTGCATTGAAACTCGAGGTACAGCAGAGCTCCACACCCTTAATCTATGGTGTGTAGAAACTCCACCGTTGAAAATACATAAGTGATGAAGGTTCATACATGGCCGAGAGGCCAGCCCCCAAAATGTTATCACAGGATCAAAAATACAATCCAGGATGAAAATATAATAGTAAAAATTCCTATTTATACTAGACTAGCTACTAGGGTTTATAGAAGTAAGTAATTAATGCAGAAATCCACTTCCAGGGCCCACTTAGTGTGTGCTTGGGCTGAGCTTTGAACTTTACACGAGCTAAGGCTTCTATTGGAGTTGAACACCAAGTTGTAATGTGTTTTTGGCGTTCAACTCTGGTTCGTGACGTGTTTCTGGCGTTTGACTCCAGAATGCAGCATGGAACTGGCGTTGAGCGCCAGTTTACGTCATCTAATCACGAATAAAGTGTGAACTATTATATATTGTTGGAAAGCTCTGAATGTCTACTTTCCAACGCCATTGAGAGCGCGCCATTTGGAGTTCTGTAGCTCCAGAAAATCCATTTTGAGTGCAGGGAGGTCAGATTCCAACAGTATCAGCAGTCCTTTGTCAGCCTCCTATCAGAGTTTTGCTTAGGTCCCTCAATTTCAGCCAGAAAATACCTGAAATCACAGAAAAACACATAAACTCATAGTAAAGTCCAGAAATGTGAATTTAACATAAAAACTAATGAAAATATCCCTAAAAGTAACTAGATCATACTAAAAACTACCTAAAAACAATGCCAAAAAGCGTATAAATTATCCGCTCATCAAAAACCCAGACAATCAGTAAACTACTAAACCTAGTATTATTAACAAAACTAAAAAAAGTATTAACAGAATCTAAAAATCAACAACTCAATATTATTAACAACAGTACAAATTACAAAATAAGCAAAAATAATTCCAAGCAATAGTGCTTACCAGTAGCGAGGGAGGAAAGGATGTGACGGCGAGGGAGGAAGAAAATGACGACAACGACGCAGGAGTGGAAACTTCCAAAAAAGACAGAAAGAGCTCGAATAGAGGAGAAGACGACTACAATAGAGCTTCCACACATGACAAATCTTCCTACGACGACGATAGAGCTTCCACACGTGACGCTGAATTTGAAGAGGGATGGTGGCTGCGGGGCTACGGGCTGTGTTTGGGGACTAGAATTCTCCAATGGCGAATTGAATTTTTAGAGAGAAAGAGAGGGATGGGACTAGGGGGCTATGCGCTGTGGGCTGAGTTTTGGGAATTAGTTTTTTTTTAAGTTAAACGGCACCGTTTTGAGGGTTGCTACCCAACCGAAAACCCTTAAAAAACCAACCGATTCCTGCAATTCATTGGTTAACTGCCAATTTGGCCGGTTCTTTGACCGATTTTTTGTCAAGCAGTTTTTAAGGTCAAATGAACTAACCAAGTGACCAGTTTCTGGTTAATCAGATTGAACCGGCTAGTCGGGTTCAATTTTCAAAACCATGATAATAAGGAAGGAAAAAGAGTAATGTCAACATCAACCCTTTTGGGTGAAGGCTCTTTTTCTACAAACTGAGTTTCTAAAAGGTTTCCTTTCTCTTACTTATCTCTAGGGTCAGTTTTCCCAGGAGTTTGATTAATTTCTTTTCATCATGCAAATAATGTGACAGGACATGTCCACTCGATGAAGAAGATGGCGAAGGTTCCTTTTCTTTTTTGGTAGGAGATTTAGTTTCGATTGACATTGTGTTCAAAATCAGAGGTAATTCTTAAGTAGGTTTTTCGACCTATAGCATTTGGTTTATAAGCATTGAAATTAGCTTTAAATTGTGATAATATGTTTTTGTAAAATGTAAAAGTTGGAGATCATTAGAATATCTTAGTTTCTTGAGATTGAGAGCTCGATGAGTGCATTGAATTTGTGAAAGTTTTGAAGTCAAAATTTGAGGTGTTTGAATTAGTTGAAGATTCGTTAGAGTTGCTGGGAGTTTCTTTTGGGGTTGAGATGGTAGATCTGTCAATAGTTTCTTGAATAGAAGAATCTCCCAAGATTAAAGTTTGATGAAATAAGCACATAGTTATCAAAAGAGAGTAATAATAGAATCTTCATAAGAAAATGGATTCGAAATTGGGAGAGTTACCTTGTTGGTTTGGGAAACCTTTGAGACTTTTAGTATCTTTTTGTCTTTTTGGTGCTTCGATGGCTCAGTTTTTCTTTTTGAAGTTTTTGAAGTCAGCATTTCAAGGGAATCTGGAAAAGACTTGACGAGTCCCTTGAAGATGTTCTCTAGTGATCGATCAGAGCGAGAATAATAGCTGGTTCACCACTCAATAAAAGATTTAGTAACGTAACTACTACAAACAAAAGAGAGAGGATAATAGTAAGTTCGACATTACTCATTATGATCGAGACACTTGTCAATTCCTTTCTTCCTGTTGAAGTTTATTTTGCAGAGAGGAGGGGTTTTGCTAGGAAATGGTGTTGCAAGAGCTTGACAGAAATCCATTTGTCTTGCAACATAATAGGGATCATAAAGAGTGACTCGGTATTGGTCTTTTTTGTATCGAGGAATATCTGTCAGTATCACTTGAATAGTGAGAAAGTTAGATAACATTTCATTATTCAGACGTTGTGCATCTTCATCTTCATCTTTTTTAACTTTGAGGCGTCAAAACCAGGTTAGTCCACATTTACGGTTGACAAAATGGAGCAAACTTTAGGTCTTTGTTTTTGAAAACATTTTCTTGAATGAAGTTTTGAAAAAACTTCCTAGAGAAGCTCATTGGTGGAATGTAAATGAGCAAAATTTGGTTGTAAAGTAACCAATCTGAGTCCTTCAATACTTTTTCTTTCAGAAAGAGCCACCCCATTATGCTTAATGTGTTTCTCAAAAACCATATTTAACCAGAGTTGTAATAGCCAAAGAGGTCCTCCAGTGCTAATCAAAGATTTGTTATGGAAGCTATCGATCATTTATCCCAATTCATTATAAAGATTTCCTAAAAGTAACTTAGCCAAGTTAAGTTTGTGCTTCTCATGAATAAGAGCAGCCAAAGTGATATATAGTTTTTGCATTGAAACACTTTTTGAGCAAAAAACTATAGCATTTAGCCAATGACATAGAAAGGTTACATGCTCATCATCTGTGATTGGATTGTCTTTTATCCCATGTTTTGCCTAATGAATTCTCCATAAGAGTTTTTTAAGACAATTTTGTAGTTGTTCTTTGGTATCATATCGAAAGTAATTACAAGCCCAATTGGTGAAAGTCCCGTGATAGCTACTATGTCAAAAAGTGTGGGTCTGACTATACCATATGAAAGATGAAATTTATTGGTAGTTTTATTCCAAAAACCAAATGCAGCCACAATCATCCAATAATGTGTTGAAGGATGGAATTATGAGAGTTTGAGAAGGTCATAGACTCATAGATCCCTCAAAATTTCTAATCATCTTTCTTAAAGGGTTCTATTCTCTTAAACCAAGTAAGAAAATTCGCATTTTTGAAAGAAACATTGGGGTTGTTGCAAAACTGTCTGGCATGATTGACGAAAGGGGCTACGAACAAATCTTGTTTGATTAGCAGGTCTTGGTTTTCACTACAAGAAAATAATGAAAGACCTTTTTTGCTTGTTCTAGGGAGTTCAGGGGAGTGAGGGAACAATAAAGTTCGTTTTTAACAAAGAAAGGAAAGAAGACCTTCTTATCATTCATGGTATTGACTGGATCTTCAATGATGGTTTTTGTGATAATTTGCTCTTCTTCGTGCTTTGCCGATTGTTTTCCTTTAACCTTCGCTTGAAAAGTTATGGGGGGAGTTGAGATATCCATTTCGATACAGCATGAATAAAGATGAATTTAATCCCCAATTTTCTAAACGTAGTCAAAATGAGAGATAAATATTATTTAATATGTGTGAACCACGTAAGTATACTTTTTGGGGTTTATTGTTTAAGACTAGGTTTTACGAATAAAAAGTGACAGAAACTAGTGAAAGTGATAAGGTAGTTTTGAATGAAAAATGAGTATAGAACAGAGAAGAACTTAGCAGGAAAATGCAAAGAAGTTATAAATCTTTGAACTTGGAGGTTATGTGACAATAATGGCATTGGAAGAGAAGGAAGAGTGTGAAAAAGGAGCCTGCTTTGTTGAATGTAACGGGTTTGGAAAAATTTTTAAATTTTGAAGATGAGAAGTTTTGGGGGTTTATGTAAACCTTGGAAATTGAAATTCAAAAGAGAGAAAGAAAAAGCAATTAATTAAATACGTGCTATATGTGCGTACTAAATGGGATCGTGATTATGAGGGTAGTTATCAAGCATATTAAAAAGAAAAGGAATTCTTTGTTCATATTAAAATGGAATTTAATATGAATTTTTCTTAGGATCAGTTATTGGTTCTCGAAGATCTCGATGATAATAATGATCCTAGGGAACAATTCGTTAGTCGAAGAGTTGTTGTTTGAAATTTTCACGAAAGACGATTCAAAAAGAATTTGTTAATAGAAAGGATCTCGATTTGATTTTTCACATTGAAGAATGAACTTGACAGTTAGCATGTCGAGTTGAATGATGTAATGCATAGGACAATTATATATCTAACCTTGCGTTAGGTGGAAATAAGTATATTTTGGATTCTTCAAAGTTGACACTTGGCAGCACTAGATTGGTCTATAAATTAACAAGACTCAAAGGAAGCAAGATGAGAATTTTTTTTCAAAATATACTCTCCCACACTCACATCCCTGATAAACCACTATTTTATGGTTTATTTTGTATTGAATTAAGTGGATTTCATCTATTATTCTCACACTTATTCATATAATTCGCAAGTTTTACATTTTCCTTCCTGATTTTGTGCTATTGAAAACATGATTCTTTGGCCTTAAATTTGTTAAGTTTAATCCTCTTTTATTACCATTCGATGTCGTGATATGTGTGTTAAGTGTTTTCAGGATTTATAGGGTAAGAATGGCTTAGAGGATGGAAAGGAAGCATGCAAAAATGGAAGGAACACAAGAAATTGAAGTTTGGAGAAGCTGGCAGCGACGTGTACGCATGGACGATGGGTACGCGTGACTGGTGCAGGAGACAAGCGGCGCGTATGCGTGGATGACGCGTATGCGTGACCACAAATTCATTCAAGCAACGCGTACGCGTGGCCGATGCGTACGCATGACAGAGCGTCACGTGCTGCATTAAACAGAAAATGCTGGGGGTGATTTCTGGGCTACTTTTGGCCTAGTTTCAACCCCGAAAATAAAGAATAGAGGCTGCAAATTGGAGCTGGATAAGGGGATCATTCATTTAAACTTTCATTCACACAACATTAGGTTTTAGATGTAGTTTTCTAGAGAGAGAGGCTCTCCTCTCTCTCTAGGTTTAGGGTTTCTTTTTTCAATTTCCCCTTAGGTTCAGGTTCAGTCTTCTTTTAAATTAGTTTTCTCTTAATTTTATTTGTTTAAGCACTTTAGTTCATCTTCTTCTCTTGTTAATTTTCCTTTTTCGCTATTTTTATGTTTATGAGCTCTTGTTACATTTGATTTCTTTTAATACAATTTATATTTTCTATGTTTATTGTTGCTCTCTTTAATTGTTAGTCATTGTTGCTTGCGATTGGTTGTTTAGATTTAATATTCCTTGTTAATTTTCTATGTTTTTATTTTATGCCTTCCAAGTGTTTGATAAAATGTTTGGTAGGATTTTAAATTATATTTTTGTATTCTTAACTTGGATTGAGTAATTTGGAGACTCTTGAATTGTCAAAGTCTCTTGTTGGTTAGTGATTGAAAGTTGCTAGTTGGCTTGAACTTCACTAACTCTAGTCTTTGATTAGGACTTGTGAACTCAAGTTGATTTACTCACTTGACTCTCCTTCAATTGTTAGAGGTTAACTAAGTGAGAGAAATTTGCAATTACCATCACAATTGACAATGATAATGAGGATAGGAATTCCGATTCTCAACCCTTGCTAGGACTTTTCTTAGTTGTTAGTTTATTTTCTTGTTATTTACATTCTTTGCTTATTAAACTCAAAACCCAAAAAGATACAATCTCATAACCAATAATAAATATACTTCCCTACAATTCCTTGAGAGACGACCCGAGATTTAAATACTTCGGTTTATTTTTATTGGGTTTGTATTTGTGACAAACAATTTAAATATTGATTGAGGTTTAATTGTCAGTTTAGAACTATACTTGCAACGCGATATTTTTGTGAAAATATTTTCCGACATTTTTCCTCCATCAAATTTTTGGCGCCATTGCCGGAGAATTGCAAATGTGTACCTTATTGTTGGTTATTGTGAATATTGTGAATATGTTTGCCTTTTCGTTTCTTTGTTAGTTGTTTCTAGTTTTAGGAGTTTATTTTCATTATTTCTTATTAGTTTTTGTTTTTATTTTCTCTTGTTACTATGAATTCTCACCCCTTTGGCGATGAGTTTGGTTCAAATTATATTTTAGGGAATGGAAGCTACAATGAAAACATGTATCAAGGTTGGGACAATCAAAGATGGGAGGAGCCAAAAGGTTTTGATCAACCCTCTTGGCAACAACCTCCTCCAACGTACTATGAGCAACAACCATTCTATGATGCATACCAAGACAATGGTTATGGTGGACCTATTCGTGACAATCAACAATCACCACTATATACCTATGATCCCCTTACTCAATATGGCCCTCAACCACCATACTCACAAGTCCCATACCACCAAACACTTCTATATGACCCTAATTCAAATCCACCATACCAACCACCTTATGAGCTATATGAACCATACATAGAACCACCCCAATTCTAACAAAGTTACTCCCAAGAACCACTACCTCAATATTTACCACCTCCAATGTATGAGAACTTTCAATCACTAGACGAATTTTCCTTTCCACCACAACCCTCCATAGGAGAATGTCCATATCCATCAATCCAAGAGCACTATGATCCTACTTGTGATAGCCAAGCGGAACAAGAGCCATGGGATCATTTTAAGGAAGCAATGGATCGACTTCAAGCAACCATTCATCAAATGGAACGAGAGGAAAGCCAAAAAGCACACGAAGCTCTCATGGCTAACAAATCTCAACTTAAGAACAAGGGACTGGCATGTGTTGTAAAACAAGTGGAAAAGATGGAGAGTGTGATAAACCACTATTTTACGATTTATCCTGTGCTTATTTCGGTATATTTTACCCATTATTCTCACACTTATTCATGTAAATTGCATGTTTTACATTTTCCTTCCTGATTTGTGCTATGATTGAAAACATTTTTCTTTGGTCTTAATTTAGCTAATTTTAATCCTCTCTTATTTCCATTCAATGTCGTGATATGTGTGTTAAGTATTTTCAGGGATTACAGGGCAGGAATGGTTTAGAGGATGGAAAGGAAGCATGCAAAAGTGGAAGGAATACAAGAAATTGAAGGAATTGTTAAGCTGTCAACCCTGACCTCTTTGTACTAAATCGACCATAACTTGAGCTACAGAGGTCCAAATGAGGCGATTCTAGTTGTGTTGGAAAGCTAACATCCGGGGCTTCAAAATGATATATAAATTGCCATAGTTGCCTTACTGTTAAGTGACGCGCACGCGCAAAGCACGCGTACGCGTGGATGGTGCGGTAGACAAGCGACGCGTACACGTGACAGAGCCACGTGCTGTACGTATCAGAAATTGTTGGGGGCGATTTTTGGGCTATTTTTTGCCCTTTTCCAAGTCCGAAAACATAGATTAGAGGCTGCAGAATGGAGGAATCAATCATTCACTTCTCATACACATAATTTGAGGTTTTAGATGTAGTTTTCTAGGGAGAGAGGCTCTCTCCTCTCTCTAGGTTTTAGGGTTCTTAGTCTTATTTCTTCTTAATTTCAGATTTCTACTTCACTTTAATTTAGGTTTCTTCTACTATTATTGTTCTAGCACTTTAGTTATCTATTCCCCATTGTGATTTCCTTATTTTGCTAATTTAGTTTATGAACTCTTCATGTTAGATTCAATTTCTTATTAATACAATTTGAGGTATTTGATGTTTATTGCTTCTTCCTTCAATTGTCCTCATTTATATTTGCAATTGGTTGTTTAGATTTATTTTCCTTGTTAATTTTCTATGCTTTTATTTTGTGCCTACCAAGTGTTTGATAAAATACTTGGAAGGATGTTAGAGTAGAATTTTATGTTCTTGGCTTGGGAAGGCAACTTAGGAATTCTTGAGTTACTAATGTCCAAGTAATTGATGATTGGAGCCATTAACTCTAGTTCTCACTAATTGAATTGGTGGAGAACTAGGACTTATAGACTTGGATTGATATAACTTATTTAACTTTCCTTTACTAATAGTTAGAGGATGAATTAATGGGATTGATCCTTGCCAATTCTCATGTTGTGGTTAGTGATAAGGAGAGAGATCCTTGACCACCAAACATTGCCAAGACCTTTTTATCATTTGAATTTTATTACCATTTACTTTTTCTTGTTTCTTAATCCAAAACCCCAAAAATATACAACTCATAACCAATAATAAATACACTTCCCTGCAATTCCTTTGAGAGACGACCCGAGGTTTGAATACTTCAGTTATTATTTTTAGGAGTTTGTTACTTGTGACAACCAAACTTTTGTATGAAGGGATTATTGTTGGTCTAGAAACTATATTTGCAACGAGAGTTTATTGTAAAATTCTAGATCACACAAAAGTTCATTCATCAGAGTGTTGAACCGCCACATCCTTATCATGATGAACCACTTTCTTATCATGAACCCTTCCTTCCAAGTAATGAACCCTCATATCCACCCCAATCTCCAATGGATGACACTCTTGGTGTTCTTCTTCAAAGGCAAAGAGAGATGCAAAAGATGACACTAGAGTTCAGAGCTACCTTGACTGAGGTAGTAGATAATTTAACTTCACGATGCTTCAATGCTCAAAGTACCCCCATGGCCGCATGTGGAGAATCTAATGAGGAGCGTAGCATGAAGGAGAAATTAAAAACTCCGGTGGAAAGTGAGGGATGTGACTTTGTGATAAACCACTATTTTATGGTTTACAATGTGTTTAATTATGTGGTTTTATCATGGTCTTTACCCACTTATTCATATAATTAGCATGCATTTATATTTCCTTCCTAAAATTATTACATGATTGAAAACATGCTTCTTTGGTCTTAATTTAGCTAATCTTAATCCTCTCTTATTACCATTCGATGCCTTGATCTGTGTGTTAAGTGTTTCAGGCTTTATAGGGCATGAATGAGTGAGAGATTGGGAAGGAAGCTTGCAAAAATGGAAGGAACACAAGAAATTGAGGAGATGACCAGCGAGAAGTGATGCGTACGCGTCAGCAACGCGACTGCACAGAAGAAAGGAATTCGCAGTGACGCGGCCGCATGAATGACGCAGACGTGTGGATTGGAAAAGCAAAAGCGACGCGGAAGCGTGGACGATGCGAACGCGTGGCAGGGAAAAACACGAATGACGTGTCCGCATGGGTGACGCGATCGCGTGACGTGCACGATCTGCAGAATTACAAAAGTCGCTGGCAGAGATTCTGGGCCGCATTTCAACCCAGTTTTCGGCCCAGAAACACAGATTAAAGTCAGGGAACATGCAGAGACTCAAGATGCTTTCATAATTCACTTTTCATAGTTTTAGATGTAGTTTTTAGAGAGAGAGACTCTCTCGTCTCTCTTAGGATTTCTCTTAAGATTTAGGATTAGAATTCCTCTTAAAGGATTTAGGATTTATTATTATTTCAACTTATAATTTTTCTGAGCTCCAAGTTTAATATTCCTTTATTTTGACTTCTCTTATTTTTAATTATATATGTTGCCAATTTGGCTTAATGACATTCATGTTATGATTTTCTTAATAAATATTATTTGAGGTATTTTCATATCTATGATTTGTTTCTCTTATTTATGATATAAATAATTTAGATTTTTCTACCTTTTGGCGTTGGTTGATTAATTGGTGACTCTTGAGTTATCAAACTCATTGTTGATTAAAAATTGGAATTCTTCAAGAATTGATTCGAGATCCAATAACTCTAACTTTTCCCAAGGAAAGACTGGGACTTGAGGATTCGAATTAATTCATTCACCTGAATTACCTTCATAGTTAGAGGTTAACAAAGTGGGAGAAAAATCCAATTCTCATCACAATTGATAAGGATAACTAGGATAGGACTTCCAGTTCTCATACCTTGCCAAGAGTTCATTTTACAGTCATTTATTTAGTTTACTTGTCATTTATCATATCTGCTCTTCATTCTCAAAACCCCGATTTACAAGCTCATAACCAATAATAAGAACATACCTCCCTGTAATTCCTTGAGAAGACGACCCGAGGTTTAAATACTTCGGTTATCAATTTATTTAGGGTTTTGTTACTTGTGACAACCAAAACGTTTGCATGAAGGGATTTCTGTTGGTTTAGAATCTATATCTACAACACGACTATTTTTATAAAATTCTTTACTAGCAAAAATCTTAAGGTCAAAATGGCGCCGTTGCTGGGGAATTGCAAACGTGTGCCTTATTATTGGTTATTGTAAATATTTTTCAAAAAAAAATTTCCTTTTTTGTTAATTTTTGTTTTTATTATCTCTCACTACTATGAACTCTCACCCCTTTGGCTATGAGTCTGGTTATAATTATGTTGCAGGAAAAGGAGATTATAATGACAACATGCACCATGGTTGGAACAATCAAAGATGGGAGGAGCCACAAGGATTTGATCAACCCTCATGGCAACAACCACCTCCAATGGACTATCAACAACCATTCTATAATGCATATCAAGGCAATGGCTATGGTGAGCAGTCTTTTGACTACCAACAAGACCCACCATATGCCTATGAACCCCCTCCTCCTCAATATAATTTTGAACCACCATGCTCACAAGCTCTTTCCACCAAACACCTCCGTATAACCCTAATCCATATCCACCATACCAACCACCTTATGAGCCAAATGAACCATACATAGAACCACCACCTCAATATACACCATCTCCTTATCATTATCAAAATGAACCCTCCTATCCAACCCAAACCTCCATGGAGAAAGTATTTGCCGATTTAAACTCTACTATACAAGCTTTGGTCACACAAATTGGATCACTGAATACCTTCAACAATCAACCCTCAAGCTCTAGTGCACTTCCTTTTCAACCATATAATGATCCACCCATTCCATCACCACACATCCCATCACCACCATCCATGGAAGAGCACCCACATCCATCAATCCAAGAGCGAGATGATCCCAGTTATGCTATTGAAATGGAACAAGAGTCAAGCGATTGTCTCAAGAAAACAGTAGATCAATTTCATGCAACCCTTCATCAATTAGAGCAAGCAATAAATCAATTACCTTCTAGACGTTCGGACACTCAAGGAACCCCCATGGCTTCATGTGGAGAATTTAATGAAGAACGTAGCATGAAGGAGACACTAGAAACTCCAGTGGACAGTAAGGAGCATGACTTTGTACTGGAACAAGTGGAGGAAGCCATAATTGTTAAAGAGGAAGAAGCGGTTGCAGACTTAAGAGATGCAGAACCTCCATGGAAAATTCAAGTCATAAAGCCTCCTTCCAAGGTATTTGAAATTGATGTTGAGGAGGGTGTACAACCTCCAAGGCATGTTATAATAGAAGACTTGGAAGAGGTTAATCAAGAAATGGAGATTCAAGAAGAAGAGGCACAACCTCTCATGCCCTTGGTGCGCAATAAAGAAGAGATTAAATTGGAAGAAAGCTACCAAGAGGAAGAGGTTGAAATTGAAGAAACTTGCAAAGAGGTGGAAGATGTCAAAGAAGAGCACAAGGGAGTGGAGCTTGCACGTTCATTAAAAACACATCCCCCTAAGTTGCCATCATCCTTCACAACATTCAGTGGGTAAAATTCATATCCCTTAGCTTTCTAATTCCACTTGAATACGGGCTACTGGAGACGGATGGTCAACTTAGAGCTCTTTTTGGCATTAAGAGTAAGAAGAAGATGGTCAGTGGTAAGATCTGTCCTGCAAGGTTCATTATGGTTGGAAGCTCAAAATTTAAATGCAAAGGTTGGTATAGAGCTCAACTGAATGGGTCTAAGAAGCTGTTTGGTCGCTGCAGTGAGATTTCAGATCACCTTTCACCTGGCTGGAAAAATGCAGATCGAGACAAAAACGGGTGTAAAAGTAAGGTTTGGGATCCTGGAATCTGCTCTGACATTTGTCACTCCGGGAGCCTAAGAATCTGTTTGAAGCTTCTTAAGGGCTTTACATGCTTAGTTTGGGACCCCGGAGGCTACTGGAAGTACAAACATTGGTGGGGATTCCTGGATCAATACAAGCATAAACCACCATAACAGGGAGCTCACCAAATGTCCAACTTAAGGACTTTAACTAAAAGTGCTAGGTGGGAGACAACCCACCATGGTATGATCGTTTCTTTTTCATTTTTATCTAGTTTTATTTGTTTTCGAGTCTTATTTTATCTTATTATATTGAACCGGAAGTTTTGCATAACATTCATATTAGCATTGCATTCTGCATTTTTCATGCATAAAAAAAAATTTGCCACGCGACACGACCGTATCAGCGACGCGTCCGTGTCGCAAGGAGAGGGGAGAAAATAAAAACGAATAGAGAGTTACGCGAGAGCGTGGCTGGAGGCGTGCCAATGGCACAAATCATCCAACGCGACCGCGTCGCTGACGCGACCGCGTCATATAGGAATAATGGCCTCCCACACAACCGCGTGCCCCACGCGGCCGCGTGCCCTGGATTTCGACGTAAAAGGGTGCGCAACCAATTATTGTGCTAGAGTGGTGCTGGATTGGTGCTGAACGCACAATTCTACCCACGCGGCCGCGTGACCCACGCGACCGCGTCACTTAAAATTTGGCACTAATAATAATTTGAACAGAGAGTTGTGTGAGTGCGAGGCTGCCCTTGCACCAGTAGCATGAATTGTGTCACGCGACCGCGTGACCGACGCGACCGCATCGATTAACTTAAAGCGCAAGTCTCGCGACCGCGTGCCCCACGCGTCCGCGTCGCTTGCGCCGCACAACTTATCCTAATTTGCCAAATATCTTTTCTTTTCTTCCCCAATCCTAATTTTTCCTCCCTCCTTTCTTACTTACTTCTTCTTCCCTTCTTTCCCTTCTCATTCTTCTTATCTTTCATTTTCTTTTACTTAATTGCATACTTTCATTCATTGCATTATTTTCATTGGTGTTGGAATTTTATTTGGGTCATTGTTTTTTTCTATATTTTGTGGATTATTTGACAATTATATATCATTTTTTTAAAGGGTGCTTGCATGTTCAATTTTATACTTTTCATACCTTATTTATTATGCATGCTTTATGTTTGTGAAAAAGCCCGTATGGCATTGTGCATTATTTTAAATTATTCTCTTCTACTATTCAATGCTTGCTTTTCACAAATTTCCTTTACTATTTTATTAATTAAATATAATTGTCAATACAAGTGTTATTGTTAGTTTCTCAGGACTAACAATACATTAAAGCTTTTCATGCTTGATCTATGCTACTCATGCCCTTGCCGGCATGCTAATAAACATCTTGCATCCAATACTCCCCATGCCTTGCTATATTTCCATTGATGAACTGATCACATGGAATCGCGACCATGTCTTTCATTCACTATTTTTTTTTACTTGGCATGATTATCACTCGTACCTCCCTCCTCTTTACTCCATCCCTTTGACTTCATGTCCCTTTCTCTTCTCCCTTTTTCAGGCTGGCCACCAGAACAGGTAAAGAGAAAGCTTCTACAACGAGCAACAGCTGAGGAACCACAACACCCACCCACCTGTACATCTTAGCATGCACCGAGGACAGTGCAATCTTTAAGTGTGGGGAGGTCGATACCGATCTCCACGGGTTAGTTAGTCCCTTCTCAACACTAATTTTTGTTTTTTTCATTGTTGCATTTGCATGTTTGATTGCATGTTTGTTTTTCGTGCATATTTTACCACTTGGTTAAAGTAATATTTTCTTTTTCAAGAAATTTTTATAGTATTTCACTAATTTGAATAAAACTTTTTGAAAAACTTGTTTGAAGAAATATTATTTCGGAACATAGTTTAGAGCTCGAACACACAAAACCAGTGAGATTTTGAGCCTATTTGATTGGTTGCATTTTATCAACCAATATTTTATTTTTGGTGTGTGTTTCTCTCTCTAAAAATTGTGATCTTTGTCTTGCTTAATTCTATATTTCCATTATTTGATGTATGCATGCACTTATATGATTGAGGCCTTGTTTCACTGAGCTTACATACCCTTATGGCCTTACCTTTTATTATCCTTTGCAAACCCATGTTGAGCCTATTTTACCCCTTGTTCTTTACTTTAGCTCATCACTAACTCTAAGTGAAAAACAATAATGTTCCTAATTTGAATCCTTGATTAGCTTAGACTAGTGAGAATGCTCATGAATTAAGTGTGGGAAAAAGTGGGTTTGGAAATGTTTGGTTTGGGAATTGAGTATGTTAGACTTTGTGTGAAAATATGAAAAATGTTAAGAACATGTTTATGCATTCAAAACCTTAATCATATGCATTGAGAAGAATAAAAAAAAGCAAGTAATAAAAGGGGACAAAATGCCCAAAAGTAAGTGTTGGTATCAATGCATATGTACTAAACTCAATTAGGATGCATGAACATGTAGTAAACACAGTTAATGGGAAGTTAGATTTTGTATTTTTATTAAATGAATTGTCTTAAGTTAAGTGGAAAGTTTATGTTAATTAAGGATTCATATTTTAGTCCACTTGGCCAAATACAATCCTACCTTGACCTTAACCCCATTACAACCCTTAAAAGACCTCTTGATTTGTGTATTGGTGCATTTAATTCTTATTGATTGTTAGATGAAGAGCAAGCTATAGAAAGCAAGATTAGTAGAGAATTGAGAGAATTGACCCTAGACACTTGAGAGTTAGAATGATATACACTACTAGTAACGGTTCAGTACTTAATTCTATGTTCCCTGCTTTCATGAGCTATCTTCATCTTGCAAGTTACTTATATTGTATTTTGTGATTTGAATTAGTGAAATCCAGTTCATATTTGTTCTTGAAAGATTTATTTACTTTTTCACCAAGTAGGTAGAATCATTTTAGCATGTAGTTGCATTCACATTCATAGGTTGCATTGCATGAGTCTTGCTTTTCCCTACTCATTTATTTGGTCTCCTTGAGTTTAGCATGAGGACATGCTAATGTTTAAGTGTGGGGAGGTTGATAAACCACTATTTTATGGTTTACAATGTGTTTAATTGTGTGGTTTTATCATGGTCTTTACCCACTTATTCATATAATCAGCATGCATTTATATTTCCTTCCTAAAATTATTACATGATTGAAAACATGCTTCTTTGGTCTTAATTTAACTAATCTTAACCCTCTCTTATTACCATTCGATGCCTTGATCTGTGTGTTAAGTATTTCAGGCTTTATAGGGCATGAATGAGTGAGAGATTGGGAAGGAAGCTTGCAAAAATGGAAGGAACACAAGAAATTGAGGAGATGACCAGCGAGAAGTGATGCGTACGCGTCAGCGACGCGACCGCGCAGAAGAAAGGAATTCGCAGTGACGCGGCCGCATGAATGACGCAGACGTGTGGATTGGAAAAGCATAAGCGACGCGGAAGCGTGGACGACGCGAACGCGTGGCAGGAAAAAACGCGAATGATGTGTCCGCATGGGTGACGCGATCGCGTGATGTGCGCAATCTGCAGAATTACAAAAGTCACTGGCAGAGATTCTGGGCCGCATTTTAACCCAGTTTTCGGCCCAGAAACACAGATTAAAGTCAGGAAACTTGCAGAGACTCCGGATGCTCTGATAATTCATAATTTTAGGATTAGATGTAGTTTTTTTAGAGAGATAGGTTCTCTCCTCTCTCTTAGGATTTAGGATTAGAATTCCTCTTAAAGGATTTAGGATTTATTATTATTTCAACTTATAATTTTTCTGAGCTCCAGGTTTAATATTCCTTTATTTTGGCTTCTCTTATTTTTAATTATATATGTTGCCAATTTGATTTAATGACATTCATGTTATGATTTTCTTAATAAATATTATTTGAGGTGTTTTCATATCTATGATTTGTTTCTCTTATTTATGATATAAATAATTTAGATTTTTCTACCTTTTGGCTTTGGTTGATTAATTGGTGACTCTTGAGTTATCAAACTCATTGTTGATTGAAAATTAGAATTCTTCAAGAATTGATTCGAGATCCAATAACTCTAACTTTTCCCAAGGAAAGACTGGGACTTGAGAATTCGAATTAATTCATTCACTTGACTTACCTTCATAGTTAGAGGTTAACAAAGTGGGAGAAAAATCCAATTCTCATCACAATTGATAAGGATAACTATGATAGGACTTCCAGTTCTCATACCTTGCCAAGAGTTCATTTTACAGTCATTTATTTAGTTTACTTGTCATTTATCATATCTGCTCCTCATTCTCAAAACCCCGATTTACAAGCTCATAACCAATAATAAGAACATACCTCCCTGCAATTCCTTGAGAAGACGACCCGAGGTTTAAATACTTCGGTTATCAATTTATTTAGGGGTTTGTTACTTGTGACAACCAAAATGTTTGCACGAAGGGATTTCTATTGGTTTAGAATCTATATCTACAACGCGACTATTTTTATAAAATTCTTTACTAGCAAAAATCTTAACGTCACTTTGTATTGGAACAATTGGGGGAAGCCATAATTGTTGAAGAGGAAGAAGTGGTTGAAGATTTAGGAGATGCTAAACTTCCATGGAAATCTAGAGTTGTAGAGTATTCCTCCAAGAAGCTTGAAATCAATGTTGAGGAGGCTACTGCAAAACCTCCAAGGCATGTTCCCTATGAAGAATTGGACGGAATAGATCAAGAGGCAAGTTCCCTTTGTGATGATGATCATGAATCAAGCCATCCTAGTTATGAATTTGCACCCACAAGTGTACCCCTTGAGTTTGAAAAACCTTCTCCTGATGAAATTGAAAGCAACATTGAGGTAGATTTCTCTCAACCTCATATTTATTATTTGAGTGGCGGAGAAGAGTTGGATAAACTCGGTGAGGAAGAGCTTGAAAGTGAAGAATCTCTTCAAAAGGTGGAAGTCCTTTGGAAAGGTTGGACAGGAGTTGAATATGCTTTGTCACGATCATTGGAGACTTTTCTACCTAGGTTGCCGTCTACTCCTTCATTTGAGTGGGTAAAACTTACCTCTATTAGCTTTACTGTCCCACTTGAGTATGGTATTCTTGAAACGGATGGCCAACTTAGGTGGTTGTGTGGAATGAAGCATAAGAGGAGGATATTTAGTGGTTGGAGTTGCAAATCAAGACTCATCAAGGTTGAGATTTCAAGAGCTATATGCAAGGGTTGGACTAGTGATCAATTGGTTGGATCTAAGATAAGAGTTTTGTATTTCATTGAGAATTCGGATCGCTTGCCACCCGGTTGGAACAATGATGATCAACTTAAAGACGGGTGTAGAAACAAGATTTGGGATCTCAGCATACAAGAGGATCAACTTTGGGAGCTCAAAGCTTGTGAGGAACTTCATCAAGGCTTAGTGAATTCACTTGGAAATGTTGGAGCTTATTAGAAGTTCAAGCATTGGTGGATATTTCAAGATGAGTTCAAGCACAAGCCACCATGACAAGGAGCTCACGAAATGTCCAACTTAAAGACTTTAACTAAAAGTGCTAGGTGGGAGACACCCTACCATGGTAAATTCTTCCTATTTTCTCTTTTGTTTACATTGGTAATAAGTTAAAATTTCATTTTTAGTTATGTTTATTTAGTTTAAATTATGGTTTCACTTGCTTAATCATGTTGGGCATTGCGTTGGTAGCCTGTTATTTCTCAATAAGCTTCAAACAAAAAAAATTGGTCTCATGCGTGCGGGTGACCGACGCGCACGCGTCATATGCGACACTGCAACCTCCAGAGAGTTGCACTAGAACCATGCGGGTGGGGTGCCAGGCGCACAACCCAACCCACGTGTGCGCGTCGCTGACACATACATGTCAATTGCATTTCTGGCATTCCACGCATGGGCGTGGGCAACACTTACGTGTCGTTTCTTCATGCTATCTATGGTACAGCGAACAGAGAGTTGCGCTACCACTATGTGAGTATTGTGCGCGGAGCACCATTTAGACCCACGCGTACGCGTGACTGACGTGTACGCGTCACCTCTTCATCCTGCAACCAACGCGCACGCGTGGGCAACGCTTACGCGTCGCTTCCTGTTTTCCATTCTTCATCTTTCTTCTCTCCTTTCTTCTTCTTTCTTCTCTTGTTCCTCTTTCTTTCTAACTTTCTTCTTCTTCATTCCTTTCCCTTCTCATCTTTATTCTCCCTCATATTTTGTATTTGCATACTTTCTTTTATTGCATTTTAACTTTGTTGCTTGTTCTTATTTTCTTTTCTAAGTTTGATATTATACTATTGGTGTTGAATGTTCTTACTCAACTGTTGCATATTTTCTGCATTATTTTGGGTGCTTCTTGTCTTGTTTACTATTTCATTGACATGCCATTTGCCTATATTGTTTTCTTACTGACATGTTGTAGCTACCATGTAGTTGAGACCCTCATTATTATTTGGCATTAGCCCACCCATATTTTCTTTGTTTGTGGGTTATTCTTCTTCCTTTTTCTCTTCTTTCAGAATGGCCACCACGAAGGGAAATGGAAAGCTTCTAAATGGAGCGACAAACAAGTTCTGCCGCACAAACTTTGGAGCAAGCGCATCAGTTGTAGCAACCCGTCCACCTGCACATCTTTGCATGCACCGAGGAGGTGCAATCTTTAAGTGTGGGGAGGTCGATACCAACTTCTGTGGTTACTTACTTTCTTTTTAACACCAATTCTTAATTTTCTTTGTTAGTTAATTGTGCATTACATAATATATTGCATGTGTAGTTAATTGCTTGCATTTAAGCACTACTTGGTTGAAGTGATGAATTTTTTTCCAAGAAACTATTTTATAGCATTTCACTAATTTGAATTAAAATTTTTGTTGAACTTGCTTGAAGAATTTATATTGGAACATGGTTTTAGAGCTCGAACACACAAAACCAGTGAGATTTTGAATCTATTTGATTGGTTGCTTCTATCAACCAATATTTTTTTGTGTGTTGTTCTCTCTGAAATTGTGATCTTTGTCTTCCTTGATTCTATATTTCCATTGTTTGATGTATACACGCATTTATGTGATTGAGGCCTTGTTTCACTATAGCTCACATACCCATATGGCCTTACCCTTTTCATTATCCTTTGCAAATCAATGTTGAGCCTTTTAACCCCATTTGTTCTTTACTTTAGCACATCATTAACTCTAAATGGAAAACAATAATATCCTTAATTTGAATCCTTAGTTAGCTTAGACTAGTAAAAGTGCTCATGATTTAAGTGTGGAGAAATTGGGTTGGAAACATTCGGTTTGAGAATTGGGTGTTGTATACTTTTTGTAAAAATGTGAAAAGAATGTTAAGGACATGTTCATGCATTCAATACCTTAATCATATGCCTTGAGAAAACAAAAGAAAGAAAAAAAATAAAAAGAAAAAAAAAAGAGAAAAAGAAAAAAAAAGGAGCAAATAATAAAAGGGGACAAAATGCCCCGAAGTAAAAATAATAATAATGCATATGTACTGTACTCAAAATTGGGATTTATGAATATGCGGTAAACATAGTTAATGGGCAGTTAGATGTTGTATTCTGATTACATGGATTATCTTAAGTTAGGTGAGAATTTTAGGTTAATCAAGGATTTAGATTTAAGTCCACTTGACCAAATACAATCCTACCTTTACCATAACCCCATTACAGCCCTTAAAAGACCTCTTGATATGTGTATTTGTGCATTAAATTTATGTTGATTGGTAGAAGAAGAGCAAGTCTTAGAAAGCAAGATTAGTAGAGAATTGAGAGAATCAAACCTTAAACACCTGAGCGATTAGAGTGTATACACTTCCAGTGAGGGTTCGATGCTCGATTCTTTGTTCCCGGCTTTTACGAGCTTTCTTCTTGCAAGTCTATTTGTACTTCATTTTATGATTTGAATTAGTGGAATCCAATTCATGTTTGTTCTTGGCAGATTTGATTTACTTTTAACCAAGTACGTAAAAGCACTTTGCATGTAGTTTCATTCATATAGATAGGTTGCATTTCGTAAATTCTACCATTCCTCTTCACCCCTTTATAGCTTCCTTTGAGCTTAGCATGAGGACATGCTAATGTTTAAATGTGGGGAGATTGATAAACCACTATTTTATGGTTTATTTTGTATTGAATTGAGTGGATTTCATCCATTATTCTCACACTTATTCATATAATTCACATGTTTTTCATGTTCCTTCCTAATTTTGTGCTATGATTGAAAACATGCTTCTTTGGCCTTAAATTTGCTAAGTTTAATCCTCTTTTATTACCATTCGATGCTGTTATATGTGTGTTAAGTGTTTTCAGGGATTATAGGGCAGGAATGGCTTAGAGGACGGAAAGGAAACATGTAAAAGTGGAATGAACACAAGAAATTGAAGTTTGGAGAAGCTGGCAGCGACGCATACGCATGGACGACGCGTATGCGTGACTGGTGCAAGAGACAAGCGATGCGTACGCGTGGATAACGTGTATGCATGACTACAAATTCGTTCAAGCGACGCGTACGCGTGACAGAGCGTCACGTGCTGCATTAAATAGAAAACATTGGGGGCGATTTCTGGGCTGCTTTTGGCACAATTTCAAGCCAAGAAATAAAGAATAGAGGCTGCAGAGTGGAGCTGGAGAAGGGGATCATTCATTCAAACTTTCATTCACAGAACATTAGGTTTTAGATGTAGTTTTCTAGAGAGAGAGGCTCTCCCCTCTCTCTAGGTTTAAGGTTTTTTCTTTCAATTTCTCCTTAGGTTCAGGTTCAATCTTCCTTTAAATTAGTTTTCTCTTACTTTTATTTGTTTAAGCATTTTAGTTCATCTTCTTCTCTTGTTAATTTCCTTTTTTCACCATTTTTATGTTTATAAGCTCTTGTTACATTCCATTTCTTTTAATACAATTTATGTTTTCTATGTTTATTGTTGCTTTCTTTAATTGTTAGTCATTAATACTTGCGATTGGTTGTTTAGATTTAATATTCCTTGTTAATTTTATATGTTTTTATTTTATGCCTTCTAAGTATTTAATAAAATGGTTGGTATGATTTTAAATTAGATTTTTGTATTCTTAGTTTGGATTGAGTAATTTGAAGACTCTTGAATTGTCAAAGTCTCTTGTTGGTTGGTGATTGAAAGATGCTAGTTGGCTTGAGCTTCACTAACTCTAGTCTTTGATTAGGATTTGTGAACTCAAGTTGATTTACTAACTTGACTCTCCTTCAATTATTAGAGGTTAACTAAGTGAGAGCAATTTGCAATTACCATCACAATTGACAATGATAATGGGATAGGAATTTCAATTCTGAACCCTTGTTAGGACTTTTCTTAGTTGTTAGTTTATTTTCTTGTTATTTACATTCCTTGCTTATTAAACTCAAAACCCAAAAAGATACAATCTCATAACCAATAATAAATATACTTCCCTGCAATTCCTTGAGAGATGACCCGAAGTTTAAATACTTTAGTTTATTTTTATTGGGTTTCTATTTGTGACAAACAATTTAAATATTGATTAAGATTTAATTGTCGGTTTAGAACTATACTTGCAATGTGATATTTTTGTGAAAATCTTTAGTGACATTTTTCCTCCGTTAATCGAAAGCAACTTTATAAGTCTGTTACAAGCCCATTTTTTGCAAGTTCATTTCATATCTTTACCTTTCTTTTCAAATTCTTGTAATTTTCCTTCACGCAGTTTATTTCTTTGGCAAAGCCATGTTTCTTTTTCTTTGAGTTTCGAATTGTCATTTTAATTTCAAAATCCTTTGACTTCATTGAAGGCTCTTGTTTACTTTTTTTTTCACTTCAAACATTTACTTTTCTGTAATTTCTCTCTTTCTTACTTTTAAGATCGTTATAGTTTGCAATTTATTTCTTCTTTCTCTTTGTTTGTTCAAAGTAAAGTCTTTGGTAGGTAAAAAAAAATTGATTCTCATAACAAGAAAAGTATGTTTTACTCTAAGTTAATAGATATCAAACCAACTAAGATTACGAAAAATCCGTATAACAGTAACATATAAATACGCATTGGTCTCACTCCTTAGTCCCGTTCCAATCTCTCAGTCTTTCTCGTTCCACTCTAAACTTTGTTCTTTCTTTCTTGATTTATCTCTAGGAGTCACTCTCTTTTGTTTCGCAAAGAAACCGGTACAAAGGATTTGTTCTATGATTTTGATGAGAGAGGAATAACATTTAACTGATTGGTCTTTTTAATGTTCTGGCCAAACTATTATATTCTCCAATATATACATATCGACATCAAAATTAAGAATTGTTGTAAGATTCAATGGAAATTTTATCTGTATTCTTTTTTTATTAGAAATTTAAAGAAAAAAATAATACATGTATTAGAGGTCAATAATCATCCTGGAACCATTCAAAGTATATATATATATATATATGTGTGTGTCCAATTATAATCATGGCTTATTCAAACTTTATTTTTTTTATTGAAACTGAAATAAACAATATTTTTAGTAAGTATATTATCATTAGTGTAAGCAGATGACCTTAATTCCTCTTATACATTGTCTTTATAGATTTTTAAAAAGACAACTTTAATGTTTTTTGCAATTTCTCCTATCAACAACAATAATAATCCCATAAAAAATATTAACATCAAACACAATAATAATAATAATTTAATATTAAATACCTCAATTTAAACTACACTAATTATAATAATTTAAGTACAATCATCACATGATTATTTCAATGATAAAATCATTTTCTTATGACATAAACATATACTGTGTTTCTAAGTGGAAAGATAAAAGAGAAGATAAATGGATTCAATTTTTTTAATGGTACGTCTAAAAACTATACTACAAAGACTAAAAGACTTTTGTTTGAGATTTTTAAAAAAATTATTTTTTAATTTTTTCTGCTCAAATTTTAAAATAAATGTTCAATCTTACATCAGTCTAAAAATTAATATGCCACCAAAAATTTTTGTGAATAGCATTACCATTTTAATTTATAATTAGATGTCGAAAAACCATTATAATTATTGAACTATATGGTTAATTACTCCTTAAAATTTGGAACTAAATTATTCCTGATAAAACAAAACCAAAAAAACTCTCTCTTCTCATCCTTACCTAGAACAAATAGATCAGAAGAGATGAAGATCGAAGAGAAGGAGAACTCTTCTATCAATAGTTAACAATCAAAAGTAACAATTATTTACATAAAACAAAACACTTTTATAAACAATACATTGTAACACATAACAGACAAAATAAAGATCAAAGAGAGAAAAAAGAGAAGAAGATGAAGCAAAAAACGGGAAAAGAATAACATATCATCGGCAACTACACCTTAGCCGGGTGTACTCTCGATTCTCCTCCCGGAAGCTTCTCCAACAAGGAAAAAAAGAGGCAAATAGCTGAATGACTATCGAAACAATATTTTTTTTCTCTGTCAATTTCTCTTTCTCCTTAACTTGCGACAATAACTTCCTTCAACACCCTTTCTTTTCTTTTCTTCTCCTTCAACTTTTTCTCTTTCTCTCGACCAGTTTTCTTTCTCTATTTCTCCCTTTCTTATTCAATCTGTTTCTTTCTATTAGTCTTTCTCTTTCTTTCTCTTTTTTTTCTTCTTTTTATTAGCTTTATTTGATGGTATCAGAATTTTTTTATTCGCTTTATTGGATGCTGATGAGTAAAAAATAAAATTTTATATAAAATAAAATAATTTAAAAAAAATATGTTTTAATAAAAGAATAATTTTTAAAAAAAATTAATTTTAAGGACAATTTTCATTATCCCAAATTTTAAAGACTAAGAGAGTACTTATTTTTAATCTTTTGAATTAAATTAAAAATAAAAAAATTATTTTAATTGTTATTTTAAAAATTACAATCATCTAATTTGCAAAACACTTTTACTTTAAATGTATGCTTAGAAATAAAAAGCATATTTTTTTTTTACTTATTCAAACTTTGTCTTTCAATCAAAGGTGGGATAAATAATACTTTTAGTAGGTATATTATTATCCGATCTTGATTCCTCTGATACATCTTCTCTAACGATGTTTTGAAAAGCCAATCTCATTACCTTTTTCAACTTCTCACTTTAATCGTGATAAAAAAAATATTAACATCAAACACAATAACAATAATAATCATAATAATTTAACATTAAGTATTTAAAGAACTACGACAACAATAATAGTTTAACATAATTAAAATAACGCTAATAATAATAATTTAAGTACTCCCATAATGATAATAATTTAATTTCAAGTACTCCAATGTTTAAATTTAAATACAATTATAATACAATTATTTCATTTAAAGAATGTGTTAAATTTGTTAGTAGTAGAATAATATTCTATGACATGAACATAGACTGCTTTTTAAATGTTAAATTAGAAGAGAAGAAGAATAGATTCAATTTTTTATATTGATACAAGTAAGAACGATATTACATGAATTTTTTTTAATTTTTAAAAAATATTTTTTTAATTTTCTTTCGTCCAAACTTTAAAATGAATTATTTCAATCTTAGATTAATTTAGAGATTAACTTGTCGCATAAAATTTTGATTAATAGCATTATCATTTTAATTTATAATTTAATATGAAAGATCATTTTGATTATTAAATTAAAAGAATAAACGTTTTTCTCTAAAATTTGGGATTAGATTATTAATGAGAAAATATATATATATCTTATATTTATCTAAATCAAATAAACGAGATGAAGATTTGAAAAAAAAAATCTTACATCAATAGTTAATAATCAACAATAACAATTATTTATTCAAAATATAACACTTTTATAAACAATAAATAGTAATATAGAACAGACAAAATGAAAACAGAAAAAAAAAATTGGGAGAAGAAGATTGAGAAGAGGAAAGGGAAGAAGAATCACATATCATTGATAACTACTCTTTTTTATTTACTCTTCTTCCTCCTTCTTATCTTGTGGCGGTAAGGGAGGTATCAGTGATAACAATGGAGATAACAATGGAGGTATCAGTGGCTTCTCTGTTAATTCCTCTTTCTCCTTATCCTGCGGCGGCAATCGTGGCAACAATAACTTCTCGTGTAGTTCCCTCTTCTTTCCTTTTTTTTCTCCTTCAACTTTTCCTTCCTCTCTCAACAAGTTCTCTTTCTTTATCTTTTCCTTTCTTTTTCTCTCTATTGGTGTCTCTTCCTCTCTTTTTCTCTTTGTCAATCCCTCCTTCTTATTTTGTGGTGGCAATGACGATAATAGTGACTTCTTAGGTGATAGCCGCTTCCTTTCTTTTTCTTCTTCTTCAACTTTTTCTTCCACTCCCTTTTCTTTCTTTATCTCTCCCTTTCTTTTTCGATCTTCTCTCTCCATTAATGTTTCTTTATGTTTCATTCTCTTTTTTTTTGTATGTTTACTGCAGTGTTCATACAATATTTATAGATAACAGGAGATGGTATACCTATATGCTGCATCTGATCTCAGCTGAGGTTGGATATTATTTAAGAACCCATAATACCTATGTAATGTGTGTGTTGTGTGGGTGTATGAAACATGAATATAATGCCTAGAATTGGAAGCTGTCCAATCTTTTTGACAAAAAATTAGGTATAGACGATTTTTATTTTATTCTAAATTTAAAAAATAATACTTATTTAATTTTTAAATTAAATTAAAAATAAAAAACCATTTTAATTGTCACCTGAAAAATTATATTAATACATAAGAACGGAAAATTTTGTCTTTTTTTATTATAATTTCTAATTCTTTCCGTGTCTAACCTTTTATTATTGCATTTACCTAAATTTAATTGGATCACGTTTTTAATGTCGCAATTTAGTATTCTCATATAATTTGTACAACACTACGTACAATAAATTTTCGATTCATAAAAAAGCTCAAACAAAAAAGAGAGACAGTGATGATTTTGGGATAAAAAAATTTACTAATAATAATTAAATTTTTATTTTATTATTTTATTAATTTTTTATATTAAAATATCTAAATTTATGATTTTGATGATTGATAAATTAAATAGAATAATAAACCGCATTACTTGATACTATAAATACATAATTAATATACATTAATAATAATGTCTTAGGTAAGATTTATTTATTGTGTTTTCAAATTTTCAAAGCAATTCGCATACATGACAAATAATCAGACATGCATGGAGTTTACGTGAACATTACGAAATAATCCCCATACAAAGACAGAGTGGAATAAATTTGAGTCACCGCTTTTTTATGAAAATTGGCAGCGTTCTAAGAGTGGCTGTATGCGCCGATCGGCACTCCTTGTTTGATTTCACAAGTTCTCCCTCTATTTATTATCAGAGAGCTCTAGCCTACACCTGACAAATGAGGCAGTTGGAACGCCTTGTACTTTTTGCATTGTTGTCAATGCAAGCTTCAAACACGTGGTGTGTGCTCAGTTTCAAGGGAGTGGCATGTGGTGGATATTTTGACCGTCAAACAGGTTTATAAGGTGTTAAAATATTGTAGTTTGTGTCTGGCTTTTGGGGGAATATATATTGGAAAAATGTAGTTAGATAAATGAAAATATTAAATAATAAATATATTAGTGTTCAATTTATTAAGTATGTAGATAGTTATTTTAATATTAAAATTTAGATAAATAATTTAAGAGTATAGTATATTTTCATTTTACCAAACTAATTTTAGAATTTATTATTTACATTATTTAAAAAAATCATTATTTATCTAACAAAGTCTATATATATTATATATTATATATGGCAAATGTGTAAATTTATTTTTGTTTTAGACTGGGCCACGTAGTGGGCCATTTAATTGGATTCGCTGATGTTCAATTGTTTTCTTTAATCCCACATGCAGGCTCTTAAAAATAATCAACGCTATAGATTTATATGATGAATTGTGGATAAAAAATAATTTATAAGAGGATTTAAACTTTGGTCTTTTTTTATGAAATGAATTGAATTTTTATTCAACCGATCTGTGTTTTATTACAAAATTAAAAAAAAAAGGTTTGTAGTGAGCTTTTAAATAAATTAAATAAACCCAGGTTGTTATTTTTGAATTGTAAAAATTTAATTATAAGGGTTTATTTTTAGTGGTGTTGTTTCAGGGAGAGGGTAAGGGACCGTTGATAATAAAAAAAGAGTAAAGTATCATTTATGTCCCTAACGTTTGGGGTAAGTCTCAAACTTATCCCTAACGTTTTAAACGTCCTATTTGTGTCCCACACGTTTGTAATTGTAGTCAATGTAGTCCTACCGTCAAAATTGTTAACATTTCGCTAACTCCGTTACCTACGTGGATGCTGAGGTTGTAAGCCCAAATGGTTTAGAGAGACACGCCTGCCTCTTCGCGCCTATTATACCATTCAGTGAAGGAAAAACGAAACGTTGAAGAAACAGAGCACCTCAACGCTACTTTGTTCAGTCCGGTTCTCCTCACCACACACGTCTGACACTTCTTCGAGGGTGATCACAGGGAGGGGCTACAAGGTAGTTGGCGGGTTGCGGTTCCTTGTGTTACATGAAAGATCGCACCTTTGGTCTGGCGACAGAGAGGTTTTCTTCGACAAGGTATATACGAGGAAGAAATTTTGTTTCTTGGGTTTGTATTTAGTAGTTCGATGAAGAACAAATGTCATATAGCAGATTGTTTACACTTTAGGGTTTATTTGAATTTATGTATTCCCAGAGAAATGTTCGCTGCGTACGTTAGTTAGGGCATGAATTGAATTGTTTTTTGTGACTCAATCTGTGCTTATGAATTTACTAGTTTCACTTTACTGATCTGATGTAACAGGGTGTGCATTTTTTAGGATGAGTTATTTTAGTGTCAAAGTTTACCACCATGGAAGCTTTGGTCTTGAAGGTGGGCTTTTGAAGTATTTGGGTAGGAAGACAACTGTGATAGACTACTGTAATGAAGATGAGTGGAGCCTGATTGAGGTTTATGACATAGTGAGCAGACAAGGGTATTTGAAAAAAGATATTGCAGCAATGTGGTACAAATCACTGGGAGGGAGTACAGAAGAAGGCTTAAGGATGCTGCAAACAGACAAAGATGCAATGGATATGGCTAATATTGGGGTTAGGGAGGATATGGTGGAGCTGTATGTAGTGCATAAAACTAGTGATATCCATGAAGAGGTTCATTCAGCAAGACAAGTGGAGAGAAATTCTGGCCCAAATGTGGAGGAAGAAAATGTGGGTGAGAAAGATGGAAAAGATGAATCAGATGAGGAAGAAGAGGGTAGTGATGGCAGCGAGGATGAGGACTATACTCCCAAGGATGGTGTAGATGATAGTAGTGATTCATGGAGTTCTGATTCCAGAAATGGTTATTGCTCAGAAGATAGTGCTGCTAAGGTTGTGTTTGGTGACAATGATGATGATAAGGAAGGGGCTGAGGGGTTAGTTGATGTCGACATCAGGGTAGGGAATACATTCGAGCCTGGCACAACTAAAACCTAAACTGATGCAGCAAAAGAGAGTAGGAGTGACAATGACAGAGGTAAGGAGAAGATTCCTGCAGGTTTAGGGGATGAGGAAGAGGGATATGAATCAGAAGATTTTCTTGATGTGCCTATTGTTGGTGATGATGAGGATGATAACAATGTTGCGAAGAGGTATCCTTTGCACAAGCAGCTAAAGGACATGAGTGAGTACAAGTGGGAGATTGGAATTCTTTATGTATCAAGAGAGGAGTTTAAGGATTGTGCTACTGTCTATGCTGTACATACTGGGAGGGGTTTGAGGTTTGATAAGGTTGACCTTCGGAGAGTGAAAGTCACTTGCGTGGAGGGTTGTAACTGGTTTGCATACTGTGGGAAGATGAAGAATGAGCAAACATGGCAACTCACCAGCTGCCACAACAAGCATAGCTGTTCTAGGGAGTTGAAAATTGGGATTATGCATGCAAAATGGTTGAGCAAGGTCTTTCTAAACAAAATTGCTGAGAATCCAAAGATAAAGCTCTCCACACTAATGAAGAAAGCATACAGCAAGTGGACTGTAGAGCTGACTAAGTCTAAAGCTGCCCGGGTTAAGCAGTTTGCTCTTGATGAGTTACAAGGAACGTACATAGAGCAGTATTGGAGGCTCTATGACTACTGTCATGAATTGCTCAGGTCTAACCCGGGATCTACAGTGAAGTTGCAAGTGGAGAGACCACCAGAATTTGCTTCTGAGAGACCAAAACCTGGTGTGGATTTAAGACCAAAGTTTCAAAGACTCTATGTATGCCTTGATGCATGCAAGAAGAGCTTCATGGTTTGCCGTCCAATAATTTGCCTTGACGGGTGCTTCATCAAGACACCATATGGAGGTCAGCTTCTCACCGCTATTGGCTGGGACCCGAACGACCAGATGTTGCCAATAGCCTATGCAGTGGTTGAAGCAGAGACGAAGGACACATGGACCTGGTTCCTTACCAATCTGTGTGATGACTTCGGGTATGACAAGATAAGGAGCTGCACCTTCATGTCTGACCAACAGAAGGTACTTATTTCTAAACTTAGTTTTAAGGAGCTACTTCATTGAACCTAGTATTAGTTTTAGTAGTGTATGCTGGTGTTTGAATTGTAGGGAGAAGTTCTTGTAGTGTATCCTGGTGTTTGTACTATATGCTTTATGGTCTGAGTTGTAATGAGTTACTGAGTTACTGCATTAACTGATTTAATTATGCCTAACAGATATCATGTTGATCTAATTACTGCATTAACTATTTATTGTGGGTTTAGGGCTTGGTTCCAACCTTTGATGAGCTCATTCCCGGAGTGGATCATAGATTCTGTGTTAGACATCTTTACAGCAATTTCAGGAAGAGATTCCCAGGGCTGCAACTAAAACTGATGATGTGGAATGCTGCAAAGGCTACTTATTTACAAGAGTGGGAGAGGAGAATGGCTGAAATACAGAGTCTTGATAATGGAGCCTACAACCACCTGATGGAGATACCAACCAAATATTGGTGCCGGCACAAGTTTGGGACTTGGTCTAAGTGTGACACCTTGGTAAACAATATGTGTGAGGTCTTTAACTCTATAATTGTGGATGCCAGAGAGAAGCCAATAGTCAGCATGCTTGAAGACATCAGAGTATACATAATGAGGCGTTGGGCTGATAATAGGGATCGTATAATTGAATACCCATACAGGAAACCCATTGGAAGGCCTAAACTGAAACGTAATAAAGCTGCAGATGAGAACCCAACTCGGGGAGAAGTGTCTCGTGAAGGGCAGAATCAGAAGTGCTCCTATTGTTTTGCTAGAGGTCACAACAAACGAACATGTCCAAAGAAGCGCAAAGTAGCTGCAACTGCATCGGTAAGCACTGTTACTTGATTTTGCGCTTGTTAGTTAGGGCTTCAGTTTTTTAATTGCATTTAAAGATTATGATATGAGATTCTGTTGAATAATTCTGTTATTTGATTTTGTGGCTGTTACTAGGCAAATAAAGTAGCTGGATCCACAAGAAGAGCTTCCAGATTCAAGTCTAGCACCAGCACTAGCACTATCTCAAGCACTATCTTCAGCCAGGGCTCTAAGCAATCCCAAGCTGCTGCAAAGAAGACCACAGTCACAAGGCCAAAGAGAAAATATGCTGCTAATGATGTGAGTTCACAACACTCTCAAGCTACTTCCAAAAAGCCTAAGTTGACTCCATCCACCACAAATCTGAGGGTGCTGCCAAGCCCATCGAAGAACATCAGCAAATCCCAACTGAAGTTCATGGCTAGGACACCTCCCAAAGCATGGAAAAAGATGTGACGAATATGATGTCTGATGGTTTATATTTTAAGGCTACTTGTTTATGAGTAAAGGATTTCTATTTAGTATCCTTATAGTGTCTGGAAACTAGTTTTAAGACAATAGTATGTTATTGCAGACCCTTATTATGGAGCAAACTGTGTTGCTCTTGTTTTGTTATTTTGCTTCCAACCTTTTGTGCTTGTATCCAATGACAGCTTTATGGTTAATCATTAAGTAATATGTTACAGAAATATTTGTTCCCATCCTATTGACTTGCTATATTTAAATAGATTGCAAAACCCAAAAGTTGATTTCATTCAACTCTTTCACTGAAACAACATTGCATCTGCACAAAACCAGCCTTTCTTCAACCAAAACACACAAAAACATCAATGCATTACAATATCATTGAGTTCAACCAATAGCAACTAGTTCAACATCACTATTATCTCTAAGCCAACATACAGAACTCAATTTAGCTATCTAACAAGTTTCTCCTATAACTCATCAAAACCAGCAACATTATTCTAGTGAAAGTCTGCCAAATTTGGTTGCTGTTGTTTTTTCAAACACCATTATCAGTGCAAGTGTCCATCCAACTAAAGCAACTCCCACTGCAACCATGAACCTGAACTCAACTATATCCAGTTTGCCCTTTAAATTTCTGACCTTCATTCTTAACCTAGAAACTTGTGACGGATCTTCCTCTGGTTCTGTCCATACGAAGTAGCCGCATTCTTCTCCAACATATACAATACATGATACAGCCGAGTCACACCCATTGATGGTCAAAATGCATAACTCAACAACAAATAAAGACATGGCTAAAGCTCACCCCGAAGTTAACGCAACCCCAGAACCTCCGCCCAGGATTTTCTGCAGTCAACGACGTTGCGAGCACAGGCCATTCCCCACAGTAACAGGTTGTCCTCCTTCGACATGCTAGGTTTCTACTTTGTGTGGCTTACTTGCTGCCTTGGGTCGTTTCAGATTGGCATGCTTCATGCTCCATCGTCTCTCACGCACGGGGAATCGCCCTTCAGAGGCAGTGCAGCAGCAACTGGAGCCAAAGAATTGGGAATTAGGGTTTTGGAGAGGACCCTCTACTTCACATTTATTTTTTATTTTATTTTTTTTAAAATTGAATAACGGTAACAACACATGCCCTACCACCGTGTCACATAACGTCTACGTAGGCTACGCCGTTAACGAAATGTTTGCCATTTTGACGGTAGGACAACATTGACTACATTTAGAAACGTTTGGAACACAAATAGAACGTTTAAAACGTTAGGGATAGGTTTGAGACTTACCCCAAACGTTGGGGACATAAATAATACTTTACTCTAAAAAAAATCTTGGGTTTTGTGGTTATGGGTTGTTCTTAACCAGCTTTAGGTTTTTTACTTTTTACCCCATGGTTCTAATCCATGGTTTAAGTTGTTGACCCAACTTTGAGGTTACAAGTAAATAATAAATATACCCCTTGTTGTATTGAAATTTACAGTGTATGCGCTTGAACGATGTACAAAAAATATCTATTTTTTAATATTTATATATGAAAGATACTTCTAAGATAAATTATTCATGAATATATTTATGTTATATAAAATAATTTTATATACTCTTTTGTTACTTATAATAATACTAAATAATCTATAAAAAATCACAAAGTACTTATATTTAATAAAAAAAATATCATATGTAGAACAAATAACTCAATGTCTATAAAAAAATAAACTAAAATATTTTAAAGTGGATCTTAAATATATTCAATAAATATTATCAAATTAATAATAATAATAATAATAATAATAATAATAATATATTAATTTGAGTAGTAGAAAATAATAATATATTATTAAAACATATTAACAAATAATATTCTAACTATTTAGATAAATTTAATATAAAGAAATAAAAAATATACTATATTCAAAATATTGTATTAGAAAGAATTAAGAATTATTTAAAAGATATACATAATATTTATAGAGATATAAGAAAGAATCAAGGTCATTATTAAAAAATATTATAATTATTGATAAATTTTACCGTAATTAATCATTAAAGTTAATAAATTTAATTATTTAATACATAGTATTTTTCAAAAATAGCATCAACATGTGGACTGATACTTTTACGCGTTACGTCAGTATACTTGGCTTTAAAATTTATGTTCGTGAATGGTAAAACGAAATGTTGTATATGACATTCACAGAAATACAAAAAAAAGTGTGATACCTTTTAAAAGAATATAAAATAAGAAATTAGAATTATTGATTCATGAAAATATAAGAAAAAATAATAAAAATACTAAAAAGATATGAAATAAAATATTAGAATTATTAATAAATTTTAACATAATTAATCATTAAAGTTTAATTTGCATATGATTGATTACATAATACTTTTCTAAAAAAATAGTTAAAAAGAGAGAGGCGTTTAAAATGATATCAGAAAGTGAAACATTAGCATGCTTGATCTCATAATATAACTCATTGTAGAATTAGAATTCTTAAATTATTTATTATTGATAGTTGACTCATTAAAATATAAAAAAAATCATAATAATAATAATTACTAATAAAATATAAAATAGAATATTAAAATTATTGACAAATTCTAACATAAATAATTATTAAATATTAATTTATGTATAATAAATTATATAATACTTTTTTTATAAATTGTTAAGAAGAAAAACATATACAAACTTACATCAGAATACGCTACATTAGTATGTGAACGTTAGAATATAATCTGTTATAGAATAATATAATGATTATTGATTATTAATGATTGAGTCATTGAAATATAAGAAAGAAGGGTAAAGTATAATTTTTATCCTTGAAATTTGACAAGAATTTCAAAAATACCCTTAAGTTTTATTTTGTTTCAATTTTGTCTCAAAAAATTTTTTATTTGCATCAACTATACTCCTGATTGCTAATTTTTCAAAATATTAGACCAATTTAACAACAATTTTATAAGAACAACATTCAATACAAGCAAATCAAGTATAATTTTCATGCATCTTTGTTGGATTTGTGGCTTTTTTATTAAAATAAATAAAGAAAAAACATTAATTCCTTAAATACGCATCCATGAAATTAATTCCCACAATATGCAGTTCCATCTCAAGGGAATCACCCACAAAATGGGTTTGGCTACCAATTTATAGGAACCGTCCACGAAATGGACCAGGATCCACCTCAAAGACTGCAACCACGAAATGGACAAATCAGGTTTAGCGTCCACGAATTGGATCAACACCATGGCGGTACACGCGAATTGGAAGTAGCGGGCCAGACGCGAAAAGGTTACTATAACAGAGGAATTTTTCATTGAGACTGTTGCCGGCAAGCACAATGATGATATTGCCTTGGCTCTCTTTCCTGGTGATCTTGAATGAGGCTTAAAATTTGTAGATGACAAGGAAGACATGTTCCGGAAGTATATACTCTGCTAATCTAATTTTTCTTCTCATTGTTGTTTGTTTTAAAATTCATAGTATAATTCACTTGATGGACTGTACAGTACAGATTGACAAAAGAGCAAGTAAAGCCATTGAATGGCCTTGATAAAGTGAGGGAATGGATTGAAAGTCATGGGCTGAAGCGAGCGGCAGTGACCAATGCTCCAAGACCTAATGCAGAACTCATGATCTCATTGCTTGGTCTCTCAGACTTTTTTCATGCTGTCATTATTGGTAGAGAATGTGAACATTCCAAGCCAATGCATGCATGTACGGGACCGATGCACTGGAAACTTGCAGCCTTCATCAAAAACCCAAACCATTTCGTTGCTGCCGCCATTGTTGTGCGCATTTCGTGGGCGTCGCAATGAAAATGCACCATTTCGCGTGGGCCAGCCACGCCTTGGCCCAATTCGTGGGCGCCTCTCCTGATATGCTTGACTTGGAGTTCCACGCAGATTTTGTCAGGTAATTTTCTCATTTTGTTGGTGCCTTCCCGGAGTTGGTAGCTAAACTCAATTCGTGGGTTCCCTTAAAATGGAGCTGCGTATTATGGGAATTAATTTCATGTATGCGTATTTAAAGAATTAATGTTTTTTCTTTATTTATTTTAATAAAAAAGCCTGGATTTGTCTTAAATTTTTTGAAAATAGCTATTGAGTGTATATTCGATGCAAATCGAAAATTTTTAAAAAAAATTGAACCAAAATAAAATAATTATAATAATAATATCTAAAATATATATAAAATATAATATTAAAATTATTGATAAGTTTTAACATAAATAATCATTAAATATTAATTTATGTATGACTGATTATAAATATTTTTTTATAATAAATAAATAAATAAGAAAGAGAAAATAAATATAAAATAAAGAAGTAAAAATAGAGAACTCTAATATTAATATTCACTAGCTAATAGTATTATCTCAATATAACTAAGATGATTCATATATATTTATTAATATTATATGAGTGTCGTAGCGTGCATCTATATAGAAAGGGAGAGAAATATTTTATATTGATCTTGTGTGTGTATTTTGTTTGAGGCTTGCTCTTTATTTATACACCTACCAAGTTCACTTTTTCGGACTTTATTAAATTCAATCTCTCTTGATAACATGAGCCTCCCGATCTTGAAAAATTCAGCTGCCCATGGACATCCATATCACAATACTCCTTTTTGGATGTCAATTTAGGATTATGTCTCATTAAAATCTTACTAAAAAAATCTAATGAAAAAAAACTTTAGTTAAGAAAAAAGGGTACAATATCCTTTGTGATGGAGACTGCCTCGTTAAAAATATTGTAAAAAAAAACTTAACAAGGAGAAAACCTGACCAAGAAAAAAAGAGTACAGCCTCCACCTCTTGTCGACATTATTTAATATCTCAAAATTGGCGCATCCTAATTTGATGTACCAATCATTTAAAGGGGGATTTTGGAAATAACTTTGTAAATAATTCTGTCAGATTATCACTTGAGTAGATCTGTTGGACATCAATTGTTCCTTGATTTTGAAGATCATGAGTGAAGAAGAATTTGGGAGAATAAATATACTTTGTTCTATCACCTTTAATATATCCACCCTTAAGTTTAGCAATGCATGTTGTATTATCTTCAAATAGAACAGTTGAAGCTATTTTTCTATCAGTCAGTCCACATGATGATAGAATATATTGGATTAAACTCCTGAGCCAAAAACACTCGCGACTTGCTTAATGTATCGCTAGTATTTCAGCATAATTAGAGGATGTTGCTGCTATCGTTTATTTTGTGGACCTTCATGATATATCTGTATCACCATATATGAATAGGTATCCTGTTTGGAATCTTTCTTTATGTGGATCAGACAAGTATCATGCATCTGCATAACCAATTAATTGTGACTTGGATTCATATGGATAAAACAATCCCATATCAAGTGTTCCATGAAGATATCGAAAGATTTATTTGATTCCATTCCAATGTCTTCTGGTTGGAGAGAAACTATAACTTGTAGTAAATTCACAGCAAATGATATATCAGATCGTGTATTATTAGCAAGATACATTAATGCTCTATTGGCATTGAGATATGGTACTTCAAGATCAAGGATATATTCATTTTCTTCTTTAGGACCAAATTGATTCTTTTTCACATCCAAAATCCTTACGATCATTGGGGTACTTAATGGATGTGACTTATCCATATAAAATCTCTTCAAGATCTTTCCTATGTATGTTGTTTGATAAATAAAGATCCCATTTTTTGTATGCTCGATCTGTAGATCGAGAAAAAATTTAGTCTTTTTAAGATCTTCTTCTGGACTACAGGTCAATTTGCCAGATTGCTTGCAAGTCTGTGGCAGATGACGTTCAGATCAATTTCTGGCATGTTTGCTGGGGTCTAGGAGAATAGGTCAATATTTTGTTGTAGTAGTGTGATAAGTTGTTTTTTTTCTGGTCCTTGCAATGTGTCTCTAATGTAGGTATGTTTGTCTTCGTCGTCTACCTGTTTTATTCTGGTTAAAGTGTCTGTAGGCATAGGTCGGTCTTGCAGGTATGTCCGGGGGTCTAGGTCTAGGTCCGAGTTATAAACTGCGTGAACGTACTGCTGGTCAACTTGTTTTGGAAGATTTGCCTTAAGGCTCTTGGCCTCTTTCTAGTCAGCATGGATGGTGACAATTCTATTATCCTGTGAGTAAAACTTAACATACAAGTGTATAGTGGAGACAATAGCACCAAAATTATTTAAAGAGGGTCTACCTAAAATGATATTGTATGGGCTTTTACAATCCACAACTAAATATTGAATATCTAGAGTTTTGCAATTAGGGTAATTGCCTAGTGTCGTTTGTAACCATATATAACCTCGGATTGGAACGCGCTCACCTGAGAAACCTACTAGTTCTCCAGTAGATGGATGTAGGACTTTGTCACTTCTTTTTTGTATGTGGAATAAAACAGTACATCTGTGCTGCTTCCTAGGTCCATAAGGACCTTTTTACCAATGGTTCTCATACTTGAAGTGATATAACTACAGGGTCATCAAGGTTTTGTCCCATGCTTTGCAATTTGAAGAGTTGAATGTGATTTCCGGGATGTTCATCATTGTTCTATATACCTCTTTCTGGCCGAGTTACTACATCCTCCACCTACGAAACCACCAGAGATACAATTAATAATGCCACAAGGTTGATTGGGGTTTTCATTTACCATTTTCCCCTTGTCTCTATGATTGTTGTTTGAGTTAGAGTGTTGTCCGAGGTCTTCTGTGTTTCGTCTTTGTCCTCGACTATCGATGTACTTGTCTAACAGACCTTAGCGAGCTAGTTTCTCAAGAAGGCCCGTCGCTATAACACAGTCATTTGTATTGTGCCCATATTTCTGATGAAAAGTACAATATTTAGATTTGTCCACATGTTGTTGGTCTTGATAGGTTCCAGTCTTGTTTGGTGGCTTGATCAATTTGGAGTGTAGGATGTCTTTGATGATATCCTCACTTTTAATGTTGAAGAGGGTGTATGTGTCGAATTTTTGTGTGAGTTTAAAGGATTTTTGGTCTGTCTTATTGTTCGGGTATTTGTTCCGTTTGTCTTCCTCTCTGCTAAGGTTAGGCCTTTCTACTTTTTGAATCCGTTGGAGTTCTTCTATTTCAATTTGGCTTATTACTTTTTCTCAAAACTCAGCCAATGTCTTCGGTTTTGACACAATTATAGTTTTCTAGAACCTCCTAGGGTGGACCCTGCTTTTTAGTGCATGTAGGTGGACTTCTGGATTGAGGTTAGGTATCTCTGTGGTTGTCTTTGCAAACTTCGTCATGTAGTCTTTATGGCTTTTATGCTGTCCTTACTTTATGATGCTAAGGTAGTCTGAGTCATACACATAAATCTTTGATGCAGTGAAGTTGTTGACAAAAAGATCGGCCAGCTCATCAAAACTTGATATAGAACCTGTAGGCAAATTAGAAAATTAGATCAAGGCAGCACCATCTAAAATAGTAGGAAATGTACGACAGAGTATTGGATCGAATGCATCATTCATGAACATCATTGTATAAAACTTGGTGATATGTATATTAGGGTTGCTGATTACTTCAAAAGGTTTCATCGTCGTTGGTAGGGTGAAGTTTTTAGACATCTGAAAGTCCATGATTGTCTTTTGAAAATGTATTATTCCTCTTCACCGTTGGTTTTGTGGTAGTTGTCACTATGAGCTTAGCCCCTGACATGCAATCGTCTTCATCATCTTTGTTTTCAGGATCCTTGTGCTCTCCCCTCTTACTTCGACTGTTTTGCCTTTGATGTAATAAGTCGGTCATTCGTTGATTTTCTGTCATAGGTTGTGATATGCAAAAAATAGGTGAAAAAGGGTAGAAGAGGTGAAGGTGGGATTAGGTTAAAACTTCGGCTTCATAGTGGGTGCTAAATGTTCCCATGTAGTTAGCCGGATTCGAAGCATAGCGCGTCCTCCTCAATGCTGAACTCGCTTTTGCCTAGGCTAGATGAGGTATACATTGGCTTTTCAAGAACGGCAACGGTGGACACCTGTAAAAGCATTCCAATACTCAAGTTAAAAAGAGAATCTGAGTATAGTGCAATTTATAGTGAATAGCGTACCTCCTTTCTTGTTTAAGTTTATTTATTTCTAAGAATGTTATGCTTTAAAACGGTTATCTTGCTAACCTAGGATCTTGTTTATCGATGTTCAACCATTTTCGGAAATAGTTTCGTTGTAGTTCTGACTTCGTGCGGCTTGCTGGGCACGTTTTAGTTACCTTTATTTTAGTTTCGATTTATAGGTAGGTTCAGTTCGAATTATAAGTAACGGATCAAGAGGAAACTTTAAAAAGCATAGTAAAGTATTTAAATTACTTCATTTACTTGCATTGAAAGACAATATAGATATAGGAGATTCAGATAGAAGAAAAAGAAGGAATGAGATTTAAATTGAGAGTACGCAGTCAATTGTATAATTTGTGTGGATGTTCAATGATATTGATATGTATATAAAAAAAATGTTTGCAATTAGACGAAGTATTATTTTGGTAAAAAGTCAACTCAATCCGATTTTCAATTTTTGAAAATATGGCTCGCAAGATAAGGCTATATATGTTTTTGCCGTAGTTTCGGTGTCTCCATTTAGTATTGGAAGAAATGTACTCGATACATATTACACGGTTCTTTATCACCTAAACTAGTGTAGGTCTTAGTGTGCACATGAGATCTTTTCTCGATTTAAATGGCGATAATGGTGAAGTTCTTTAAAAAGTTAATTAAGATATAAAATTTTAATTAATTGTATTTGATACTTATTTTGTACCTTTTGGCAAATATATTTGAACGTATATAATTTAAAAAGATTTTAGTATTAATTTTAGTTTTAAAAAATATTAGATTTTAAAATTTGCAGCCAAAACTAGTTTTAAAACCAGATTTATGGTAAAAAAATTGGATTAAAAATTGAATGAAAAATAAAACTGGATTCAAAACTCAATTTTTTATATAAAAAAATATAATTTGAAAACTGAATTTACAAAAAATCGAATTTAAAACTAAAATCTTTTTTTATATATAAAAGTCTGATTTGAAATTGAATTTCAAAAAAAATTATTTAGAATCGATTTTTAACAAGAACTTGTTTTAAAATTTTAAAGCAGCGCAAGCCGTGAAAAAACGATTTTTATTTTTCTAAACCAATTTACCTTTTAAAATTCAGTTTCAATTTGATTTTTGAATCACAAAAGTGATTCTAGATTAGATGCAGTTTATATTTTTATAAAATCCAATCCTTGTCCACCTTATCGCTTAAATGAATTTGGCACCTAAAATTATATAGTACCCATCCTCATTCGATGGTCAGTGGACTCTAGCAGCTAATACATTTGGCAATGTATAATGTATTATGTATATTATATGAGACTACGGAAAATTTTGATTGATAGCTGCAAAATTCAGCTCCAAGTCCTTTTGTCGATGTCATTATTCATTTATATAGGACAGAAGATATCAGGATGCCCAGCAGAAAAAGAAAAGGATATAAAGAAGAAAACATTAATATACATGTGTCAAGAATCAATAAAAAATTAAGGTGCTCCCACAATCAGGACGATGCATCCGACTTGATGGAAAGCTTATCACTATCAACTGCTAATCCTGGTGGCTGATGGCTATCAACGGCCAATCTTGGTGGCTGATCGATTTCCTTCCGAGAAGCTTCCCATAGTTGTTGTTCTATACCCAGCTTCCTCAACTCCAGCAAACCTCGCTCAACTGTAATGAAGCAAAATGCGCGAGTTTCATAAGAAATATCATCACGTTGTTCTTTCAAGACTACTTAATTATTAACTTGAGAATATTATTAACATGTTTAGCCTCTTCAGATATCAGAATCACATAAGATCACAAGAACGACAAGAGCTTACCATCAACGGCATCATGTGAAGTTGGTGACTTCTGCAATATCATCTTCCACACCATAGAATAAAGCTCTTCTCCAGAAATACGTTAGCCAGGCCTGTAAAAGTTGGAGTTATACGTGCATACCACATGCTTTAACAAATCCATCTTGAACAAAAAGAAAATTAAACAAGGGCAAAACATGTTATATTGATATAACTCATTATTAATTTTGTCAAACGAATTAGCCAAAACAGAGGGTTACATAAAATGAGGCCAGATACTATGATTTCAGAGAACCAAGACAGAGTGGCAAGTATCTTAATCTTATAAGTACAAGCAACAAACCTCTTTGAAAAGAACATCCTCTGCTTCCTCATCACTTAATTCTGGAGGGAAAAAGGAAAACGTAAAAACAACAAAGAACCGTCAGGTCATCTACTAGACATATCATCTTTGAGTGAAGAATCAGTAAATGCAAGCAAATCTGTGCCACATATATTAAACCTGTCCCACATACCATAGTCCATATAATAACCTTTTTTTTTTCATGGCCTACAAGTATGCCTAGTAACCAGTTCAAATACAGCCAGCCGAGAAGAAAATTTTTCTTTTAGTTTGTAGATGCCATGGGTGGACTCATATTTCTCACTAATAGTCAAAATGAGAATATACCATGCAATCTCAATATAAAAGTACCAAATTCTAGGTCTGTATTGTCAACAATTCAACATAACTACGTCAAATTCAAAACACAACAAAGGCTGATAACTTTCTTACCAAATGCTTCCACAAATTTGGGATCACCTGGTGATTTGGAATCTGATAAGAATAGAAACATGAACATTAATACAACACTTATCTTCTAACAGAGATGATTTTTCAGTACCAGACAGGTCTAAGAAAATTTTTAAAATTCTTTACAAGTCAAAATTAAGACATAACCCTCTTAAGCCAAAAAACATCAAGAACAATTCAAGATTAAGACATGCCAGATTTATGCCTCTAGGCAAAAGAGGGAAACAACAAGAACAACTACTCAATTAATATGGCACACCTATGTCCCATTTGAGACAATAGAATAGGAAAGTGATGTTGGCAGACAAGATCATATGATGATGTTATATATATATACATACCTAAAATGGAATGTCGAACAATATTTGGACGTTTGTGTTGGCCTAATGCAAGAACAACAGCATCTTCAACCTACAAAATCAAATTCTGTCAAAATCAGAAGTCAAGAAGAAGGGAAAAGAATTAATCATTAATAGAACATCAGAAAAACCAGTTATGAAAAGGGATGTTTCATTTCAACATAACATAGGATGGAAAGGAAAGGGTATGGCTTATTGGCATCCCCATTTCTTGACAAAATAATAGGCATCAAAATAGACTTCATCTTTATTAGAATGTCCAAATAGAAAACGTGATATTAGAGAACAGAGCAAGGAAAGCAAAAGTCTTTATAACATCAGTGAAGAACCTTAAGTGAAGCAAGCTCCCTCAAACCCATCTCCACCGAAAGCATGCTCTCAATGTTTCCTTCCCCAGCAAGATCGCTCAAATCACGAACAGGTTTACTTCTATCTGGATCATCAGAACCTGATATATTCCCTTTCTGTTAGACTTCATTGTAGCAAATTTAAGATAGGAAAATTGCATCTAAAATTTAGACCACCAACACACTCACTTTTGTTCCAAGATTCCTCTTTAGCTTTTTGTCCAGCAGAGATGACAATTTCAAAAGGAAGAGGAGCTAGAGAAGACCAATATTCATGCTTCGATATTGCTACATCTGCACATATGCCTATAAAGCATGGGAGGAATATGCCCAAGAATTACAAGAACAGGAAAGTTAATATGTGAGGGAGATTTTGAAAAATATCCTTTTGTCTAAGTATTCTTCTGTAGACAATAGATATCAATACTGGCTTTGTTACCATGTTTTACAGCAAGACCCCAGTAGCGAGCAAGCCAGCATCTTTTCAGAACTACTTCCTCCTAAAGACAGACAAAAGAATGAATAGAGTTAGAGATTGATAGGAAAATAGAAGGCCGTGAATTCTCATTCTCGTAATAAAACAAACCATTTCTTCTTGGGTCAAAATCATTCTCTGTGTCATTGTGCGGAGTGCTTTTGCTTCCACTTCAGCTTCTTTCTGTTGTTCTGCAGCAGCTGCAGTATCATCTTTCAGGTTCTGATAAAAGAAAAATAAGAAGGCGTTAAATAAACAAAACACGAATAATAATTTAAAGAAAAATACTTCCTTCGAGATCACCTGAATTTCAACACGAAGAGCATTCATTTCCTCCTCTCTCCCACCCTGCGCTTGTTGGGCAGCCTTTAGAGCAGCCTGCAACAAGAATAATGAAATGACTCAGTCTAAGAAAAGAATTTCCAATGAAACAGCACTGATGAGCTCATTGCTAAACGCCCGAAACTGAAGTAGTAAACTATTAGAATCAGAGCTAGGGAATAAAAATATCAAGGATTATATAGATGGCTGCATGATTCCATAACTGCCTCTCAGACGCATTCGTTTACACAAGAAGCAACCATGCAAGCTCCTCCATATTGCAGGAAGCCTTTCTTGATAATATAGCATGTCAAACTTTCAATCTCATTTATTTGATATTTTTGTCACATTCAATATTTTATTCTTTTGCACACACCTCTCTTTGACGCAGAGCAGCTTCCTTCCTGCAAATATACCATGCAATTAAAAAAGAAAAAATTAAAACTAACCCAAAACAAAAGCTCTAAAGTCTAACCAGAACTTATTTAAAGGATTTTAGACCAAGTTTACCTAGCCACCCATTTGGTTTCCATGGATACACCTTCTCCAAGAGAAGCAACCTGCCAAAAACAAAAGGAACAAGGACATAGATGTCAGCATATGAAAAGTAGAGATATGGAGAACATATTAACTTCTATTGTTGAATGTAGACCAACACTAAGATTGCTTATAAAAACATACTAATCCAGAATCCTATATTAAAATTGTGGTGTTAAAACAAACTTGTTAGCTTTGCAAATCGGATTAATTATCTAGAAAAATTTACCTGTTTCTCAAGCTCCCTGGCTCTAGCTTCTACCTCCTCTCGTTTTTGCTCTGTATATCTTAGCTGTAAACATAATGAGGGAGATGTACTCAATATTGCATAAAATGATCATAAAATCAATTTTGCTTGGGTGTGAAGGAGCATACCTTCTCTAATATGGTCTCATTCTCTTCTTGTAGCATATCGAGCTGCAATATCAATATAATCAACTTCAAAAACAGTCCTTCAGGGATTCCAATACAAAATTCACATAAATATAACGTAACAATAAGCATAGCCAATATATGAGTTTAAACTTTTATACAGAAATTTACTCATGTCAATACTATATAACTATACTTCATCACGGAGTGCAGAAGCTTCACGTTGATTCCCGCTATCTGTTGGCTTATGTTGCCTGATATCTAATGGAAACCTGAAATTGTTAAACACCAGTTAAAAATCAAAGAAGCCTGAAATGTCAATATTAGCCACATGGCCAATAAACTATAATTAATAAACCCATCATTTCACACACATGCACCCACAAAACTGTAGATATATATGTAGTTATATTACTTCAGTGAATAAAATAAGGGTTTGAGTTCATACATACATCAAAAGCATAAATTCCATGAAAATGCAAAAGGTATTATTAAAAAAAAAATAAGAATCTGTATGTTCAATATTACGACATCCATATGAAACTAACTAGAAAATATTGGACATTACGAGATATTTTTATATAATTTTCTCTTACAGTTTCTCTCAATAAGTTTATGAGTAGAGAACAAAAGGTTTCAAAAACTTGTTCTTTTAAACATCCAACAATATAGCTTTATACTATTATTAGCTGAACCTGAAAATGCCAGAAGCAATATCACTCAGTAAATTACTTTAGCATCAAGAATATGAGGAGTTGAAAAATTCAGCTACCTTTTGTCTCTAGTTCTATTGGTAGGAGGATCAATTGGAGGTACAGCCATCGGAGTTTGAATTGTGGATTTACTTGGTGGCACTATCGATGTTGAACGTACGGACACTGCCGGCCTTCCAGCTGATGTTGAACGTACTGAAACATTATGGTCCAAGAAATTCCGACCTAACTAAAAAATCAAAAATGAAAAATCCAACCTGTTACTAACTTAACTATGAAACCTCCAGATTATGACTAGAAACCAGCCTAACTGAATTCAAGTTTCACGATATCAGCCAAATTCAATTTCAAAAAAAAAAGAGAAAGAGAGAGATAACGGACACCATCAGTTCGATATTACAGCTAATAAATTCAAAACACTTGCCAACTTTCATGCCATAATTCAACAAACGAGTTCAAATAAGCACAGTAAATGAAATAGCATATGAAGCAACCATTAAAGGAATTACCGCAGGAGATGGAGATCTATTAGGCCTAGAGGCAGAAATCGGAGGGATGGCCATGGAATTGAAGCCGTTCTTACTGCTGGTACCGTTGTTAGAGTGAGAAGAGAGAGAAGGACGCCTCGGAGCACGGAACACGAGATCATCGTCGTCTTCGTCGTCGTCGTCGTCGTCGTCAAAGGCCGTCCTGGAAGCCATGACCTGAGCAAGACGTTGTGCGGCCGCTTTCGCGGCAACGTTACGATGCTTCATGGTGGCGGAGGGACCGAGACGCGAGTTAGGATGAGACGGCGACATGACCGGCGACGAGGAGCCAGTGCTACTGGAGTCGACGCTCCACTGGCGCGCATAAACCGGACTATCGGTTCTTCTCCGATCCATCACCAGTCGCAGTGAGAATACGTATGGTATCGTTGACGAACGACAGACGGAATTCCTGGGAGCTAGATTTTGTTGGGGAAATTTTGGGACGGAGAGGTGGTGGAGCTGAAGCTTGTTCGAGTCATTGTTGACTCGCTGGTCTGACTCGGACGGGGTCCGCGTAACGTTGGTGAAGTCGTTTTGTGCAGTTGTGCTGTGTCGCGTGGGTTGAATTAAACGACGGCGTTTCACTTGTGAGAGGGGATTGCGATGACGTGTAATGGAAGTACACCTGTTTTCTGCTCTTTCTGGGAGGAAAATGTATTTTGGCGGCGCATTAAACGGAGTCGTTTCACATATAAGTTCACCTAAATAAGTTCTTGCTAAACCGCAATATTTACCCACAATAGTCAAAGTGGATTTCCCCACTTTATCTAATTATAAGTGTAATAGTCCGTGTTATACACGTGATAAAATTAAAATTAAAATTTTAAATTTTTTATTAAAATTAATTTAAATTATAATAATTTAATTAATATAAATATAACATATTATGTATTATTTATTTTTTTTAATCTAATATTAAATATATTAATTCAAAAATAGTTATTAATTAGTTTTAGTAATTTACTTTTTTTAATAAATCAAACATATATATTCAATGTGATTATAAATAATTTAGTAGTACTTAGATTTACCAATAATTTTTTATATATTATTTTATTGTCAAATAAGAACATATCAAAATCAGCTCAAAATAAATAATAAATTATTAGAAAATTCTAATGCACAAAATTCTCTAATAAACAATAAATAATTTAAACCCACTAAAAAATAACTCAACACTTTTCTTTGATACCCGCAAAATATATACCTGAAATAATATTATATAATGTTAGTATACAGTTTTACAATCATCGATCGTATTTACTATACGTGACTCCTTCTTAAAAGTTATTCTACGTGTGCAGTTGAAAGATAAATTACTGAACTTTATTTTATTTTTCTAAATTACTATAATTATGCATTATTTATTAAATGCTACTTGTAATATAGTTGTAATATTGTAATATAATTATAATAAAGATATTTTTCTAAAATAAATTTAGAAGAGAGAATAGTACTTTCATTTTAGAGGGAAAATGAATTCATGAGGAATTGACACTTCACTTTTATTAGTTGATAATGTATTAAATATTGATTTTATATAATTATAATAAAGATATTTTTCTAAATTAGTATAATCATGCATTATTCGTTAAATGTTAATTGTAATGTAATTATAATAAAGATATTTTTCTAAAATAAATTTAGAAGAGAAAATAGTGATTTCATTTTAGAAGAAAAATGAATTCATGAGAAATTGACATCTCACTTTTATTAGTTGGAGAAAAAATATAGTTTTAGTATATTTATCGTTATTATATATTTTTCTCTAATCATATATCCACTGTTTTCTTTCCTTCGTTTCAGCATTTTGAATCTGGGTTTAACTTGTCGTAGTTCTCACTTCTCAGTCATTCTATTAGATGTAGTTGATAACTATTGAAATTTTTTGATTAACATAGGAGAAAAATATATTATTATATGAGAATTAATATGAGTATATTTTGTTATTAAAGACACAAATTTAATGTAAAATAAAATTACACATAAAAAAGCAAAGAAAATAAAATTAAAATAGCAAAAACGATAAAAATATTATTTTTACAATTTTGTTTTGTCATTTTTATATATAGAAGATTAGAAAATAATAAACTTTTAACTAAATTAATTTTGTATTTGTTGTATTCAAATTAAATAAGTAATAAGTTATATTATTTTAATTTATTCCTTAAATTTATATATCATAAAAATCAAATCAATTTACATAATTTTAAATTGTGTGATACTTAAATATCTAATCAAATAAATTAGTTGATATAATTAATGCATCATAATGAATTGTATTTAATGAGTTAAACAAAATAAATTAAGAAACACTCTAGAAACATGCTAAGATTGACTCTATTATTAAATGCAAAAAAATTGATTTTTATATAATAGAATCGATAATATAATAGACGGCGAGAAAGAGAAAGATAAACATTTTAGATCTTAGGTTATTTTATTTGGATGTTGTAATGTGGGTATCACATTATTTTATTTAGTCTACCCTATGGATCTTTTTACAACTTTATTTCAGTATCAATAGAATTTCACTACCTTTTAGTAATAAATTAAAATCCAAAATAAAATTAAAAAAAAGGTAAAGAATATAAAATTATTGATTGAAATTTTTTTTATTATAACAGGTATTTTTATTTAATATACCAACATCATATAAAATTAATCGTAAAAAAATATAAAATATAAATAAATATACAGAATTAAAAGATAAAATTATATTTGTTATCTCATTTTTACTTTTAGCAGCACAATAGAATATCATGTACTCAACATAATTTAAGATGCAAATTATAATTAATTATACTTTTTATTTTAAAATATTTAAAACTAATCTTAATATAAATAAAAATAATTTAATATATTAAATAAATTAATAGAGTAACATAAGTTAACTATTTTTTTATTAATTTTGTTGTTTTTTTTACTACCTTTAAAATTACGACTTTTTTTTAAAATTTGACCGTGAAATAAAATTAGAGTTGTTGGTCTACACTATTAAAAAAAAAATACTATGCAATTACATTTATACATATAACATGTTCCTAAATTTTTATATGCTAAACTTAAGATTCTGTATTTATTTGTTTATGCCATAAATAAGTATTATTTACAATGATTCGTATTGATTTAAAAGTTTAAAAATTTTTGTACGTATTAATTTTATATTTAATATTAAAATATGAAAATTTACTATGTTATTTTACTATTAATGTATGTAGTATTACATTATAAAATATAAAAATTAAAATGATTATTATATAGCTTAGATGGATTGAACTAAATATCAAAATATGAAAGAGAATAATATTATTAAATTTTAGTAATTTTAATTAGTTAATAATATAAAATAAGATAGAAGTGACTATTTATAATTTAATAATTTTGGTTGATTAGACTAAAAAAATCAAAAAATACTCTAAATAAAAAGCCAAATTAACTTTAATATTAAATTCATTAATACGATTTTAATTTTATATAATAGTTAGATAATAAATTAGTAAAAGTAAATGGAATGATGACTTTAATTAGTATTTGATAAAATATTCATTTAGAATAATTAAAAAAAGTAAAAGTATGATATTATTAAAAATAATATATTTTTATATTTAAAATATATTTAAATAAAATATTTGTAAAATATAAAATTTAGAATAACATAGCTTCATGAATATTAATCATTAATCAATTATGAATTAACATAAAATTATAATACAATTTATTGACGAAAAATAATCAAAAATTAATATTAATAAATATAAAAATCATCCAAACACTTTGATTAAAAATATGAGTGGTTAATTATCATTTATTATTAATAATATTTTGTTCATAACTAAAACTAAAAATATAATTATTCAGATTTAGATTTTAGAAGAATAAGCGTATAAGTAATTTAACAAATAATCTATTTTATCATGCATATTATAAATTAATGAATTAAACTAATTGATATAATGAATTATAATTAATTAATTGGTATAAATTATAATAAATTATATGATATTTAAAAAAATAAAATAAATAAGAAGAAAATAAAAAGAAATAGAAGAGATAAAAGACTACAATAAAATAAATTAAGTGTGAGGGTTTTATTTTTTTTTTCAAATTTTATATCACATCCGTTTCAATAATAATAAATAAAAATACATCAATTTGATATCTAAGAGAAAATGATGAGATAAAATCATAACACAATTTTAAAACAAAAGCTTAAATTAAACCATAATATCATTGCACAACACAAATTGAAAGTAATTTCACACTATAATATACCACACAAACAGGTAAATGACTAAAGCTTAATTATGGATTTTTTTTTATTTATGCATACATGATAACACCATGGTCTATAAATGCTTCATGAATAACATATCATATATTGCTCTGAATGATGAGCATGGGAGTTGAAGAGTGTGTGGTGGTTTGTATCCACGATAGTTGACTTCTTGCGATGATGCCTCATAGAAAGAAAAAAATTGTTGTAAAAGACCTAATGAAAGAGTAATTGGTAAATGAATGATATTTTCTTCTAGCATATATGGTCTTTTATAATGGTAAAATAAAAATAGAAGGAATAAAATTTTATATTTTTATATTCGGAATAGAATTTGATATTTATCGTAATAAAATTAAATAACTAATCAGTTATAATTCATGTATTTAAATAAATCAAATAAATTAAATAAAAATATTTTTAAGAATTAATCAAATCAGTTAGTTGATACAAATAATTAGTATAATTGATTTTATTTGATTTATTGAATTCAAAAAAATAAATTAGAAAATAATTGATTAAATTAATTAGTTGATATAATTAATTTATTATAATTGATTGGATTTAATAAATTAAAAAATAAATAGGAAAACATATGAGACAATGATTTTTTTTAACTAAATTAATATGTATTTATTATATTTAATCATTATAAGTAACAAATCATCTATGCTATAATGTACCTTATAAATTACTGAATTAAAATAATTGATATAATAAATTACAATTATTTGATTGATATGAATTATAATAAATCGTGTTATATTTAAATATCTAATCAAATCAATTAGTTGATATAATTAATTTACTGTAACAAATTGTATTCAATGAATTATAAAAAATAATATTAAGAAACACGCTCAAAAATAGTGACCGATCCAAAAATTTTAAAACAGTAGAGGTAAACATATAGCATATAAAAATAATAAAAAATATTTATAAATATATAAAAAATAAATAATATAAAAATATTAAATATTAAATAATTTTTATGTAATCATTATTAATATTAATATATTGATAAATAATAATATGGTTATTAATTTTACATTAATTATAATATAATTATAATAAAGATATTTTTTATAAAATAATTTAGAATAGAGAATAAGAAAGTTCATTTTAGAGGAAAAACGGAGTCATGAGAGATCGACATCTTACCTTCATTAGTTAGGAGAAAACTCAATTTTAGTAGATTAAGTAAATTTGTCGATTATGTCAGAAATTAATTTAAAAATAGAAAAAATGGTGTAATTCAATCATATAGGATCATAGTGTTTTATGCAGAATGCGAACTGCAAAAATTTAAAACTACAAAATATAATGTATGTTTGTTAGTAACGACCATTTAAAAAAAGAATTTACTCAGTTACATGAGAAAGACTGCATGCTTGAAACGTGTTCTTAAGTCCTGCTCGTTTGATTAAGTTTTTCGTGTGAAAAAATAAAATGTAATTAGTGTTTTATAGCTGTGCAGACAAAAACGCTTATTGCTCCATCTGCGTTTCGCACAACATTGTGTTGAGCTTCTTCATGCGTGTGAGAGAAGGCGAATAATTTGAACTTCTCTTCTTTTCTTCTTCTCTTCTTATCATTAGCAAAACTTTTTTTATTTTTTTAAATTTTAAATTAATTAAAATAGTTCGTGATTTTATATTAGCTGTGGAATATATTATTAAATATCTGAATAATTCTTATATATAAATTTGAGGCAAATACTAATTTGATATTCAAAAAATTGTGACACTAATAAAATAGTAATTGATTTTTGTTGTTGACAAAATAGTCCCTAAATGATATTAAAAATTAACAAGTGTGCCCATGAACTCGCCGAAATATATGTCCGATGAAAATGATGCTGAGGTTGAATTTTTAATTGATTAACTCAATCCACCTTGAAAAATTTCCGTAACTATAATCTCTCCCCTCTCCAACAATCCCCGTAACTGTAATTGCCCCCCTTTTCCAAACGCACTCTCTATCGCCGATACCGTATGATCGCCATCTCATCGTTGGATCCTCTGCGTTTGTCAGCTCTTACGTCGTCTGTTACTTTCGTCTGTGTTGAGTCATTCCTGCACCTTGTCTCTGCGCCTCCTTTTTCTGTGTTGAAGCTGTCGTCTTGACTCTGTCGTAGCTCGCCTTTTCTGCCTCGCATATGTTTTTGTATGTCGTCTCTCTGCCGCTTCAAGTTCGTCTTTACGGGTTGATCTGCTTCTGTGACTCCATCTCTCTCACTAAATCAATTTGCCTTCTCCTCAAGTTCGTCACGTTCGTCTAGTTAGCATTTTTACCGTTCTTTTCTCAAAACTCTATTGTGGTGTCTAATTCGTAGATTTTTATTATCTATTCATTCTGTCTTTTTTGATTTTTATTCTCTTAGGGAATCAATTTATCTTTTTCTGATGTTTTTAATGAATGTGATGGTTTTGATACTAAGATTGATTGCTTGATTTGATTTAGATTTAAATATGGATTGTGATAGTGTTATATTTGTATCAGTATGGTTCTGAAAGAGTTCGTTGGGAAGAAAAATTTGGAAAAAAATTTAAAAAATTTTAGAAAAATTTGAGTAAACTTAGTGTGTTAAGGAGGGGGAATCTTTTGCTAGATTAGGGTTCAGGGAGGATTTTGCAGGTTTGGGACAATTCATGATCAAGAGAGCGCATTGGGGAAGGAGGGGATTAGGGTTCCAGAGGGGAGGGGTTTGGTGTTTTGATTTTTTTATGATGGATTGGGTTGTTTAATTAAAAAATACAACTAGGTATATACATTAATAAGGCTGTCATTTCAGCAAAATATGGTGGCCAACTCAACAGCATTTTTATCGGAGATATGCTCCAACAAGTTCAGGAGAACGCTTATCAAATTTTAAGTTCTTTCAGGGACCATTATGTTAATAACAAAAGTCAGGTACGATTTTATCAGAATTAAAATCTTTCAATTACCTATTTAGTATTTATCTTTATTATTAATTTTTTAAATTTTAAAATAAAAAATTAAAATGTAACCTCTGTTTTGTAGTATTCAAAATAAAAAAAAAGAAATAAAACACAACTTGCTTTTGTAGGTTGCATATTTAAAAAATATTAAACTCCTAATCATAACCTGCATTTTATAAGATTTAAATTAAAAAAAAAATCAAATCGTAAGCCATATTTTATATTGATATTTTATCCGTGTCTATTTCATTGTGTAACACTAATTTTCTTTCTATATTTAAAAAAATAAGTCGAATTATATTTACATTCATAAAACAATACTTCAAATGACAATGAATATTGTCATTATATTATTTTAGTGTTATATAGACTGTCATGACACATTTTAATATCAATAGGTATATTTTTCTTTTTTTTTTTAAAAAAATATCTTTCATTCAATTATACATAAATTAAGTTTTAATTGTTAAAATATTATTAATTGCCAATTATTCTTCTGATCATCTTAATTTTTTTATATTAATACATGATTTAGTGTTTAAATATCTAAATCAAGATATATTAGGTGTGAAACATGATGATGTATTAATGTGACATATTATAATGCGTGTTTAATTTTTAAAATAATTAATTTTAAAATGAATCATGGATGAATGAATATAGATAAAGGAAAGGAAATTGATGGTAAAATAGTACTACGAAATTTTGGGTAAAGAAAAAGAAGAAAAAATTTAAAATGATGAAAAAGAAATAAAAATAAAAAAAGGTTAATAAAAATGAGATCAATTATAAATTATTTTAGAATTTGATGTTACTTGAGAAAAAATGTGAAAAGTTGATATATAAAGCAATTAAGAAAAATTAATTATGGCATTCAAAAGTAATTTTTATATTGTTAAAAATTGAAGTATGTAATATATAGATGGAGGTGTTGGTTGAGTGAATATTACCTGAGTAGCATTTTTGTTTCTAAAATTAGTTATTGAAAAGAATGGC
>NC_029774.3:108597531-108598365 GCF_000817695.3 Arachis duranensis | reverse complement strand
GCAAAACTCTTTTTATATTATAAATACATACATAAGAATCTGTCTCGAAGGTTACCTGAAACTGGATTGCTTTTGGGTCTGGATGTAACTCGTAAGGTCCAAACATCTTTTGATGCAGCATCCGACTTGTGTTGGAGTTAAAGTGCTACCATCCAAGTTCCTCGTGATGAGGTGGGAGTGGTACTTGTAAGGGACTCCGATGCTTGAGTTAGCAAGGGTTTAAGCAGGTTTTTAGTAGATTGGATCTTGAATATACCTGAGGTTTTGTCAGTGTATTTATAGTATAAAGATAACCACCTTTAGAGTAGTTTCACCTTTGATGGTGGATGACCGTTTTCTTTATCTTAAAAATTTGTTCGGATCTCCTTTCTAAATAAAGTGGAGAGATAGTAGGTGGTGCACGAAATTGTGATCATCAATGGCGCCATCAACATGGTACGCTCAATTGCAATCTCACTTCTTTATCACAACTTCGCACAACTAACCAGCAAGTGTACTGGGTCGTCCAAGTAATAAACCTTACGCGAGTAAGGGTCGATCCCACAGAGATTGTTGGTATGAAGCAAGCTATGGTCACCTTGTAAATCTTAGTCAGGCAAACTCAAATGGATATGGGTGATATACGAATAAAACATAAAGATAAAGATAGAGATACTTATGTAATTCATTGGTGGGAATTTCAGATAAGCGTATGAAGGTGCTTGTCCCTTCCGTCTCTCTGCTTTCCTACTGTCTTCATCCAATCCTTCTTACTCCTTTCCATGGCAAGCTTATGCAAGGGTTTCACCGTTGTCAATGGCTACCTCCCATCCTCTCAGTGGAAATGTTCAACGC
>NC_029774.3:108594752-108595444 GCF_000817695.3 Arachis duranensis | reverse complement strand
TTGCCTTGGATCACAACTTTATTTCTTTCTTTTTCTTTCTTTTTCTTTCTTTTTCTCTTTCTTTTTCTTTCTCTCTTTTTTTTTCGAATTTTTTTTTATATTCACTGCTTTTTCTTGCTTCAAGAATCATTTTTATGATTTTTCAGATCCTCAGTAACATGTCTCCTTTTTCATCATTCTTTCAAGAGCTAACATTCATGAACAACAAATTCAAAAGACATATGCACTGTTTAAGCATACGTTCAGAAAACAAAAAGTATTGCCACCACATCAAAATAATTAAACTGTTATAAAATTCAAAATTCATGCAATTCTTTTCTTTTTCAATTAAGAACACATTTTTTTTAGAGAGGTGATGGATTCATAGGACATTCATAACTTTAAGGCATAGACACTAAGACACTAATGATCACAAGACACAAACATAGATAAACATAAGCACTAAAATTCGAAAAACAGGAAAATAAAGAACAAGGAAATTAAAGAACGGGTCCACCTTAGTGATGGCGGCTTGTTCTTCCACTTGAAGATCTTATGGAGTGCTTTAGCTCCTCAATGTCTCTTCCTTGCCTTTGTTGCTCCTCTCTCATAATTCTTTGATCTTCTCTAATTTCATGGAGGAGGATGGAATGTTCTTGGTGCTCCACCCTTAGTTGTCCCATGTTGGAACTCAATTCTCCTAGGGAGGTGTT
>NC_029774.3:108593551-108594031 GCF_000817695.3 Arachis duranensis | reverse complement strand
GGGGTTTTATGAAGGATGGATGTGAGTGGTGAATAGAATATGGGATTTGATAGGTGAAGGGTTTTTGGGAAAGAGGTGTTGAGGTGATTGGTGAATGGGTGAAGAAGAGAGAGAGTGGTGGGGATCCTGTGGGGTCCACAGATCCTGAGGTGTCAAGGAAAAGTCATCTCTGCACCAAGTGGCGAGCAAAATTGCTCTTTGTGCCAATTCTGGCGTTAAACGCCGGGCTGGTGCCCCTTTCTGGCGTTTAACGCCAACTTCTTGCCTTTTACTGGCGTTTAACGCCAGTTTGGTGCCCCTTTCTGGCGTTAAACGCCCAGAATGGTGCCAGACTGGGCGTTAAACGCCCATCTGCTAGCCTTACTGGCGTTTAAACGCCAGCAGGATCTTCCTCCAGGGTGTGCTATTTTTCTGTTTGTTTTTCATTTTGTTTTTGCTTTTTCCATTGATTTTGTGACTTCTCATGATCATCAACCTACA
>NC_029774.3:108593152-108593234 GCF_000817695.3 Arachis duranensis | reverse complement strand
CTTCATGCTTCCTCTCCATGATGACAGAGGGATATCCTTGAGCCTTAAACACCAAGGATTCTTCATTCACTTGAATGATCAG
>NC_029774.3:108591860-108592665 GCF_000817695.3 Arachis duranensis | reverse complement strand
TCCCAAGTCTCATTTCCAAATAACTTGTCATTTAGCTTCATGATTGCTCCAAGGTATTTAGCAACTTGCTCTTCAGTGACATACTCATCCTCTTCAGAGGAGGAATACTCATCAGAGCTCATGAATGGTAGAAGTAAGTCCAATGGAACCTCTATGGTCTCATTTTGAGCCTTAGATTCCCGTGGTTCCTCATTGGGGAACTCATTGGAGGTCAGTGGACGTCCATTGAGGTCTTCCTCAGTGGCGTTCACTGCCTCTCCTTCCTCTCCAAATTTGGCCATGTTGATGGCCTTGCACTCTCCTTTTGGATTTTCTTTTGTATTGCTTGGAAGAGTACTAGGAGGGAGTTCAATAATTTTCTTGCTCAGCTGACCTACTTGTGCCTCCAAGTTTCTAACGGAGGACCTTGTTTCAGTCATGAAACTTTGAGTGGTTTTGATTAGATCAGAGACCATGGTTGGTAAGTCAGAGGTGTTCTGCTTAGAACTCTCTGTCTGTTGCTGAGAAGATGATGGAAAAGGCTTGCCATTGCTAAACCTGTTTCTTCCACCATTACTATTGTCGAAACCTTGTTGAGGTCTCTGTTGATCCTTCCATGAGAGATTTGGATGATTTCTCCATGAAGGATTATAGGTGTTTCCATAAGGTTCTCCCATGTAATTCACCTATTCCATTGAAGGTTTCTCAGGATCATAAGCTTCTTCTTCAGATGAAGCCTCCTTAGTACTACCTGGTGCATTTTGCATTCCAGACAGACTTTGAGAAATCATATTGACTTGCTGAGTCAATATTTTGTTCTGAGCCA
>NC_029774.3:108590863-108591730 GCF_000817695.3 Arachis duranensis | reverse complement strand
AAGGCATTGACTAGCTTTTCCCAAGAGTTCAGGCTTTCTTTAGGTTGTGAGTCCAACCATATCCTAGCTCTGTCTCTTACAGCAAAAGGGAATAGCATAAGTCTGTAGACCTCAGGGTCAACCCTATTAGTCTTGACAGTGTCACAGATTTGCAAGAATTCAGCTAAGAACTGATGAGGATCTTCCAGTGGAAGTCCATGGAACTTGCAATTCTGTTGCATTAGAGAAACTAATTGAGGCTTAAGCTCAAAGTTGTTTGCTGCAATGGCAGGGATAGAGATGCTTCTCCCATAGAAGTCGGGAGTAGGTGCAGTAAAGTCACCCAGCACCTTTCTTGCATTATTGGCATTGTTGTTATTTTCGGCTGCCATAGGTTCTTCTTTTTTGAAGATTTCTGTTAGGTCCTCTACAGAGAATTGTGCCTTAGCTTCTCTCAGCTTTCGCTTCAAGGTCCTTTCAGGTTCAGGGTCAGCCTCAACAAGAATGCCTTTGTTTTTGCTTCTGCTCATAAGAAAGAGAAGAGAACAAGAAAATGTGGAATCCTCTATGTCACAGTATAGAGATTCCTTGAGGTGTCAGAGGAAAAGAAAAATAGAAGGCAGAAGTAGAAAATTCGAACTTATCAAAGAAGATGGAGTTCGAATTGTACATTAAAGAATAGTGTTAGTCCATAAATAGAAGGATGTGAGAAGAGGGGAAGAAATTTTTCGAAAATTAGATAAAAGATTTTGAAAACATTTTGAAAAACTTTAATTGATTTTCGAAAACCAAGAGTGGAAAAGAAATCAAGTGATTTTTGAAAAAGATTTTGAAATTAGAAATTAAAAAGATATGATTGAAAACTATTTTGAAAAAGATGTGATTAGG
>NC_029774.3:108589914-108590698 GCF_000817695.3 Arachis duranensis | reverse complement strand
AGAAAAGGCAACATACTTGAAATGTTGAATCAAATCATTAATTGATAGCAAGTATTTTTGAAAAAGGAAAGAAATTGATTTGGAAAACATTTGATTGAAAAGATATGATTTGAAAAAGATTTGATTTTGAAAAATTTTGAAAACTTGAAAAAAAATTTGCATTAAAAACAGAATCTTCCCTCTTGTGCCATCCTGGCGTTAAACGCCTAGAATGGTGCACATTCTGGCGTTTAATGCCCAAAACTCTACCCTTTTGGGCGTTAAACGCCCAGCCAGGCACCCTGGCTGGCGTTTAAACGCTAGTCTGTCTTCTTCACTGGGCATTTTGAACGCCCAGCTTTTTCTGTGTAGTTCCTCTGCTGTATGTTCTGAATCTTCAATCCTTCTTACTCCTTTCCATGGCAAGCTTATGCAAAGGTTTCACCGTTGTCAATGGTTACCTCCCATCCTCTCAGTGGAAATGTTCAACGCACCCTGTCACGGCACGGCTATCCATCTGTCGGTTCTCAATCAGGCCGGAATAGAATCCAGTGATTCTTTTGCGTCTGTCACTAACGCCCCGCCCTCAGGAGTTTGAAGCTCGTCACAGTCATTCAATCATTGAATCCTACTCAGAATACCACAGACAAGGTTTAGACCTTCCGGATTCTCTTGAATGCCGCCATCAGTTCTAGCTTATACCACGAAGACTCTGATCTCACGGAATGGCTGGCTCGGTTGTCAGGCGAGCGCTCGGTTGTCAGGCGATCAACCATGCATCGTGTATCAGGAATCCAAGAGATAT
>NC_029774.3:108582830-108589735 GCF_000817695.3 Arachis duranensis | reverse complement strand
TTGGAGTTAAACGCCAGCTTTAGTGCCAGTTTGGGCGTTTAACTCCCATTTTGGTGCCAGTTCCGGCGTTTAACGCTGGGATTTCTGAGGGTGACTTTGAACGCCGGTTTGGGCCATCAAATCTTGGGCAAAGTATGGACTATCATATATTGCTGGAAAGCCCAGGATGTCTACTTTCCAACGCCGTTGAGAGCGCACCAATTGGGCTTCTGTAGCTCCAGAAAATCCACTTCGAGTGCAGGAAGGTCAGAATCCAACAGCATCTGCAGTCCTTTTTAGTCTCTGAATCAGATTTCTGCTCAAGTCCCTCAATTTCAGCCAGAAAATACCTGAAATCACAGAAAAACACACAAACTCATAGTAAAGTCCAGCAAAGTGAATTTTAACTAAAAACTAATAAAAATATACTAAAAACTAACTAGATCATACTAAAAACATACTAAAAACAATGCCAAAAAGCGTACAAATTATCCGCTCATCAGTAAAATATATTTTAGGTATGGTTCTGAAAATCAAACCGGACTGGTCGGTCGAACCAGACCGGTTCGACCAGGAAGCAAAAGCTATTGCAGTTTGGTTTAATAAACAAAACTGTTATTTCTGAAACTGCTAGAAAACTGTTAAATTGGTCGAAAACCGGTCGGTCGAACCAAACAGCGAACCGATCATTTTTTTTAAATGACGTTTTTAGTTTTAAGGAAAAAGGGGAAATTCGAATCAGCCTCTTCAATCTTCAGGCTCCAACTCTCCTCGTTCTCACAACCTCACCTCACCTTGAATAAACCTTCAGAGCTCTTCCCCCAAAAGAAACCCTAGTCTCCCCCACCACCACCGCCGTTCTTGTTACTACTACTGTTCATCGCACTCAAGATCTTTGTCTGTTATTCATGCTCCAGCCCCTCTTCTCATTCGCCAATCTCCAAATTCTTCATCGTGCTCGTTGAGTCAATGTGCTCCAACCCCTCTTCCTGCTCACTCGTGCTTCGCCCATCATTCCTCGTCCTGCTCGTCACCTGGTTGCCGTTGTCTGTCGTGTCAGTCCTCTCTCTATCAAATTTAGGGTTACTGATGGATTTATTTTTTGATTTGACAATTTGATGTAACAATTGGGTTTAATGTTAAAATCGTCAACATTAAATTTCAAGTTGGGACTTAGGTAACAACTTTACTCATCTTGATTCAATGCAAATATTTTTGGCAGATTTGTGGTACTAGATTTGGAGCCAATTATTGAATGTTTTATATTTTTATTGAATGATTATCTAATTAATGATTATTGATTAGCTCTGGCCGCTCTGTTCTGCTGTTGTTTTGTGGTTTGTGATTTTTTTTGGATAGTGATATGCTGCTGGTAATGTGCTGTTTTGTGTTTTTGTTTTGTGACTTAATCATGTATAGATTGTGACTCCTTTGTTCTTGTTGTCCTTTGAATGCTGGAAATAGATTGCTTCTGTCATGTAATAAAAAACCTTAGAATATGTGTAGATTGTCATGCTGTGCTAAAATTTATATCCAAAATTTATAGTAGGGAGATCATTGTGCACGACAGAGTACGATATCACATATTTAAAGAGGGTGAATGTTCTTGCATAAATTATTGGTGAATCCAGAAGTAAATAAATGCTTCTCATATCATTTTGATGTAGTTTTATAGATAAACTGGATACAGCTTTTCATTCTGTATTGTAATTAAAAGTTAAAAAATGTCTATGTAGACAAAGTTAAGACTTTGAAAATTGACAATTTTTTCCACTTAATTCTAATATTCTTTTGTTATTATGAAAAATGAACATATAAAATAGCAACTGCAGCACACTTATGAACTCAATTAAGCACTAAAAGTAACGAGAACCATGTCACAGGAGCCCATATGTTGAAGCAATTGAAACTAGTCTTGTAATCCATATATTGAAGAACGACTATCTTGTCAAAAGTTGCATCTATAATTTGGAACAAAGGCTCTAAAACAATGCAGCATCACAAGACATATTCAGTTAACTATGAACTATCATTGTCCAGCATATAATTTATTTATTATTTTATTGTAAAACAGGTTTTTTGATTGAATTACGATTGAACCGGTTAGACTAGTAAACCAGTGAACCAGTGATGAGAATGGTTCGATGACCAGTACGGTTCTTATAACCTTGATTTCAAGAGTCGATTGCTTATTCAAATAAGCAGAGCCGATTTCCGTTGCCAGAGGTCGGGTAAAAGAAGCCACCTTTATTGGATGGGCTTTTAACCTTTTTAGGCCTGGCTATTTGTCGGACCTCTCTTTTCGAGAACTATGTTAATTGTTCTCGTGCTTCTTCTAAGTAATTTTTCATATTGAGATCTTTGGCTTGATAAGTACCGTTAACTTGGGAAGTTATTACCTGAGAGTCACTAAATACTATCAACTTTTTTGCCCCGACTTCTTTAGCTAGCTTCAAGCCAGCAAGCAAGGTTTCATATTCTGCTTGATTATTAGAAGCAAGAAACTCAAACTTTAATGATAGTTCTATCCGAGTTCCTTGTTTATTTTTCAGAATGACTCCTGCTCCGCTTCTGGCTTTGTTGGAGGATCCATCTATATACAGGTTTTAGGTTGTTGGATTTCTCTGGCCTTCAATATATTTGCTCACAAAGTCAGCCAGATACCAGGACTTAATTGTTGTCCGAGTTTCATATCTCAAATCAAACTCAGATAGTTCCATAGCCCATTGTAGCATCATTCTCGTAATGTTCGTCTTCTGTAGAATGTGCTTCATGGATTGATTAGTTCGGACTTTTATGATGTGATTCTGAAAGTAAGGTTGAAGTCTTCTGGAGGTGATGATAAGAGCATATGTGAACTTTTCTATCTTTTGATAGTTTAATTATACTCCTTGTAGGGATTTACTCACAAAGCAGATGGTTTGTTGTCCGTTCTTATCTTCTCAGACCAAGGCTGATGCTACAGCTTGGCTTGCAACTACCAGGTAAAGGATAAGCTCTTCTCTTGCAACAGGTCGAGTAAATTGGCCCAGAAACATTTTAAAATTTTAAAAGGCATGCTTGAATTCTTGGGTCCATTCAAATTAATTTTCTTTTTTAAGTATTAAGTACAAAGGTAGAGACTTTAATGCTGACCCTGCCAGGAATCTAGACAACGCTACCAATTTTTCATTTAGTTGTTGGACTTATTTGAGGCAAGTTAGAATTTTCATCTCTAATATTGCTACGCATTTGTTTGGATTGGCCTCTATGCCTTTATGAGTGAGCATAAAGCTTAAGAACTTTCTGGCCTCCATTGCGAAGGTGCATTTTGAAGGGTTCAATCTCATTCGATGCTTACTTATTGTAGAGAACACCTTAGTGAGGTCAGACAAAAGAGTAAGGTCGTTCCTGGTCTTGACGAGCATATCATCCACATATACTTCCATGAGTTTTCCCAGGTGAGAGAAAAATACCTTATTCATCAGTTGTTGGTATGTGGCTCAAGCATTCTTTAACCCAAAAGGCATTACTACGTAACAATAGTTAGCCTTAGAAGTGATGAAAGAAGTCTTTTTTTTTGTCTAACTTGTACATCGGAATTTGATTATATCCTGAGTATGCGTCCATAAAAGACAGATATCTATATCTTGAGGCCGAGTCAACTAGGGCGTCAATGCTAGGGAGAGGGTAAGGATCCTTGGGATAAGATTTGTTGAGGTCAGTGTAATCAACACACATCCTCCATTCCCCGGCTTCTAATAAGGCTTGGACCTGTTCTTCCATGACATGTGTCCTTTTAAGACTAAGCTTCCGCCGTTTTTGTTGAACAGGATGAGATCCTGGATAAATGGTGAGCTTGTGAGACATGAGATTGAGGTCTATACCAGGCATATCGAAGGCTTTCGAAGCATAGAGGTCGGAGTTTCTTTGTAAGAGATCAACGAGTTGTGCCTTTAGACCTTCGTCTAGGTTAGTCCCTATACTCATTGTCTTTCCAGCATAATCCCCAATTTGTACTTTTTCTATCTTTTTTTTCAGGTTGGGGACGTAGCTCTTTTTGAACTCAGACACTGTCAAGGTCAACAGTATTGACTTCTTTGCCACATGTACTGCCTCTTAAGTTGAGAGTTTAATTATAGCATTTTCTTGTTAGCTTTTGGTCTCCCTTTTATAGTAGCGATCCCTTTTGCATTTGGGAACTTCATACATAGGTAGGGTGTAGAGATAACTACAGCTAGTCAGTTTAAAGTAGTCTGACCTATTACGGCATTATAAGCGGACATGATGTCGACCACAATGTAATCAACGCTTAACGTTCTTGATCTCGTGCCTTTACTAAATGTGGTGTATAACAAGATGAATCCAAGAGGTCGGATCGATGTGTCCTCTAAACTAAAAAGGTTGTTCGAATACGCCTTCAAATCCTTTTCCTCTAGCCCGAGGTTGTCGAAAGTGGGTTTGAACCGTATGTCCACCGAACTCCCTTGGTCCACCAAAGTTCTATGGAGATTTGCATTAGCAAAGATCATTGCTATTACTACTTGGTCATCGTGACCAGTTATCACCCCTTGTGCATCCTCTTTGATGAACGAGATTGTGAGTAAATTATAAGCTCTATTGTGTTTCCTAATTTGGTATACTTTTTTAAGACGCCTTTTATGTGAGGATTTAGTGATTCTTCCTCCTGCAAACCCTCCATTTATCATGTGTATGTGTCTCTCAGGAGTTTGTGGGGGTCGATCTTGCCATCCTCTATCATCATCATCATCATCTCTTTTCCTCTTTCTTTGGTTGTCTGACCTCTTGGCCATGTACCTTTCTAGTCATCCTTCCCTGGCCAACTTTTCTATGACATTCTTTGAGTCATAACAATTATTTGTAGAATGCCCATATAGTTTATGGTACACACAATATGTTGTCCGACTTCCAGCCGTTTTGTGTTTGATGGACCGAGGAGGTGGAAGCTTTTCCATGTGACATATCTCCCTGTAAACATCTACGAGAGAAATTCGGAGTGGGGTGTAGTTGTGGTATCTTCGAGACTTTTTCGAGTTGTATTCTTCCTTTTTCTTAGCTTCATTCTACTTGTCCCGAGCTTGGTAGGAAAAATTTGGCCTCGGAGGTAGTTCTCTAAGTCGAAAATTTTCCTCCATGTTGATATACTTTTTTGCCCACTCTTGTAGTTCATACAAGGAAGTCGGCTGTCGCTTGGATTTGAATTGGGAGAATGGCTCTTCTTTAAGGCTATTAACCAAACCCATTATTATTTCTTCAGGAGGTAAATTTTGTATTTTCAAGCAGGCTTTGTTGAATCTCTTTATATAATCTTGGAGTGTCTCTCCGACTTCTTGTTTGACTCCGAGCAAGCTTGGAGCATGCTTGGATTTATCTTTCTGAATTGAAAATTGGGTGAGGAACTTCCTTGCTAGGTCATCAAAGCAAGTTACTGACCTGAGTGGTAAGTTGTCAAACCATTTCAGTGCTGCTTTAGTCAATGTTGTCGAGAAGGCCTTGCAACGAGTTGCATTGGAAGCATAATCTAGGTATATCTGGCTTTTGAAATTACTGAGACAATGCCTCAGATAGGTCGTTCCATCATAGAGATCCATGTCAGGGGTCTTAAAATTTCTAGGAACCCTGGCTTGCATGATCTCTTCAATGAACAGATCTTCCCCTCCAAGAGGACTTTCCTCCCGATCTGCCCGATTACTCCATCTTCGAAAACCAGCTTCTAACTTCGAGAGCTTCTCCTCTAGCTCTTTCTGTCATCGTACTTCTTTTCGTAATTCTCTCTGCTTTTCGTTGTCATTTAGCCTCTTGCTCGAGTTGTTCCAATCAGCCACGATGGCCGTGAACCAACCCTAAGATCTCTGTCGGATATGGAGGTTCTTCGTCTTTAGGTGGGTGGACTTCCGAGTGAATCCATCGTAATGATGGTTTTCTGAGATTCCCTCGCCGTAGGGAGAATTTGTTCTTTCTCGGGGTGGAGGTAGTGCAAGCATCAGGTCGTCATTGTGGGGCTCTAGTTCTGACACAGATGTTATATGACCGTCTTCATACAGGTTGTTCGCCATGCTTAGATGTAAACTTCCAAGTCCCCAGCAACGGTACCAATGTTCTGAGGGTTACCTGAAACTAGGTTGCTTTTAGGTCTGGACATGAGGTCCAGACACCTTTTGATGCAGCGTCGGACTTGTATTGGAGCCGAGGTGCCACCGTCCTAGTTTCTTCATGATGAGGTGAGGGGTGGTACTTGCAAGGAAATCCGATACTTAAGTTAGCAAGGGTTTAAACAGTTTTTAGTAGACTAGATCTTGAATATACTTGAGGTTTTGTTAGTGTATTTGTAGTAGAAAGATAACCACCTTTAGAGTAGTTCCACTTTTGATGGTGGATGACTGTTCTCTTTATCTTTCGAATTTGTTCAGATCTCCTTTCTAGATGAAGTGGAGAGATAATACGAGACATTTCAGGAGTCGGTTGCTTATTCAAATACGCAGAGCCGATCTCCGTTGTCGTGCCTAACCTCTATGAGGTTGGGTAAATGAAGCCACCTTTATTGGATAAGCTTTTAACCTTTTTGAATCTGGCTTTATATTTTGCGTCAGGGTATCAACAAAATCTAATGAATAAATTTATTATTATTTTTTATCAAAATATACAAAAAATTACAGTATAGTATTATTGTATAATTAATAATAATAATAATAATAATAATAATAATAATAATTTTATTTTACTTTTTTTTATAAATGGAAGACTATTATGTTTGACAAAAAAAATGTTAAAAATTAATTTGTATATCAATTTTTCTAAAAACTAAAATATCAATTTCTAAAATTTTTAGGGACTAATTTAAATAATTATTCTGTTAAAAAATACACTAAAAATTAATTTATCTGTTGGAATAAAATATTAAAAATATTTTTATATATTAATTATTT
>NC_029774.3:108580562-108582640 GCF_000817695.3 Arachis duranensis | reverse complement strand
CTAATCTTAAAGGTTTTGGTCCAAAATTGGGCCAACGGACAAAAATAAGTGAACTGGGCCTAAGTGGGCCCAAGACCCAACATATATAAACATTAATTATGAGCATTTCAGCTCATTTTGCCCTAAAGAAGGGGTGTTGGGCGCTGAAATTGGGAGAGAGAAGAGAAGAGAGAAAACCTAACCCTCTTTGATCTTCAAACCACCATAACTTGAGCTACGGAGCTCCAATTGACGAGCCGTTTGCGGCCACGCATCGCTCTTCTCATCCTCTACAATTCTATCTAAGTTTTGTGGTGAGTATTCCATTCATCTCTGCTCAGTTTTCGAAATTCCCCACTGTTACACGTTTTTGGGAAGTTAGTGTTGAAATCTTGTGATTTTGGGAGTTTAGGGATACTCCAACATGGATTCTAAGTGGGTTCTATCCCTACTTCATATGGGCTGAGGTAAGAAGTGCTCAAAACCTTGTGATTTATCATCTTTATGAGCCCTAGGTTGATGTATGCTTAATTTCAAAATTTTAGGTGAAAAATGTTGAGATTTGTGAGCTTTTGGATGTTATAGGACCCAACTAGGAGAGGCTTAATCTTGTCTGTTTGATCCTTGGATATGGTAAGATTTTTAATCCTAGTGAAATTTATTGGTTTATGATGTTTGGGTATTGAGGGGGTATGTTTGAATGTGGTATTGTGGCTTAGAAAAGTGTATATATGTGTGTTAGAGTTTGATTAAAATTTTAAAAAGTATGGAAAAGGGCTTTTGGGTGCTAAAAATCTGTTCTTGGAGGTGTTGAAGCCTTGAGAGCTTGTGAAAAAGTGCTTTGGAGGTGTTCTGGGTTGAGCGGGAAAGCGGCCAAGGTATGATTTCGGTTTCTTGTATCTAAAATATAACGTGGTGTGAAAACTTAGGCTAGAAACCCTAAGATAGGATTTGAACTATTGATGTTGTTGATTGGTTGAGATGAATTGTGTGGTTATGTATGTGATTAGTGGATTTTGATGTTTGATTGTATAATGCATGAGAGATATGCATGTTTTGATATATGCCTAATGATTGGTTGAGATTGAATTGTGGGTGGAACCATGTTCATGGTGAGAATTATATTTATTGTATGTATTGATGGTTGATGAAAATAGTATTGTTGGAAATTGAGATGAGGAAGGATGTATGACATGTTGATGTGTTTGTAATTTAGCCATTTGTTTGAAATGGGTAAAAATGGTTATATGGCGGTTTTGTGAATCGTAGTAAAGTGTTAATGTATGAGTTGAGGAGGCTTGATATTGAATTTGATATATTCTGATTGATTTCAAAGAAAATGGTTAAATTTAATATATTTTGATTGATTTCAAAGAAAAGGGATGAAATTGGCATGTTTTGATTGATTTTGAAAAGAGTTGAAAATGGCTTGTTTTGCAAATGGCACTTTGTGGTTTTGTATGAAAAACATGTTTTTTGGGCATATTTTGATGGAACATAACTTGGACTACGGATCTTTATTTTGTGCCAAATCTGTTTAGAAATGAAATTGGATCCGGGACGTCCATGCCGTTCGAAGAACGGGTGAAAAACGATTTAAAATGAGAAAGTTATGTCCGTCAGAAGATTGGGGGTTTAATTTGTGAATTCTGCAGCTTTTAACTTAGAAAATTTTTAGCAGAATGACCCTCCACGCGTAGGCGCACTTGGCCAATACGCGTCATTCTTCGAGAAGGCACCATCCACGCGTGCGCGTGGTGTGCGCGTGCGCGTCGATGCGCTGCACCCATTGCCCAGCCATTTTCCCGAGAGTTGTGCCAGAGTTGTGCCAGTTTTGTGCCTGGGGCACAAATGCACCCATGCGTACGCGTCGTCTGGCTGTGTTTCAATCCGCGTGTCCGCGTGTATGACGCATACGCGTCGATGAGCTTTGTGGCCATCTACGCGTGCGCGTGGAGTACGCGTATGCGTGGCCCTGTTTTCATCCCAAAGTTGATTTTTGAGTATTAAAAGCCAAACCTCATACTTCTAAGCCTCCGATCTCACCCCTTATGTATTAAATCATTATGATATGCCTAGCAATGAGAAAGGAGCTAGGG
>NC_029774.3:108565217-108579673 GCF_000817695.3 Arachis duranensis | reverse complement strand
ATATGTTTGAATTGTTTGGGTTTGCCTATTTGTTTTGGATTTCTACATCATATATGCTATGCTACCTGATTATGTGCTACTTGTTCTACTTGTACCTTACTTGTGTATTACTTGTCTGTATTACTTGTGTTTGTACAACTGAGAGATCCCTCATGTTGGTGTCGCTGGATGTTGAGGGTTGTTCTTGATGAGATGAATTGATGATGCGATAGCATGATGATGATGATTTTTGGAATGAGATAATTTGAGCCCCCTGGGTAGACACAGTGATGTGATTTCACTAGCTCCAGGCGAGGGTATGATGTATTGATATAGAGTTGCTGAGACAAAACAACTGGTGATGGTTTTGCTTATGATTCTGAGTCTGATTCGTGTAAGAATCAGCGAGTTGGGAAAACATGTGTAACATGAACTAGATTTAGTATCCCCTTACGGCAGATGCCTATTTATGGATTAGTGAGAATCTAGGCTGGATACTTGGTGAAAAGGAGTTTAGGATGCTTAGTGAGTTTTTATTGCAGTGCATTGTATTTATTTGGCACTTTTACCGTACTGGGAACCTATGGGCCCGGGGTTCTCATTCCGTATATATCTCTTGTTTTTCAGATACAGGTTCAGGTGCTCAGAAGTGAGCTGCGGTTCGTCTGAGAAACGGCGAAGATATTTATTTCCTCTACTTTGTGTTTTCCGTAGAATCTCTCAACCTTTGTTTTGAAAAGATTATTTTATGTGTTGAACTCTTTTGGAACTTGCCTATAGAGGCTCTTATGTTTCCTTTGGGAGAGATTAGGATGTACTGTTGTCAGTTACTTTCATACTGTACCCTAGCCGGCCTAAACTTCGCGGGTCGCGACTAGTGGCTATTTACTTATATTATATATATCTATCTGTTATCTATCTCTTAATCTCCTTTATGCCTTGTCCATATATCGCTTTCGGCTTCACGTTTTATCTTTTCGTTGTCGAAACGTGAGTGATACGTCTTCGCGATTTTATTTCTACTCTTTTCAGGCTTCTCGATTAATACTCCTTTCGAAGTTACCTATGTTTATATATTTAAAAATCCACCTGAGAGTCGTACCACCGTAATATCATTGACTTATGACTCGAGCATAAGGATTTGAATATTAGGGTGTTACACATATGTTTTGATTCATTGATTATTACACAATGGTCTTGTTATGACAATATTTCAGTTCATTTTACAGTCCAGGTGTATTGTCGATGAACAATTTGTCCCAAAGGTTGGAATGACTTTCAAGACACTCGAAGAAGTTGGAAAGTTTTACAAATATTATTCCAAACTTGCTGGTTTTTCTACGAAAATAAGGAACACTACTCGGAAGGGAGATGAAATTAAGAATCAACTAATTACATGTAGTAGAGAGGAAAAATGAAAATCCAAGATATCTCCAATTCTGAAACAAACTCCTCAACTGGAATAAACTGTCCAGCCAGTATTTATGTACATATATTGAAGGACGTTGGTCTTTGGATTATTTCTAAAGTTATTCTGAATCATTCACATCCTTGCTGTCTAGATCGAGCATATATGCTTAAACAACACAAGGAGCTAAACATGTTTGTGCGTCGTACCATTGAAAATAATGAGGAAGCCAGAATTAGACCGAGTAAAACATATGAGACATTTGTAGCAACAGTGGATCGTTATCGTGAACTAAGTTTTATGAAAAAAGATTTGAGGAATTACATTACAAGGGAAGTACAAAATATTTTCGAACAAGATGATGTCAAAGAATTTGGGAAATACTTATTAAGAATGAAAGAGAAGAATCAAGTTTCTTTTTTGAGCTTAACCTTGAAGTTGATCACTCTATCAAAAATTTATTTTGGGCTGATGTAAGAAGTAAGGCTGCGTATGAGTATTTTAGAGATGTTGTTTCATTTGATATGACTTACAACACAAACAGGTATTCGGTTCATTGTGATATAATATTCGGTTCATACACATTACCAGTTTCGGTTCATAACTGTTGGTGTCCATTTGCAGGTACAATATCGTTTTTGGTTCTTTTGTGGGTGTAAATTACCATGGTCAGTTAGTTCTAGGTTATATGGCATATGAAGTTGTAAAACAGGTTTCTAACTCAGTGTTCAACAAGTTTGTTATTACATACGATATGATATCATGGGAAGTAAAATGTCAATGCTTATTATTTGAGTCAAGGGATATATTGTGTTATCATTCTCTAAGTGCCTTAAGCTTGACCAAGTAGATAAAGTAGCACCAAAATATATATTGGAACGATGGAGTAAGAATATAAAGAAGAGGCACACATATCAAGAGTAACCAAGACGAACCTTTATTGGAGCCAAGAAGCAAGAGATTTGATGATTTGGTGTTTCGTTTACAAAATATTTATGAATTTACGTCAGAATCTGAGAAGTTGACTACAATGAGATGTAAGAATACCAAACAAAAAGTAAAAGCAAATATTTGTTATCTCACAAAGACGCTACGTTGAATGATGTTAACGACCTTCAAAGCGCCCCATGTGTTAGAACGAGAGGACGTCCCAAGAATAAACTAGGATCAACTATGGAAAAAATATTGCAAATGCAACAAAAAAAAAAGAAAAAGCCAGCTCTAAGCGAGGTAACATTAGTTTGCTATTGATTAGGGAAAAAATGCGTTTGTGCATTTTGCTAATATATGATTTATTTGTTTTTTTTGAAGTTGAACCTTTTAGATAGTGGATCAACAATTCAGTTAAGCTCCAGCCTTTATCATGCACAGGATATAAATTATTCCGGAGAGGATGATAGAAGTTTTGGTGTTTATTAAAATAAATTTTGCTAATATAATGTTTTCCCTTTGATGAAAATGAAGGTTAATTTCTTATTTGTGTTATTTTCTATTGATTAGTCACATTTTGTTTTTTCAAACTAGTTATTGTAGTTGTGTTGTGGTAAAGAGTTTTAGGTGTTTATTAGAATACATTTCGATTCATGTATGACTAAATTTCAGTTTATTTGAGTTCTAGTCATATAATGAGGGTTACTTTCCAATTTATGTTATGTTTTATTGAATAGCCATTTTTTGGTTTTTCAAATTAGCTTATGCAATTATATTGCGGCAAACAGTTTAGGTGTTTCTGCAATTAAATAGTCATATAATGAGGTTCATTTTTCGGTTCATTTCGTGTATAAATTTTGGTTCATTCGTGTTTTTGCCACTATTGAAGTTTGATAAATACATTCAACCTATTCAGTGTGAACCTAGATTCATTCAAATTAATGTGATCTCAATACAACCTAGACATTTCCAACAAATAAATCAAAAGAAAGTTAAGAAATCATTTTCAAATAATACATTAATATTTACAATGAGTGAAAGAAGTGTTTGCCTCTTTACAGTTCCTTACAAATTAGTGTTAATTACAGATTGAACCTATTTACTTTCTATATCCCCAGATGAGAATTTACAAAAAGGACTTGAGAAGGCAGCAAATGGCTTTGGGATTGTTATGGCCTCAGATGCCTCAATAATTGTCTCTCAATTTATTTACCTTGTCCAAGAGAATGGTTGGACCATATTGCTGCCTAGAAGCATCTACTTCTTCCTACAATTAAATTGAAAGAAATTACTTAATTTGAACCCGAATGAAATAAAAAATGAACCGAAATTTATTAATTTATAAATTACTTACCTGTTTCTATTTTTTATATTTGTATTTTCCATTTTTTATCTTTTCGGGATCAATTATTTCCAGCCATTTCATGACTTATATTCCGCAATCATAACTAAGAAAGAAATAAGAAAGTAAAATATGATAAATAGGAGAGACACATAAAAGCATAGTAAAACATATTAATAATAGTACTATAGCAAAGAAAGATTTATACGATATTTGTTGACAACTGATCGTAATATACGGTGCTTCAACGCCCTCTTCGTTGTCCACCAAAGGTTTTTTTCCAGCATAGACCCTCATATGGGATACTATCAAGCCCTGAAAAGGATATAAAAAGTGCACTTCAATTCAGTAATAATTGAACAAAACCAAGCCCACAAACAATACTCAATTAGGCACAAGGAGTAATTGATAATGGCTAGAAATAAGAGATAACTTACAACAAAAATATGTATTATGTAAATAACTTACAACAAATTAGTTCAAAGCTATTCTTTTCTCAGGTATATCTGTTTTCTTGATGGGGTCAGCATATGGAAGACTTTCTTCTAACATCAGCAATCTACAACCACCAATGGCCTCCATGAAAAACTGGTACAAACAGCTGAAGTTTGGAAAAAAATAGAATATTTCAGTCTAAATATAGTAAATGACAGAATTATTAAAGAAGTTTTAGAAATCACAACTTACAAATGGATGTGATGCCAGTTTTCTTTTGTCAAGAAAAGGCAAGTAGTCCTTAAATTCACTGATCCGGTAGGCCGCCTTAGTGTTTGGATCACTGTATTCATGGTTGTGCTTTCCCAACATTAAATTCTGTAAAATAAACCAAAATAAACTAATAAATGAACCAAATTACTTAAGGAATAACAAATTTGGTCAATACTTATCAGCAACATCAAGTGAACCTCAGTTAAATCACAAATGAACCGAAATTAGTTCAGATTTTAACAAGCAGTCATAAAGACTCAATCATCAACAAAAATACATCGAATTTATTTCTGGATTCAAATGAATCTCAATTAAACTAAGAAATTAACCGAAATTACTTAAGATTTGAACAAACAGTCATAAAGACTCAATCATCAACAAAAATACATCGAATTCATTTCTAGATTTAAATGAACCTCAATTAAAGTAAGAAATGAACCAAAATTCCTTCAAATTTGAACTAGCAGACATAAAGACTCAATCATCAACAAAAATACATCGAATTCATTTTTGGATTCAAATGAACCTTAATTAAACTAAGAAATAAACTGAAATTAGTTCAGATTTGAACAAGCAGTCATAAAGTCTCAATCATCAACAAAACACATCGAATTCATTTCTGGATTCAAATGAACCTCAATTAAACTAAGAAATGAACTAAAATTACTTAAGGAATAAAAAGTTTGGCTTACCACAATATCTATCAGCATGCAGTATATTTCTTCATCAAATCTATGACATTTTTCTATTGTTAAGAAGCATATATATTGCGGAGACCACCTATAGGACGAAAATTTATTAGATATATGGGAATAAATTGTTTAGAAAAATCGTTAATGTTAATGTAATAACTGAAGGTTTTACTGTATTTTCTACGTCTTAATTGTTTGGATTTTAGAGACAAAAAGTGGCATCTACCCCTTCGAAATGAGCTTTGTGGTCCACAAATACAGTTTCAAACTCATTGGTTGCCTCTTCTTTGTTAACCTTTATTTGCGTCATCCACTAATAACGTTTCTTCCTCAGCTCCTATGTAATTTCTTTTTCTTTCACCGGAGTTTTGTACCCTTCAGGGGTGCTCAAACTCATCTTGACACTGATTTTCTCAGCATATTGCAATGTTGTTGTCACCTTAGCATCTATTACTGCCTCTACCAACTTTTCAAGTTGTGTTACTATTGGTTGAGAGGTCGGTAGACTTATGCCAAGCCTGAACGAAGGTACGTCATCTTTTCAATACCGAGGATGGAGAGAACTGCAAGACGAGAGAGCAAAGTTTTTGAAATAATTAAAAAGCATCATGATATAGCATCAGAACTAATAAAAAAGATTTTAAGTAAAACCTACACATTAAGAGGATCTTCTTGCTCTGATTGCCTTGCCGAAGTTTCTTTGGGGGCTTGCTGTTAGGGTTCCAGAGGGTAGCTGGATTACACAGAAAAGTATTTAATAATGAAACGAAATTATTATTATATATTATTAAAACTAATAAAAATAATTTTAAGTAAAACTTATACATTAAGAGGAGCTTCTTGCTCTGATTGCCATGCTGAAATTTTTTCAGGGGCTTACTGTTGGAGTTTCGGAGGGTAGCTGGATTACACAGGAATATGTTTAATAATGAACCGAAATTATTATTAGGTTTAATTACTCTATTGGTCCCTATAGTTTGGTGAAATTTTTAATTAGGTCTTTATACTTTTTTTTCCTTTTAATTGAGTCCTTGCACCAAATTTTATTTTTAATTGGCTCCCTATACTTTTTTTTCTTTTATTTGGGTCCCTGCACCAATTTTTTTCTTAATTGGGTCCCTGTATAATTAAATCAATTACTGTTAAGAGGGACCTAATTGTAAAAAAAATTTGTGCAGGGACCCAATTAAAAGGAAAAAAAGTATAGGGACCTAATTGAAAATTTTGCAAAACTATAGGGACCAACAGAATAGTTAAACCTTATTATTATATAGCATCAAAACTAATAAAAAGGATTTTAAGTAAAACTTACACATTAAGAGGAGTTTCTTGCTCTGATTACCTTGCCGAAGTTTCTTTGAGGGCTTGCTGTTAGGGTTCCAGAAGGCAGGTGGATTACACAGGAATGTGTTTAATTATGAACCAAAATTATTATTATATAGCATCAAAACTTACAAATTGGATTTTAACTAAAATTTACACATTAAGAAGAGCTTCTGGCTCTAATTCCCTTTCCAAAGTTTCTACCGGAGCTTGCTATTGAGTTTGGGGCTGGTAGCTGGATTACATAGTAATGTGTTTCAAAATGAACTGAAATTATTATTATATAGCATGAAAACTAATAAAAAAATATTTTAATTAGAACTTACTCATTAACAGAAGTTTCTTCTGTTTGAGTTTTCAAAGAGACAGAGGTAAAGATTTGTTGTTGTTTTAGCTCTTGCACAAGAGAATTCGAAAAAACAATTGCAATAGGAACTCTAATGAAGGTAAACAACAAAGGGGATAATGTTGAATGATTAGAATTGGAAAGTAAATTGGAAATCTGCACTAAGTGAATCTGCACATTGATTAGAATAGGAAATTAAATTAGAAAACTCATATATCTAGAGGTTGAGACTGACTTTCTTCTCGAACCACAAGGATTTGTTCTTGAGGATTAGGTGTTGGGCTACTAATAGTAAATAAAATTTTGTGTCAATAATTAAATAAAAATCATTACCTAAATTTAAAAGACCAACGTAAGTATGTCAACTTACATAGTTGGAGGTTGTAAATTCTGTTTTTTCTTTTTTCTCATTCCATGTTTTTTTTTCTAAAAAATATAACTGGAGATTCAGAAGTATTTTTTCTAATAATAAAGATACAAAACTAAAATTATCAACCGAGATATTCTAGTTAAAAACAGAGAAAGTAAATAAATGTTAAGAGGAATTACTTGGTATTTCTTGGTGCATTTACAGACCGTGCCAAGCTCGTCTGTGTTTGAAACACAGGTTCACTTTCGCTGCCCAAATTTACAGTCGACAATCTAAGCAAAAAAATAAATATTATTCAGTAAAACCAAAGAAATTACATGAGGTTAAGAACTTTATATAAGAAACTTAATCTTACGTCTGCGATAAATCATATTACGCGTCCGTCGAGTCACGGTCATCTGGAGCAATATTTGTTTTTGTAGCACTGTCATTTTTTCTCTTCATTTTTTTCTTTTTGTTTTCGTTTTTTTTACTACTCGTCTCTTCTACTTCTTCACTTTTGACAATTCATACAAAAAGTTTTGATTTAAAATCAGGATGAACCTTAATTCAAAAATAAATGAACCGAAATTTTTAAATGATTTGAATATACAATTCATGTTCAAAAACAAGCAGAGAAACAAGCAGACAGGTGAAGCTCAGTTAATTCCAAATGAATCAAAATTATTTTAGATTTGAACAAGCAGTCAAATAGACTCAATCATCAAGAAAAACACATCGCATGTATACAACTGACAAATATCAGAGCTATAACTAACTTAATAAGCACACATGAACAAGTTCAGCAAATCTAAGTGAAACTAAACCAAATGAACCTCAATTAAATTTAGAAATGAACCAAAATTATCAATACTTATCAGCATCATCAAATGAATCTCAATTAATTCACAAATAAACTAAAATTATTTCAGATGTGAACAAGCAGTAAAAAAAGACTCAATCAAATAAAAACAGAATATATATTTATAACAACAAAATAATCATGTTTGAATCTTACTCATTTTCGAATTCAGTTTCTCTTTCAGAATTTATCTGAACAATCTTCCTTTTTTGCTTTGTTTTTTCGCCACTCTTTGTGGTTGTTTTCTTTTCTTTGGCGGTATTTTCTCCATTTTTTCTTCTTCTTTGCAATACATACAAAAATTTTGTTAAAATAATAATATAAAACTTTAAATCAATAGATAGTTTCTGATAAGTAATGGTGAGAAGTATATTCAGATTCAAAAGACGTTTCTTCTTCCGAAAACCAATGCAGGATGACAAGTTTCTTTTTTTCTTTCTTCTTCTTTTCTTTCATTTTCTCCTTCTTTTCTTCTATCTCTCCCCTCTCCCTCAATTTTGCTCTTTTTACAATCCCTAAAATAGAAATTTATTTAGTTAGCATAATAATTTAGAAGCATTTGAGCCAAAATTTCAAGGGAAATCATTTTTTTATTTACCATTTCACTATTTGTCTCAAAGGCAATCCGATCGACCAGTCTCCTCCGTGTCCAGTACTCCACCCATGGTGGCCCAGGAGCGTCATCTGCTTATGGATCAAGGAACTTCATTTCATGGAAATATATTATCATTAAGAGAAAGACGCAACCATCAACTGAAAGTTTATGTCCTGCTTTCTGGGCTTTGACCCCCTTGATCAGGTAGCTCAGCACATGAGACACCCAATTCCATTGTCGGACTGTCTCTACATAAAGGAGTGGTGGCTTACAAACCGAGGAGACTATGCTTATTGTTGTCGGCAACAAGAAGCATTTCTGGACGAAGAGAATGAAGGTCGTCTTGAATTTCAGCAAGTTTTCCTTCCCTTCAACACTCATATCCGTCACAGATTTTGTCAAAGACGCCAAAGTATCATCTTTGAAGCTGTCGATAATCTCCTTCTACTGCTCATTTAGTTTGCTGTACGCAACCTTTTTAGGAAAATTATTTCCTACAATATTTTAATATAAAGAAATCAATTCAGATTTGAACAAGCTGTCAAAAGGGCTTAATCATTAACAAGAATACATTAGATTCATTTTCTGTATCCCAATGAACCTCAAATAAACTAAGGAATGAACCGAAATTACTTAAGAAATAAAATTTTTTGTCAATACTGAATGAATGAACTGAAACATTTTAATATAAACAAATTAATATAAAAATAACAAAAAGCTCAAAAAATAAAATATAAATGTAAAAGATAAAAAGTATAATACCGCCTGAATTTAGGCCCAGCGCATCTCCTATCTTGGCAAGGGTTATGTAGATTTTTCCATAACGCGTGTCCAAGAATCCATGATAGAGATCAACGAAAAGAATCAATTCCCTCAAGAGCTTGTGCAAGACATGTAATTCTGAGATATGTCTCAGTGCACCGAATCCCATTTCTTCAACAATAGCTTTCTTTTGTTCACTCAATTCGGCAAACACCCTAGCTATCGATCTTGTTGAGCATCTCAAATTGTGAGTTTTCTGCAAGGAATTGAAATATTATGTTATGATATATTTATAATACAAAAATAGAGTTGATTTAAAGTGTATATGCTTACATTGTAATGCGGCTTCTCCTTTTTTGAGATGGTCATCTTTTTTATTTTTGCTGTAAAGAATAAAAAATTTTGTCAATACTTAACAACAGCATCAAATGAACCTTAGTTAATTCACAAATGAACTAAATGTGGTTTAGATTTGAACAAAAACCAACTAAACAACCCCACATGAACAAGTTCAACAAATTCAAGTGAAACCAAACCAAATGAAGGTAAATTAAACTACAAAATGAACTTAATTTTTTTAAGAAATAACAAATTTGGTCAATACTTAACAGTAGTATCAAGTAAACCTCATTTAATTCATAAATGAACCGAAATTACTTCAGATTTGAACAAAAAGTAACTAAACAACCCTACATGAACAAGTTCAGCAAATTCAATTGAAACCAAACCAAATGAACGTAAATTAAACCAAGAAATGAACCTAAATTTCTTAAGAAATAACAAATTTGGTCAATACTTAACTGTAGTATCAAGTGAATCTCAGTTAATTCACAAATAAACCAAATTCGGTTCAGATTTGAACAAAAAGTCAAAAATATTTAATCAACAAGAAAAACACATTCAATTCGTTTATGCATACAATGAACTTAATTAAACTAAGAGATTAACCGAATTATTTATTAGAACTAATAACATAATAACACAGTTTCATTCGATGCCCTAGTTACAGAGAAAAATAAGAAAAAATGGAATTAGAGAAACTCAATCTACTAAATGAACGAACTCGATCCACTAAACCTTAAATCGAACTAGTAGAAATGCAAGATTTGCAAGAAATTAATTGAACATAATAACAATAATTTTCTTAGTACCTTGCAGAATCTTTATTCTTGTTTTTGTGTGTTTTTTGTTGATGAATTCAAATACACCACCAGATTTGGCAGTCATTTCCGTAAAGAATTTGAAAGATTTTTTAGAGAAATTTAAAATTTCTTTGTTGCAGTTTTGAGTTTGAGGAACGAATGGTTTTTCATATTAGAGCGCGGAGCAAAATAGTAACGTTTGGGATTTCCAACGCGTGTAACCACTTTCTTTAATGAGAGGGGGTTGTTTTGATGTTTGAAAATATTGTTTTGGTGTAGATAAAAAAAGGGTGAATCTGAATTAAAATTTATGGCTCCCTGCCTCCCACCAACATCAGAAAGATCTTATATTTTTTGTGGAGACTTGAGGGTATTGATGTACTCTTGAATGAAGAAGAAGGTTTTCTGTGATATCTTTGTTTTCTTTTTCTGTGAAGGAATTTTAATCTTATCTCAAAATAAAATTTATCTAAAATATGACGAACTCTACATAAAACTAAAAGTTCGCTGGTAGGTACAGCAAACTTTATAAAAATAACAAAGTTTGCCGTACCTCCTAAATGTAAAAAAAAATCATATTCTAAAAATTAAAGTTTGATTAACCTTTTTAAAAAATAATTTTTTTTAATTTATAATAGAAAAAAAATTCTTAACTTATATAATTCATAAATTATACAAATTAATAATATCACAAATTATCATATTTGTAATGTAATGTTAGTATTTATGAATTATTAAATTCGTATAAATAAATAATTTGATCAATTTAGTTTTATATAAGAGTAGTTTAAGTAAATTTCTCACATATGACTATATAGTTTAAGATTTTAAGTGAATCTCTCACGTATAACACACGAAGGTGATTAACAGCTTTATGGACGACTTGTACTTGTGGAAAGAGAAAAAAATTTGCACCTTTTAATTTCTATCCTCCACAAAATTAGACCATCCCATTTTTTCCACTGTATGCGTCCGTTGGATCAATTGGCACTTGACTCTATTTTTTCTTTTATTTTCTTTTATTCGTTCACCCATTGCATGCATACTTATTGCCATTTGTTTCAAAATTTTAATAAATGAAAATCAAATGGAATGACCTCTAGCGTGGAAAATTAAAGAATTTCGCTAGAGGGTGAATGAAATATTTGTACCATATGTATAATGGGCTATTTATTTAGTTTAATATGAGTTAAAAAATAATTTAAGATAAAATATTACTAATTTTTCAAACACAAAACACTCATACTATCCAGAATAACCATCCGGATACCATGGATAATAAACATCTGATATTCTACTGAATCGAACATCCCTAAATCCCCATTGTACACATTACACAGATACTCTATTGTTCCATATACTTCCTCAAAATTAAAAGATATTTAAAAATTTTTAAAAACTGAAATCCGATCCTTTTATTTATCTTTAAAATATTAAAAAAATCTCTTAAAAATAACTACACCCACCGATTTCTTTAACTTTGAACTAAAAAAAATTCAAATTCGTTCCTCCGTTTTTGGTATTTTGTATAAGATTTAATTATTCTGCATGTCTCTATAGTTTCACTAAATTTTTAATTAGGTCAATATATATTTTTTTAATTGGACTTTTATACCATATAATTGTTTTTAATTTAGCCTTTACTGTGACAAAAATATTTGAAATAACAAAATATCCTGTTAAAAAAATAAATATTCTCACCATTAGGGTAAAAAACCTGATTGAAGATACCTCCATATTTCAAAAATTTCAAAAGAACTATTGTCATTTTGTCTCACACTCACACAATCCTAGCCCTCAGTTCTTCGCTAAACTCCCGCCGAATCCACTGCACGGTCTCGTCTCCCTGCGTCTCTTCCGTTCGGTGTCCCTCACGTGCTTGTCGCCAACGGTCTTGCCTCCCTCTTCCTCATATTCTGCTCATCCGCCATCACTGCACCCAACGTTTAGTGTGCTCCACTGCTTGTGTCTTGCCTCTCTTCCTGTAGTTGTGCTTTCTAGTGAAAGCTCGCCTCCAACCCTTGCCTCTCTTTCGTGGTTTTTTTGCCTAAACTACTGTTCGTCATCCACATTCTGCCTGCAACAACAAGTGATAATTTATTTTTTTCTGTTTTTTTCATGGTTGATTCCTTGATGTTGTTGATGTAAATTTTATTGTTGATTGATTTATAAACTTATTAGAAATAATATGGCAGTGGTTGAATTGAAATGTTGATTGATTTTTGAATTGGTTTATGAATATGAATATGGATATGCAGGAGTTTTATTGATTGTTGAAGTGGTTTATGAATTGGTTTCGTTGACTATGAATTTTATTGATTGTTGATTACTGTTGTTGTAATGATGCTGATTTATTTGTTTTTTTTTCTTCTTTTTGGTGTAGTGATAGGAGATTTAAATTTCACCATAGACCTACTTCACAGTAAAGGTTTCATGATTCAGGACACGATCTAGAGAATTTGGGAGAAGGGTTGGAAGACTTGTATTTTGAGCTCAATGAATGGAGTTTGCAAGAAATAGTTAGTGAGCTAAAAAAATTAGGGTACAAAAATTATGCCAAGATATGGTACTATAAACCAGGCTGTCAATTGAACTCGGGTCTTAGAGTATTGATGAGTGATGAAAATGCTATGAGAATGGATAAGTCATTAGTGTCACAAACTATTAAACACTGCTTGGTGTATGTTGTTGATGGATGTAGAGAATGTTATGGTGTTGAGATAACTTCAAATTATGAGGATTATGTGCCAACCGAAGTAAAATACAGTGGCAGTGGTCTAATAAAAGTAGAAGTTAAAGGTGAATTAGAGCCATCTAGTGAGAAGGATAAATTTAAAGATAGTGTTGATGATAGAGATTGTAAAACCCGGTTAATTAACGGCTAATTAATCCATAAATGAGAATTTATTCTAGAAAGCCCAAAATGTGATTTTTATGGTTAAATGTGATAGAGGAGATTGAGACGAGAATTTTGGTACCAATTTTATAGAATTCGGACCAAGATTGGACCGAACGGGCCAAACCGGGCCAATTGGACCTAAAGTGGGCCCTTGGCCCAACATAACTTAACCAAAACCCTAGTTTTCAGCACTCTCTCTTCTCACAACACACTCAAACACGCTGAAATTAGAGAGAAAGGGAGGAAGAACACTCTCTCAAGTTCTCTCCCTTGGTTGATCTTCAAACCACCATAACTTTTGATCTAGAACTCCGATTGCCGCTCCGTTTGCGGCCACGCGTTCACCGCGAAGAGCTCTACAAAACCCATACAACCAATCTTAAGGTAAGCCACGTGTTGCTGTTCGAAATCTCAGCCCTTATTTTCGAGTTTCATGGGTGAAATGTTGAGATTTTGGGTTCTTTGATGTTATAGGACCCAACTCTCTTGAAGGAGAAGGTTAATCTTGTCTCCTTGGACCTTGGGTGTGGTAAGGTTCTTAACCCTAGTGTAATTTTATTGTTTTATGATGTTTGGGTTTTGAGATGTTGTGTATGGGTATGATGGTTGTGGCTTAGGTTGTGTATGTGTGGATATTGGAGCTTGATTGGTGATTTTGAAAAGGTTGGAAAGGGTTTGGTGGTGAAAAATCTGTTCTTGGAGGTTTTAGCAGAATGACCCCTTGCGCGTGGGCGCACCTGGCGCGTACGCGCCGATCTTCCAGAAAGCGTCATCCACGCGAGCGCGTGATGTGCGCAGGCACGCCGATGGTGCTGCACCCAATGCCCAGCCATTTTCCAGAGAGTCATGCCAGAACTGTGCCAGTGTTGTGCCTGGGGCACGAGAACACCCACGCGTACGCGTCGATTGGCAAATTTTTAATCCACGCGTTAGCGTGCATGACGCTTGCGCATCGATAAGTTTTTGAGGCCATCCACGCGTGCGCGTGGAGTGCGCGTGCGCGTGGCCCTGTTTTCATTCCAAAGTTGATTTTTTGAGTTTTAAAAGCCAAATTTCATACTTCTAAGCCTCCGATCTCACCACTTATATCTTAAATCATTATGATATGCCTAGCTATTA
>NC_029774.3:108562934-108564076 GCF_000817695.3 Arachis duranensis | reverse complement strand
TATATATATAATCACGCGTTGGTTATCCTTGTTCGTTACGTTATCGATCGGAGTGTTGCGCTTTTGAGTTGCGGTTTTTGTTTATCCCTTTTTCTACAAAGGCTCCTAGTTATAATCAATCATTCATACTACTATATGTACTAAATTTTTATTTTAGATGTCGTAATACCTTGCCATCTCTGAATTATGACTTAAGCATAAGACTGTGTATGGTAGGGTGTTACATTATGGTATCAGAGCAGTTCATTCCTATAGAGCCTGAGGGATGGACTGACTATGCTTCTGTGCATTCTCTGTGTGTGTGTTATTTGCTATTAGTATATCTGCTTGATATAATTGGCATGAACGTTCATGAGCATGCATTTGGGACTTTGAAGTACTAGACTTTCGATATTGAGACTGATCAACTTAATATCGATTGTTTGGTATATATAGGAACCAGATGGCGCCTCGTGGACGCGGTAGAGGTAGTGTGAGAGGTCGTTCGAATGCTCGTGCGCCGGAGGATAACCCTAATGACCCGGTGAACTTTATGACCGCATTGGAGAACATGGCTGCTGCTATGCAAGCCACTGCTGAGGCTCTTGGTCAACAGATGAACAACCATGGTAATGATGGAGGTGAAGTTCAGGGCCCGATATCACTGGCAAACTTTTTGAAGGTTAATCCGCCTAAGTTCAAGGGAACTGCTAGTCCGACTGAGGCTGATACATGGTTTCAGGCTATAGAGAGAGCCTTGCAAGCACAAGTGGTACCTGAAGGACAGCGTGTCGAGTTTGCTACCTATATGCTCACAGGTGAAGCATCGCATTGGTGGCAAGGTATCCGACGTCTTCTGCAGCATGGTGATGACTGTATCACTTGGAATGTCTTCCAAGAGGAGTTCTATAAGAAGTACTTTCTAACTTCTGCTAGGACGGCTAAGGAACTTGAATTGTTACAGCTGAAGCAGGGTACTATGTCCATATCAGAGTATACTGACAAGTTTGAGGAGCTGTTCAGGTTCTCTCGTATGTGCCAAGGGACTCCGGTGGAATATGAGGAATGGAAGTGTGTTAAGTATGAAGGAGGACTCCGGAGTGATATTTTCAGTTCAGTGGGACCAATGGAGATTAGGACTTTCTCCGAATTAGTGAACAAGT
>NC_029774.3:108560767-108561629 GCF_000817695.3 Arachis duranensis | reverse complement strand
AAGAAGAAGGATGGGAGTATGCGGCTCTGTGTGGATTACAGGCAGTTGAACAAGGTTACAATAAAGAATAAGTACCCATTGCCGAGAATTGATGATCTCATGGATCGGTTACAAGGAGCTGGAGTTTTCTCCAAGATCGATTTGTGATCCGGTTATCACCAGATAAGGGTGAGGGGTGAGGATATCCGTAAGACCGCTTTTAGGACTCGTTATGGTCATTACGAGTACACTGTAATGTCTTTTGGGTTGACGAATGCTCCTGCAGTGTTTATGGATTACATGAATAGAGTTTTCCGTCCGTTTTTGGATAAATTCATTGTTGTCTTCATTGATGACATACTGATTTATTCCAAGACTGAGGAAGAGCATGCGGAACACTTGAGGACCGTGTTGCAGATTCTAAAGGAGAAGAAACTCTATGCAAAACTGTCGAAGTGTGAGTTTTGGAAGAGTGAGGTGAAGTTTTTGGGCCATGTGGCGAGTAAGAAGGGAATAGCCGTAGATCCAACTAAGGTGGAGGCTGTGATGGATTGGAAGCAACCAACCACCGTAACAGAGGTAAGGAGTTTTCTGGGTTTAGCTGGCTATTACCGAAGGTTTATCAAGGGCTTTTCACAGATGGCTTTGCCAATGACAAAGCTAACCCGCAAAGACACTCCGTTTGTTTGGACTCCTGAGTGCGAGGAGAGCTTTCAGACATTGAAGAAAAAGTTGACAACTGCACCTGTGTTAGTGTTACCCGAGCCAAATGAGCCATTTGAGGTGTATTGTGATGCCTCATTGAAGGGTCTAGGGTGCGTGCTGATGCGGCATCATAATATGGTGGCGTATGCCTCACGACAGTTGAGACCTCATGAAGTTA
>NC_029774.3:108553227-108556490 GCF_000817695.3 Arachis duranensis | reverse complement strand
TTTATACTCCTGCTGGTGGTTGGGAGGTCTGAAGGAATTGGAAAGGGAAGTGTTAGTTAGACTGAAGTATCTTTAGTCAGATGCCCATTTATGGTTTAGCTTGTTTATAAGCTTTGATACTATCTGGAGGAAGTTCTAGGATTGCCTTCGGCTTTCCTCTATTATTATGTATTATATATGTGGAAGCTGTTACCATGCTGGGGACCTCTGGTTCTCACCCATGCGGATTTTGTGGTTTTCAGATGCAGGACGTGAGATTTCCCGTTGAGGCATGCTGGATACTTCTAGACTTGCGAAGATCCTTTGTTCTCGGGGCTATGTTTTGGTTTATATGTTTTGCTTAGATACTTTTATCTCCATTAAATAATACAAACTGTGATGACTCCTTTTATGGGAGAATTTTGGAGAATAGGTTTTATGTATTTGTGTCCCTTTGGGTTTCCTTTGGGGTTTTCCTTATTTTATCATATGTATATATTGTTATGCTTGGACCGGTTATCTTCGCAGCCGGATCTTGAGTCTTGATATTCCTATTTTTGACACTCCTTTGTATATATATAATCACGCGTCGGATTATCCTTGTTCGTTATGTTATTGATCGGAGTGTTGCGCTTTAAGGTTGCGGTTTTTGTTTACCCCCTTTTCTACAAAGGCTCCTAGTTATAATCAATTATTCATACTACTATACGTACTAAATTTTTATTTTAGAGGTCGTAATACCTTGCCATCTCTGAATTATGACTTAAGCATAAGACTGTGTATGGTAGGGTATTACAGAGATCACGAATTTTGAGGTTGAAGATAGAAATGATGGTAATTCTTTAAATGCTTTTGGGGGGAGGGGTTCAATGGACCATTAAATCAAGATGATAATGGATAAGCTGCTGGTGAGGATGTTGCTGTTCATGAGGATGTTGAAGTTGGAGAAATTTTTAAGGGTTACGAAAATAGTTACGAGAGAGATTTGAATTATATGATTAAAAAGAGAAGGTACCTTAAATATAATGAGGTTGAGATGAACATGGACTATAAGTTTCAGGTGGAGCTAGAGTTTAAGTCATTCGCTCAATTTAAGAATGCAATTAGAGAGCATGCTTTGTTGAATGGAAGGGATATTAGGTATGTTAAGAATGAAAATATTTTGTGTTAACTGTTTTGACTGATTTATGTTGTAATAGATGAAAATATTTTATTTTACATGTGATAACTGTTGTAGTTGAAAAGTAGTTGTGTTATACCTGTTGCATATCTATTTTCAAAGCCTGATGTTGTTGTTGTTGTTGCAAATAGAGATGATGCTGCTCTATTTAGTGGAGCTGCTGTTGCTGACAATGGAGTTGTTGTTGCTGCTGCAAATAGAGATGCTATTGGTGATATAAATGTCTGTAGATCTGAGAGAAGAAGGCAAGTTGAAATAAGCAGGGGCAGAGGAAGGGATAGAGGAAGAGTTGCTGCTATATCTTCTCAACCAATAACAACTTTTATTGTTGTATCTTCATAATCACTTCCCACCACATCTATTGCTGTATTTTCACAACCATTCTCCACTACACCTGCTGTTGCATCTTCTCACCCACCTTCCATAGTTGCTACTTTATATTATTTTCAGTCTCCAACCACAACTATTAGTGCTGCAGATTCTGAGGCTCCTATTATAGCACTTTTTGGATCTTTTCAAGTGGTCTTATCTGTTGTTTCTACATCTTTTCAACCTCTTCTACATGTTGTAGCTGCATATTTTCAGTAACCACTTAGAACATCTTCTCAAATTTTGTCAAAGACAAAGGTGTTTGGTGTGAGGAGAAGTAGGAGGTTTAAATTAGGAGTAAGGAAGGCAACAGTCCAACAAAGTCTACATATAGACCTAACTGAAGACTGAAGCATGATTCTATTTAGAGTTAAAGTTGTTGGGATTGCTATTAAATAGTATATGTGAGAGTTTTTTTGGTACATTTCATATCACATTCGTTTCAATAATAATAATAATAAATAAAAATACGTCAACTTGATATCTAAGAAAAAAATGATGAGATAAAATCATAATACAGTTCTAAAGTAAAAGCTTAAATTAGAACATAATATCATTACATAACACATATTGAAAGTAATTTCACACTACAATATATCACAAACAGGTAAATGACTTAAATTTAAATACAAAACAGTTTTTATTTATACATACATGATAACACCATGGTCTATAAATACTTCATAGATAACATATCTTATAGAGCTCCGAATGATAAGCACGAAAGTTGGAGAGTGTGGTAGTTTGTATCCACGATAGTTGTCTTCTTGCAACGATGCCTCATAGGAAGAAAAAGAATTGTTGTAAAAGCTATCAAATGAAAGAGTAATTGGTAAACAAATGATATTTTCTTCTAGCATACATGGTCTTTTATAGTGGTAAAATAAAAATGGAAGGAATTAAATTTTATATTTTTATATTAGGAATAGAATTTGATATTTATCCTAAAAAAATTAATATTATTATCAATATAAATGGGTTAATAACTTGCCACTAATAAAATCATTGGATAATGAATAAGAATTAGAAGGATATGAATATAATTAAAATATTTAAAAATATTTTTGATTGATAATTAGTTTAATGATGCATTAAATATTGATTTTATATAATTATAATAAAGATATTTTCTTAAATTAGTATAATTATGTATTATTCATTAAAATAATAAAAAATATTTCTAATTAATAATTGATAAGTAGTTTAATAATAAATTATATATTGATTTTATATAATTAAAATAAAGATATTTTCCTAAATTAGTATAATTATGTATTATTCATTAAATGCATTCATTTTGGAGGGAAAATGGGTTCACGAGAAAGTGACACCTCACTTTCATTAGTCGGGAAAAAATCCAGTTTCAGTGAAGACAACTCGATGAGGTATTTCATGGATGTGATGCATTGTAAATGATTGTGGTAAAAGACAATCGAACTTGAACATTAGACGATAAGAATAACTTAGAGTAACAACAAATAAAAAATTATTAAAAGAATAATATAATAGAATGAGTATATGAAAAATATTATAAAAAATTATAAATTGTACCTTAAAAGGATCAACTTCAATAAAAAAACGAAAAATACATTCTTATTCTATGAAGTAGTAAAAAAAAAACACTAAATATAAAATTATGAATTGACTCTCAAATTTAGATTCATGTACCACAAGAAAACACTATATATAGACTTTAGTAAAACAAAAATAAATATGTAAATTACCTATTATTAAG
>NC_029774.3:108550717-108552144 GCF_000817695.3 Arachis duranensis | reverse complement strand
ATTTATATCAATTTGTTTTAATAGTATTTCCTAATTTATTTCTTTTAATATTCTGGTAGTATTTTTTAATTTATTAAATCAAATTAGGTATAAATTATGTATATTAATTAATTGATTTGATTAAATTATTAATAATTAAAATAATAAATCTATAAATAAAATAAGCAATTGAGATATTTTTAACTAATAATTAAATCAAATTAAATTATATGTATTAAGTCAAATTCAAATCTTGTAAATTAAATACTAAACTAAAATATGATAATTTCTTACTTATTTAAATTAAATGCAATAAATACAAATTAATTTTGTTAGATAATGATGATTTTATGGTCTTCTATATATAGACGGCCAAACAAAATGATAAGAATCATCATTTTTATCGCTCTTGCTATTTTAACTCTTCTTTTTTTTCTTTTTTTTTTATGTAAAATTTCTTTTATGGATAAATGAGAAGGTATGGATAAATAGTATTTCGTTGATTGTTTGTTTATAACTCGAAAATGTCTTAATTTAGGCATTACCATTGCTAATAGAATTGGACGACAATGTGCTCGGCATACTTGCAGCTTAAGAAATCAAGTCATGTGTTCGAGGTGCACCAATGCAAACTTTTGGAGCTGCTGACTGTCGCTAAATTCATCGTATAGCTGGAGCAAATTATGATATAGTGAAAAAACGTTTATGCATGCATGCTATTCTTCTTTATATATGTATCCCTCTATTTTTACAATTCACATCTTTATATATTAGATTCTTTTTGACATTATTTAAATTTGATATTTGTTTTCTATTTTTACGCTTCTAATCATTTTTTGTCTTAATATTTTGTTCTCATCAATTTCTATATTTTATTTTAGGTTAACTTTGTGGTTCAAATATAATCATTTATGTTATTATTGAATGTTATGAAATTGACCTGATATTAACAATAAATAATTCAAAAAAGATATTTTTTTGGAACAATTCTCCTAAATTTAAATTGTTATGTTAAACAGATGATGATAAATATTTTTGTATTAAATCTCTTATAAAATAAACTTATAGAAATGTTATGTTATATGATATAATTTGATTATATATATTTTTTTATCTTCAATCTAAATTATTTAAATTGGCATACCAATTATTTTTAAATTTAATTAAATATCTAAATATCTTACCATTTAATATAATTTAATTTATATAAATACATGACTTTTAATAGTTATGTAATAAATTTTAGAGATATTTTTGCAAGTTATAATTTTTTTATCTGTATATTTAACTTTTAATAATATTTTTTATTTATTAATATATTATTTCTATTATTTGAGTATCAATAATGCGTTAGGAATTTTTTATTGTATAAGTTACTTCGAAAAAAAATTATAAAATTTGATTTATAAAAATTTAAATTTGAGCATTTACTATGATTAAGCTCAAAT
>NC_029774.3:108542240-108550145 GCF_000817695.3 Arachis duranensis | reverse complement strand
TACTCCAGAGAGTGTTTCTCGATTTAATTATTTTAACTCATTAAATACAATTTATTACAATGACTTAATTATATTAACTAATTGATTTGATTGGATATTTAAATATTAATATAATTTATTAAAATTTATATTACTTAATTAATTAGACTACATTAATTGTAATTCATTATATCAGTGAATTGGTTTTTTTCATTTATGAAATCTAAAATAAAATAAATAATTTATTATTTATTCTAATTAAATTTATTAAATTGGATGACGCATAGCAACGCACACGGCGACAGAGCAGACACAACAACAGTAGTGACTGGACAGGTGGAATAATAGCAACGAGATGGAAGTTGCATATTGTTCTCTATTGCATTCGAAAGCAAGTCAAGAAATATTCTACTCTACTGGGGTTTTGGGAGTGAGATCATAGAATTGAGAGTAAGAAAAGTTAGGTAGCTATTTGGTTTTTCAAGGATTTTTTTTCTTCAGATTTCTAAATACCTAAAAGAGCACCGTGTTAAAAATTATATATCCTTCATTTCTTTCTCTTTTTTAATGTAGATGAATATAAAATATATTAGGAATTGTCTACGAGAAAATTAAATTAAGTTAGACAATATATTATTATTATTATTATTATTATTATTATTATTATTATTATTGAATAAATTAAAAAAATTAATTAAAAAACATCATTATTCTTGAATTTAACTCTACCTATTATACAAAATCTCTATTTATATGATTTATTTCTCATTATATATAGATTATATCTTATTAATAATTATAAATAAAAATTTTTATTAATTGTATTTTAAGTTTTTAATTATATGTCAGAACTATTTTTTTTTATCTAAAGTTAATGTAAAATATAAAAAAAATTTACATCAAGTTATCTAGACTCTAGAGTAATTAATAAGTTTTTTGACCAATAAGATGTCATTAATAATCTTCTCTAAAAGTTTAAGTTGCATAAATATAATTAGATAATTTTAATAAGAATAATATTATGCATTTAAATTTATCTATTCTATTATATAAAAATCAAATTTTTGTACTTAATGATGAACCTGACGTAGCATGTTTCTGAGAATGTTTTTCGATTTATTTCTTTTAACTCATTAACTATAAGTTATTACGATAAATTAACTATATCAACTAATTAATTTGATTAAATATTTAAATATTATATAATTTATTGTAATTTATATCAATTTGATTTGGTAGTATTTTCTAATTTATTTATTTTAATATTCTGTTAGTATTTTTAATTTATTTTTTTAAATTTATTAACCCAAATTATTGTGTGTACTAATTAATTAATTTAATTAATTTATTAGTCATTAAAATAATAAATCTATGAATAAAATAGGCAACTGAGATATTTTCAACTAATAACTAAATCAAATCAAATCAAATCATATATGAGCTAAATTCAAATCATGTGAATTATGGACCAAATTAAAATAAAATAATTTCTTACTTATTCAATACACCTTTTCTATTTAAAAATAAATTATTGTCTACTTCAATATATGAATTTTTTATGAATTTTTTATTGCGCAATTCACTTTAACACAAATAAATTAATTTATAAAAATTTAAACTTGAACGCTTGCTATGATTAAACTCAAACTTTAATTTATTTTGTCATATTATTATATAAATATTAAATTCTTTTATTAAACACTTATTTGATTACGATTTACGAAATGATATTATATATTACTTTATATTGACAATTAAATTTCAGTTACTACACAAATATTATATTTTAGGTAATTATATATTTTTTTGTTATGTTGAAAATTATTATATAATTCTAAGATAATTTAGTTATGTTTATTTTTTTAAAAGTATTGTCATTATTAGAGAGTAACTAATATTTGTGATAGTATAAAATTAAAAAATAAAAATACAAAATATTAATATACTGTGTTTTCGAAGTATAAATCTTGAAGTAAATATATGTAACTATAATTAATGATCATGATTAAAAGTCTTTATTTTTTTCAATTTGTTCAGGACATGTTTATCTTAAATTTTATTCCTTTATTAATTAGTATTTTTTTACATTTAATTATTATTAATTTATATAAATCAAAATGTATAACTTAAAAAGATAGATACGTGTCTAAAAATTAAAAAAAAAATTGTTAGTAAAAAATTTATGACGCTTTAGTTTTTTTTGGCATCATATCTTACATTTTTACCATAAGTTAGAGGTAAATTATTAAATATAAATTAGATTTATTACTTATTATCCTAATTCGAATTCATTAAATTCGATTTAAATAGAGACAACTAGGCAACGTTATTGGATTTAGGAGATTCAGGTAATTTTAGGGTGATATTAATTATTGTTATATATATAAAAAATGTGATATATTTATGTATTGTTTAGATTAGAAGAATTTGTAGAGAAATAACATACTGGGGAAGAAAATGGATGGTGTTCATACCCTGGGTCGAGCTGACCGACCCGGGATGTTTAGCGACAAGGCGACCGACCTCTTCAGGTCAGACTATTCGACCTCTTCTCAAAGAGCTCAGCCAAATCGACAGGAAAGCCCAATAAAGGGCCCAAATAGAGGAACACGACCCAAGTCCAGAGGCAATCCCAGCCTACAGAGATAAAGGCAGTTCCGTTGAAGATAAGCTGACCTCACCCAAAGATAAGATAAGATAAGATAACTAACTTATCTTATCTAGAAAGGTCACTTCTCACCATTATAAATACACTGGAGCACCGAGGTATAACTCATACTCTGATTCTACTCAATACCTGCTTAATACCCTTACTAACTTAAGCATCGGAGTCCCTTGCAGGTACCCCCCACCCTTTGGTGACAAAGGATCAGCAGCACATTCAGTCCAACAAGTCGGACGCACCAGCTCCGGCCACTATTCACCAGCCGGACACATCAGTTCCGACCAGCACAGAAGATTTCGTCTGAGATCGACCTACAATTTCAGGTAACCCTCGGAACATTGGCGCCGTTTCCGGGGACCTGGAAGTCATCCCATCACCATGGCGGACGACCATGACAACGACCACGATTCAGGTCTGAAGAATCAGACACCGCACAAAAACGCAGATGTCACGCTACAAAACACTCCGGAAACCAACAAAGACAAAGACTCACCAAATTCAGGGGCAATAGAAGCGCTCCTGGATCGCCTAAAACAACTGGAAAAAGAAACCCAACAACAACGGGAAATTAGAAAAGATCTCCAAAGAGAAGTGCGGCGACGTCGGGAGTTGGAAGAAAAATTACAGCAATTGGAAGCCGATCTCAAATCAAAAGCCCCGCGGGCTAATCTCGAGGAAAATTCACGCAAAGAGCAAGACCCGTTCACCAGGGAAATCATGAAAACCAAAATTCCAAAAGACTTCAAACTCCCGGATATGACCCTGTATGATGGCACCACGGATCCCAACCACCATCTCAGCAACTTCAGAAGTAGAATGTACCTCACTGAAGCCCCAGATGCTGTTCGCTGCAAGGCTTTTCCAACAACTCTCACAAAGATAGCGATCCGATGGTTCGACAACCTACCCCTAAAGTCTATCTCAAGCTTTGATGAGTTAGCTACAAAATTCCTGGCCAGATTCTCTATTCAGAAAGATAAAGCCAAGCACGCCCTCAGTTTACTAGGGATCAAACAAGGAGATCGGGAGAGCCTCCGCAACTACATAGAGAGATTCAACAAAACATGCATGGACATACAAAGTTTACCAACGGAGGCCGCCATTATGGGACTCATCAATGGCCTACGAGAGGGACCTTTCAGCCAATCTATCTCAAAAAAGTACCCGACTTCCTTAGACGAAGTACAGGAACGAGCAGAAAAATACATCAACATGGAAGAAAACGCTCAGTTAGGAGAAACCTCAAAATCAGGGGCCTCCTACCAAGACAGAGACAAGGAACCCAAAAGAAAAGAAGATCGACAAGGGGAGAAAATCAAAAAATACCATAACTACACTCCTCTCAGGGCATCCCTGGTCGAGATATACAAAGAAGTCTGCTATACAGAAAAAATCTCCCCAGCACGGCCACTCAAAGGCAAAAGGGGAGGAGGAAACCGGAAGGAATATTATGAATACCATCGAGTCCGAAGACACTCCACAAACGAATGCTTCGACTTAAAAAATATCATAGAAAAATTGGTGAGAGAAAGAAAATTAGATCGATTCCTGGCCACCCGAGATGATGATCAAAGAAAGAGACGAAGGGATGAAGATACTGAACGAACAGAACGATCACCTCGGACACCAGAAAGACATGTCCACATGATACACGGCGGATTCACAGCAGGTGGGATCTCCAAATCCTCTCGCAAAAGAAATCTCAAAGAAGTATATCATGTCGAAGGAGAGAAGAAAGCACTCAACATTCCAGCAATTACATTCACTAAAGAGGACGCATCCGGCATCATCACAGGACACGATGATCCCATGGTTATCACCGTTATATTGGCAAACGCCAACCTACACCACACATTAATAGACCAAGGGAGTTCTGCCGACATCTTATTCAAAACAGCCTTTGATAAACTCGGCTTGGAAGAAAAAGAACTTAAAGCATATCCAAACAGCCTGTTTGGGCTAGGAGATACCCCAGTTCGACCACTCGGATACATACCACTATATACAACCTTCGGAAAAGGAGACCAATCCAGGACCCTCAAAATAGACTACATCGTAGTCGATGTAAGTTCAGCTTACAACGCTCTCATAGGACGGATAACACTCAATCAACTCGGCGCAATAGTCTCAACCCCACACCTATGTATGAAGTTCCCATCCCCAAAAGGGATAGCCACGATAAAAGCAGACCAGAAGACGGCACGTCGCTGTTATAACGAAAGCCTAAACTTTAGAGGCAAAGGAGAAGAGTTCCACACAATCGAGCTGGGCAGAGTTCACCAATGAGAAGAACTTCGTCCCCGGCCAGAAGGCGAGATAGAAAAGATTCAGATCGGGGACACCTCGGAAAAAACAACCAATATCGGCACAATCCTAAAAGGAGATTTAAAAGAATTACTAATACAATTCTTGCGAGATAACATCGATATCTTCGCGTGGAAAGTCACAGACATGCCAGGCATAGACCCTAAGCTAATGTGTCATAAGTTGGCAGTCTATCCAGGATCTCGACCGGTGCAGCAGAGACGAAGAAATCTTGGGCCGGAGCGATCCCAAGCTGTGGACGAGCAAGTACAGGCACTACTAGAAGCCAGATTCATAAGAGAAGTCAAATACCCGCTATGGCTAGCCAACGTTGTCTTGGTGAAAAAATCAAATGGGAAGTGGCGAATGTGCACCGATTATACCGATCTCAACAAGGCCTGTCCAAAAGATCCATACCCACTCCCAAGTATTGATGCTTTAGTAGATGCTTCCTCTGGATACAAATATCTCTCGTTTATGGACGCATACTCGGGGTACAATCAAATCCCCATGTATCCACCAGATCAAGAAAAGACATCGTTCCTAACACCGAAAGCAAACTACTACTACATCGTGATGCCTTTCGGTCTCAAGAACGCAGGAGCTACTTATCAAAGGCTAATGAATAAAGTCTTCTCAGATCACATCGGAAAAATCATGGAAGTTTATGTGGACGACATGTTGATAAGGACACAAAGCGAAGATACATTATTATTTGACCTGACTCAGGTGTTTTACACTATAAGGAAGCACAACATGCGGCTCAATCCCGCAAAATGCACCTTCGCAGTAGAAGCAGGCAAATTCTTAGGCTTCATGCTCACACAAAGGGGAATTGAAGCAAATCCAGACAAATGTCAAGCCATACTCAACATGAAGAGCCCAACCTGTGTCAAAGAAGTACAACAACTCAACGGGAGGTTGGCCGCCCTATCCCGATTCTTAGCAGGAGCTGCGATAAGATCTCTCCCCTTCTATACTACTTTAAGAAAGGGAAAACAGTTCGAATGGATGACAGAATGTGAGCAAGCCTTCCAAGACTTCAAGGAGTTCTTAGGACGGCCACCTATCCTATCTCGACCACGAGAAAGAGAACCACTCATATTATATCTCGCAGTAGGGAGCCGGGCAATAGCCTCAGCACTAGTCAGAGAAGACGAACATGGGCAACAACCCGTCTACTTCATTAGCAAAGCGCTATAGGGATCCGAGCTGAACTACCAGAAAATAGAAAAATTTTCCTATACCCTCATTTTAACATCTCGACGACTCCGCCCGTACTTCCCGGCTCACACCATTAAGGTTCGAACTAACCAGCCCATAAAAGGAATATTGCAGAAAATAGATCTGGCAGGCACAATTCTACAATGGGCAGTCGAGTTGTCAGAGTTTGATCTCCAATATGAAGCTCGGACGGCCATCAAATCACAGTATCTGGCCGACTTTATCGCAGAATTCACAGATGCCCTAGAAACCCCCATGAATGGAATCTTTACGTGGACGGTTCTTCAAATAAAACTGGAAGCGGCGCAGGCGTAATAATAGAAAGCGACCAAGGAACCCAAGTTGAGCTCTCCCTCAAATTTGGGTTCCCGGCCTCAAACAACCAGGCAGAATATAAAGCATTATTAGCTGGTTTGAAGCTGGCTAAAGAGGTCGGAGCTCAAAAACTCAACATTTACAGTGATTCACAAGTGGTCACATCACAAATAACAGGGAGCTACCAAGCCAAAGATCCAACCATGAAAAAATATTTGGATAAAACCAAGGAACAGCTCGGACAAATCGGGGAGTATAAAATCTGCCAGATACCCTGCGAACAAAATGTCTGAGCTGATGCACTCTCAAAACTAACTAGCACCAAACCAGGGGGCAACAATAGGAGCCTCATCCAGGAAATGTTGCGAAACCCGTCAATCTCGGAAGAAGAAAAAGTCCTGACTATAACAAGTCAGGACCAAGGATGGATGACCCCCATAATCAACTACCTCAAAACAGGAACGCTCCCCACAGAAGAAAAGGAGGCAAAGAGGTTAAAAAGGGAGGCACAGTACTACACCATCATAAACAACATCCTGTACAAAAGAGGAATCTCAACACCTTTGCTAAAATGCGTGCCGACCTCCAACACAAGGGAAGTGCTAGAAGAAATATACGGCGGCATTTGTGGCAATCATCTCGGAGCACGAGCTCTCACCAAAAAAGTACTCCGAGCGGGATTTTATTGGCCAACTCTACAGAAAGAAGCTATAGAATTTGTAAAGACATGTCCACTATGTCAGAAACATGCCAACTTTCACATTGCCCCGCCAGAAGAGCTCATTAGCGTGACCTCGCCTTGGCCGTTTGCAAAATGGGGACTCGATCTTCTCGGCCCCTTCCCACAGGGATCAGGACAAGTTAAATTCCTCATAGTAGAGGTAGATTACTTTACAAAGTGGATCGAGGCAGAGCCCCTAGCCAATGCCACCGCTCAGAGAAGCCAGAAATTCTTATATAGAAACATTGTCACAAGGTTCGGGGTTCCATATTCAATAACCACAGACAATGGAACTCAATTCACAGATGCAGGCTTCAGAAAACTAGTAGCTGACTTGAATATAAAGCACCAGTACACCTCTGTCGAACATCCACAAGCCAATGGACAGGCCGAAGCCGCCAACAAAGTCATATTGGCGGGGTTAAAACGAAGACTGCAAGATGCAAAGGGAGCCTGGGCAGAGGAGCTTCCACAGGTTCTATGGGCATATCGAACGATGCCACATTCGACCACAAAGGAATCCCCTTTCCGATTAGCATACGGAATGGAGGCAATGATTCCGGTAGAAATTGAAGAAGGATCGCATAGAGTAGTCCATTATAATGAGGGAGCGAATTCCCAACTTCAGAGGGAAGAACTCGATCTACTACCTGAAATCCAGGAAAGAGCTCGGATTAGAGAAGAAGCTCTAAAACGT
>NC_029774.3:108534877-108542076 GCF_000817695.3 Arachis duranensis | reverse complement strand
CCTACCGAGTCATAGAAGTACTTGGGAAGGGCTACTACCGACTGTCCGAACTCGATGGACGAGAGCTTCCCAGATCATGGCACGCCTGCAACCTAAAGAAGGTACTACAGCTAGAAAAGGCAACAGATCTCACTAGTGGATGTGCTCTTTTTCCTGAAAAGATTTTTTAATGAGGCACCATGTTGAGATCTAGGTCATGCCCGACTTAAAGGGATAAGAAAATTCCTACATGTATATATTTGCATTTTTTCTTTGAATAAAGTCTATTTAGATATTCTACAAAGAATCCAAGACGCATTAATCTGAAGTATTCATCGTCCGATTATAAAACAACAGGTCGGTGATTATAAAGCGACAGGTCGGCAGAAAGTGAAAAACAATTTCACTGCACGACCACGATAAAGATAAATCATCCGATAAAGGTGAAAACGCGATTCACCCAAAGGACGATCTAAAGATGCCAACCACTTTCTACAAATCGGCAAAAATGAACATAGAATAATGTAAGAAGTTATCAAAAGTGATCTAAAAAAGAACCTGACGAGGTCTTACGGATCGCTAAAATAATAACTTAAGGACTGGTCGAACGAACCAAGTCAACCCAAGTTATAAGTAAACCCTAGAAAGAGGTCTGGCCAACCCTATTAAAGAGGATTACTTTAACTTAGAAGGGCCTGACATAACAAAGTCAGTCCAAAACAAAAGGTTATACATGTAGTCCTTGAAAGAGATCTGACAAAGATCCAAAAAAGAGGACTACAAAAAATAACTTAAAGGAGACCGACATAACCAAGTCGGACTCCTATCACTAAAAAGTTATACAAGTAGTCCCTGAAAGATATCTAACAAAGATCCAAGAAAGAGGACTACAAATAATAACTTAAAGGAGACTGACATAACCAAGTCGGACTCCTACCACTAAAAAGTTATCAAAGTAATCCCTGAAAGAGACCTGACAAAGGTCCAAGAAAGAGGATTACAAAAATAATTTGAAAAGAGGTCAACCTAACAAAGTTGATCTCCTACAAATAAGTTATAAAAGTAATCCCCGAAAGAGACCTGACAAAGGTCCAAGAAAGAGGATTACAGAAATAACTGAAAGGGGGACCAGCGCAAAAGAACCACCAAGAAACAAGTTGGACCCATAAGTCACAACCTCAAAGGATCCAAGCTACAAACAATAAAACAAGGCAATCTGAGGAGGTCGATACAAGATTTCAAACATCAGTAGAAAACTGAAAAGATGCCAAGTCAAAAAACTACCTCTATTACTCCATAAAAGTTATAAGGCCTCGGAACAACGGCCATCAACACCTGCTAAAGATAGCGAGCTACTTTTTGTTTTTCAAAATAAAGTTGCTAAAACAAGCAACTAGAAACCGCCAGCAAAACAAACAAAGTTTTAAAAATCCCACAAGCCGGGCCAACTACATAAATATCTAGATCAGCAAGCATTAGGAGCCTTCTTGGCATCATCAGGACAAGGAGAAGGAGGACGAGTCTGAATAGGCACGGCATCTATAGTCCCATTCTCCTGGTTCAGAACCTGGCAATCTGAATCAGGTGCAACCGGAGGAACAGAAGAGGTCGACACTTTGGCAGAGGACACAGGAGGAGGATCAGCATCATCATCACCATCGTCATCAGGGACAATCTTGCCATCCCTAACAACATTATCCAGGCTGAAAGGGGTGAGATCGGCCTCGGGAGCAATGACCCGAACTTTCTCGTTCAAGTTCTCGTAAGCAGCAATCACGCTGCCAACGAAATGACCTTGGAGCTCAGAATAATCTTCCCGGGCATTGTTCAACTCCTCCCTCAGGCGCATCACCTCCCAATAAGTCGTAACGTAACTCTCCTTATGCATTAAGGTCGTGTCCTCGGCCAATCTCAAAGAAGCCGCCAGTGAAAGGGAACTTGCCTTCTCATTCTCTAGATCCTTCTCCAACTTGGTCACCTTTAACTCAAGCTCCTCCTTCAGCCCCTTCATCCGATCAAACTCCTGCTTTGCCTCCTCCATAAATGCTTTGGTAGCATGGAGAGGAAGATTCTGAGCAGTCCGATGTATAGCAGCCGACATATATGCCATCTTTACATGATTTCGGGCCATAAACTCCAGATGATGGAGAATGGACACATCGTCCATGGAGATGGTACCATAGGGCCCGATTTTTTGATCTACAAACTCAATGGCATTGAAATCAGGGGCATTGAGGTCGAAGGGCTCATCCGTCTTTTGCTTCTTACTTGGAGGGGCAGTAGATGGAGCGACAGAAGTAGGGTGAGGATCCACCAAGCAGACCCGAGGTGTTGGGATCACCTTCTTCACCCCGGGGGAACTCGGCACTGATGGCTTCTCGCGCACTTGGGAGGACCCCTCTCCAGCCGCCTTGGCAGCAATATTTCTGGCAGCAGTCGCCTTCTGCGCCCTCTTAAAAGCTCTCATAGATTCGTTATTCTTCATTGCCTCTGAAAATAAAACAGAAAGTTAAGCTATAAGTCGGACAAGTCGGAAGGACAGCTACAAGCAATATAAATAGATAAAAAAGGAAACACAAAATACCCAGCTCAGTTTGAAGAAGAGAGGGATTGGTTAGAAATTTCTTTGTGTCGAGATGGGAGGTTGACCCTAGTGTTCTTCCAAGACTGTCACAAAGGCTCGCTCAGCCTCATCCAACATTTCCCACGTATACCGGGACACCCTCACATCCTTTTGCCATTCCAAGGGAAAAGCAGGCTCGTCATTTTCATCCAGAAAGAAGGGCCGAGCTCCTTCAACAGCTCGGACCTTGAAAAAGTAGTTTTTAAAATCACGGAATGACTTGTCAAACATGGAAAAGACCTTCTTTCCCTGGGTAGAGCGAAAGGAGACCCAAGCTGCCTTCTTTTTTACCACTCCGGGCTTAGTCAAGACAAACAGATAGAAAAAGAGAGATTGGGAAGCAGGGATACCAAAACCATTGCACAACAATTGAAAAATCTTTATGAAACCCCAGGAATTAGGGTGAAGTTGAGAGGGGGCAACATTACAAGACCATAGCAGGTCGGTTTCAAATTGAGTAAAAGGAAGGGTAATACCCAGCGGACCAAAGAAAAAGTCATAAACATAGAAGAAAGGGCGATCATCAACAACCCGAGTAGAGAAGCAGACTCTCTCTTCGGAGGAGGGAGGGACAAGTTCATAGTTCATCTCATCACCTGGATTACTACAGACTCTATGAAACTACCTAAGCTACGCGTAAAACTCGGAATCAACCAAGGAGACATACATAAGGACCATTGAGTCCACCCAATCAGCCATGCCCTCAGAAACCTGGGAAGGCATCTCTACAACGTTATTGCGAGAAGACATGAGGCCAACTAAATCCTACAATAAGAAAAGAATAGTGGATTACTAAAAAAGCATCTCGGACAAGGGGCAAAAACAACTTGACGGGTGAACAAAAAAGGAAAATTCCAAGATTCAAACCAAAATCCTGGGGCATTCTTTGGAGGCAATAACAAAGCAAGGATTTAAGAAATTTCTACAGCTCACGCCCCGGCACTCATCAGAAAGAAAATAAAGTCCCAAAAGAAACAAAGGAAGTAAAAACAAAAACACAAAGTCACCACCTTCCTACAGTCTATCAGCAAAAAGCATTGTCAAACATAAAAAATGCCAAGCAAAAATCATCATCAAAGGCGCAACCAGAAGCGGCGACAACATGCAAAAGCCCTAAGAAAAGATTCAAGCAATGAAAAAAGCAAAGACTCGCACCAAAAAACGAAGAAATTCCAGAACACCCAAACAATTAGGCATGGTAAAAACAGAAAGATCCCAACTTTCTCTGAGCAAAATTCAAACTTTCTACCGACATATAAAGGGAGTAGAGGAAGAAAAATCGAACCTGGAGAAATAGAAGAAAAACTTCGAAGTGGAAGAATGCAAAGACAGAAGGAGAAAATCTGGAATCAGCCCTCTTTCGAAAACACAGTAGCAGAACAGACATCGCAAAGAAGAAACTACAAACTCTGGGCAAGAAACAAAAAGTGAGAGAGTAAAGGGCGAAGTTACGAAAAAGAGCGAAGAAGAGAAACCGTTTTTTGATTGAGAAATTCAAAATAAAAGCCAAGAGAAAAAACGGGGCAATTAATACCAATTAATGAAGGTATTAAACCCCCCACATTCCCAAGAACAAAGCGCTGGTATAAAAGCGCGCGCTTTTAGAGGAAAACATTCTACATTCAATCTACAAAAGAAGAAATTGACAAAATGCTTGAACTCGGTTTCACTAAAAGGACCGACGTCAAAAGACTCGACCTCAAACAAGAAAACCGAGCTCAAGCAGGGGCACTGTTCATACCCTGGGTCGAGCTGACCGACCCGGGATGTTTAGCAACAAGGCGACCGACCTCTTCAAATCAGACTATTCGACCTCTTCAGATCAGACTATTCGACCTCTTCTCAAAGAGCTCAGCCAAATCGATAGAAAAGCCCAATAAATGGCCCAAATAGAGGAACACGACCCAAGTCCAGAGGCAATCCCAGCCTACAGAGATAAAGGCGGTTCCGTTGAAGATAAGCTGACCTCACCCAAAGATAAGATAAGATAAGATAACTAACTTATCTTATCTAGAAAGGTTACTTCTCACCATTATAAATACACTAGAGCACCCAGGTATAACTCATACTCTGATTCTACTCAATACCTGCTTAATACCCTTGCTAACTTAAGCATCGGAGTCCCTTGCAGGTACCCCCCACCCTTTGGTGACAAAGGATCAGAAGCACATTCAGTCCAACAAGTCGGACGCACCAGCTCCGGCCACTATTCACCAACCGGACACATCAGTTCCGACCAGCACAGAAGATCTTGTCCGAGATCGACCTACAATTTCAGGTAACCCTCGGAACAGATGGAAAAATCAATTTTTCATTATTTGGTTCAACAAAGAAATTGAATGAAAAATATAAAAGTGTATATGAAGCTCATGTAAAATTTTTTTCTTCAAAGTTATGAAAAAAACTGATTCAAAAGTGCAAACATGGATAAAAATACAGAGTTATCATGTGAAATATAATTTATATATAATATATAAAAATATTAATATAATTTTTCTCTATTATAATTTTTTCTCTTCTTACTTTTCCTTCTATGCAAGTAAAAGAAATTTTTTCCTCTATTTTCTTTTCATTCATTTTTTTTTCATATAAACAGCACACAAAAAAATACTTTTCTTTCCATTTTCTTTTCTCTTATTTTTTATCTTATATCAAAACAATAGTTTAGTGTTTATCCATGTATCTTTTATTAATATTGTTATAACAAGGATACATGTAACTTTATAAAAATGAGATAACCTAAACTTTGATTATCTAAGAATTTATTGAGTGGCTAGAATAGCTTCACGTCACGAACCAATGAATGCTAGCAATAAGGATGATAAAAAAAAACAGCCGAAACAGGTATTTGCAGGAATTACTCGCGTTTTGGAGCTAGATGGGGACTCCTGAAATCCTCAGGACCTGCCATGCGAAAATGAATGGGGACTAGGGGTGGCAAACGAGTCGAAATCTGTCGAGTTGGTCGTATAACCCGCTAAAAAATGCGGGTTGGGCCGAAAATTTATGGCCACCAAACTTAAAAATCTTGCCTACCCTGCACCGCCTAATCCACGGGATTTGGCGGGTTTCGGCGGCGCGGGGCAGGCTTTCTCGCTGGGACAAGCTTTTATTTTGGTAGAGCCATTTTTTACAAATTTCTATGATGTTATTGATCTACAAAATGATGAAGATGATAATTAAAGAAGTTTTAAGTTATATTTTGGATAATATTTGTTTTGTTTTTATTATTTTGTTTCAAAAAAAATATTTATAATTATATTTATTACACATTTATAATTATAAAGACGTTAATGTACATGAATTTAAAAATTATAATTTTTTTATGTTTTTAGAAATTATAAATTTATTGAAATTGTTGTGAAATTATATATATTATTTAATATTTAATGCCTTATAAGAAAAAGGAGATCCCGCCAGCCTACCATTAGGCGGGCAGGAGGAAAATTCAGGACCGTCTTACTAGGCGGGGCGGGCTTTTGACGAGACAGGACGGACTTTTTCGTTTGCCACTCCTAATAGGGGAACGAACATAAGTACCCGCCCCATGAAACTTATTAAATATACGCAAATATAAAATTATTAATTTATCCTAATTTATATATACGTAAATCCATTTCTTGAATTTAGTAATCCTAATTTCTGCCTCCAATTCGAATTTTTTCTTTTTCTTCCAGCCTCATTCTTAGCCTTGATCCTCTCTCTCTCTAACTCACTTTCTCTACCTCTCATCAAGTCCGTCACTATGTCGCTCAGTATCGTCCTAAAAAAATTATGTTATATTATTATGTTGGATTATTTTTTTATGTTTTCTCCTTTTGAAATGTTATTTTTCATAACGAATATGTTATAAATTGTGTTGAATTATATTGAATTGATTATTTTATGATTTATTATATTATGTCTTTTTGTGTTAATTTTTTTAAAAATTTTCAAAGAATATTCATAGATACCCGAAGAGATCTACGTTCTCTAAGGGGTAATTAAACAGGAACTTGCAATGATGGAGAAAGAACGAGGACATTTTTTTAATAGGAATGAGGGATGGAAAGTGGGTTTCTCACGCTCCCCTGAGTCCTCATTACCATATTAATTTATTTTTCAATAGAATAAATTATATATTGAATAACAAAAGTTGCTATCGATTTCTGGTGCACGAAATTGTGATCACTACTTTTCACAAATCAATTAATCCCCGGTGATGAACCCAAAAACTTGGTGTTCAATACCATGGCATAAACACAACTTCGCACAACTAACCAGCAAGTGTACTGGGTCGTCCAAGTAATAAACCTTACGCGAGTAAGGGTCGATCCCACAGAGATTGTTAGTATGAAGCAAGCTATGGTCACCATGTAAATCTTAGTCAGGCAAACTCAAATGGATATGGGTGATATACGAATAAAACATAAAGATAAAGATAGAGATACTTATGTAATTCATTGGTGGGAGTTTCAGATAAGCGTATGAAGATGCTTGGTCCCTTCCGTCCCTCTGCTTTCCTACTGTCTTCATCCAATCCTTCTTACTCCTTTCCATGGCAAGCTATATGCAAGGGTTTCACCGTTGTCAGTGGCTACCTCCCATCCTCTCAGTG
>NC_029774.3:108532907-108533501 GCF_000817695.3 Arachis duranensis | reverse complement strand
AGGTGTCTAGGGTTCTTAAGCACACTCTTTTTGCCTTGGATCACAACTTTATTTCTTTCTTTTTCTTTCTTTTTCTTTCTTCTTCTCTTTCTTTATCGAATTTTTTTCTTTTTTCTTTTTGTATTCACTGCTTTTTCTTGCTTCAAGAATCATTTTTATGATTTTTCAGATCCTCAGTAACATGTCTCCTTTTTCATCATTCTTTCAAGAGCCAACATTCATGAACCACAAATTCAAGATACATATGCACTGTTTAAGCATACATTCAGAAAACAAAAGTATTGCCACCACATCAAACTAATCAAACTGTTATAAAATTCAAAATTCATGCAATTCTTCTCTTTTTCAATTAAGAACATTTTTCATTTAAGAAAGGTGATGGATTCATAGGACATTCATAACTTTAAGGCATAGACACTAAGACACTAATGATCACAAGACACAAACATAGATAAACATAAGCACTATTTTTTTTTTCGAAAAACAGAAAATAAGGAACAAGAAAATTAAAGAACGGGTCCACCTTAGTGATGGCGGCTTGTTCTTCCTCTTGAAGCTCCTATGGAGTGCTTGAGCTCCTCAATGTCTCTTCCA
>NC_029774.3:108531701-108532622 GCF_000817695.3 Arachis duranensis | reverse complement strand
TCCTTTTCTTAGTGATGGGCTTGTCCTCATCAATGGGGATGTCTCCCTCTATGTCAACTCCAACTGAATAACAGAGGTGACAAATGAGATGAGGAAAGGCTAACCTTGCCAAGGTAGAGGACTTGTCCGCCACCTTATAAAGTTCTTGAGCTATAACCTCATGAACTTCTATTTCTTCTCCAATCATGATGCTATGAATCATGATGGCCCGGTCTATAGTAACTTCGGACTGGTTGCTAGTGGGAATGATTGAGCGTTGGATGAACTCCAACCATCCCCTAGCCACAGGCTTGAGGTCATGCCTTCTCAGTTGAACCGGCTTTCCTCTTGAATCTCTCTTCCATTGGGCGCCCTTTTCACAAATGTCTATGAGGACGTGGTCCAATCTTTGATCAAAGTTGACCCTTCTAGTGTAGGGGTGTTTATCTCCTTGCATCATGGGCAAGTTGAATGCCAACCTTACATTTTCCGGACTAAAATCCAAGTATTTCCCCCGAACCATAGTAAGCCAATTCTTTGGATCCGGGTTCACACTTTGATCCTGGTTCTTGGTGATCCATGCATTGGCATAGAACTCTTGAACCATTAAGATTCTGACTTGTTGAATGGGGTTGGTGAGAACTTCCCAAACTCTTCTTCGGATCTCATGTCGGATCTCTGGATATTCACTCTTTTTGAGTGAAAAAGGGACCTCGGGGATCACCTTCTTCAAGGCCACAACTTCATAGAAGTGGTCTTGATGCACCCTTGAGATGAATCTCTCCATCTCCCATGACTCGGAGGTAGAGGCTTTTGCCTTCCCTTTCCTCTTTCTAGAGGTTTTTCCGGCCTTGGATGCCATAAATGGTTATGGAAAAACAAAAATCAATGCTTTTACCACACCAAACTTAAAAGGTTTGCTCATCCTTGAGCAAAAGAAGA
>NC_029774.3:108530296-108531224 GCF_000817695.3 Arachis duranensis | reverse complement strand
ATTTCTGGCGTTTAACGCCAAGTGCTTGCCCTTTTCTGGCATTTAACGCCAGTCTGGTGCCCCTTTCTGGCGTTAAACGCCCATCTGCTAGCCTTACTGGCGTTTAAACGCCAGTAGGTTCTTCCTCCAGGGTGTGCTGTTTTTCTTCCTGTTTTTCTTTCAATTGATTTTGTGACTTCTCATGATCATCAACCTACAGAAAACATAAAATAACAAAAGAAGATAGATAAAATATAACATTGGGTTGCCTCCCAACAAGCGCTTCTTTAATGTCAGTAGCTTGACAGTGGGCTCTCATAGAGCCTCACAGATACTCAGAGCAATGTTGGAACCTCCCAACACCAAACTTAGAGTTTGAATATGGGGGTTCAACACCAAACTTAGAAGTTGGTTGTGGCCTCCCAACACCAAACTTAGAGTTTGACTGTGGGGGCTCTGTTTGACTCTGTTTTGAGAGAAGCTCTTCATGCTTCCTCTCCATGGTGACAGAGGGATATCCTTGAGCTTCAAACACAAAGGATTCTTCATTCACTTGAATGATCAATTCTCCTCTATCAACATCAATCACAGCCTTTGCTGTGGCTAGGAAGGGTCTGCCAAGGATGATGGATTCATCCATGCACTTCCCAGTCTCTAGGACTATAAAATCAGCAGGGATGTAATGGTCTTTAATCTTTACCAGAACATCCTCTACAAGACCATAAGCTTGTTTTCTTGAATTGTCTGCCATCTCTAGTGAGATTTTTGCAGCTTGCACCTCAAAGATCCCTAGCTTCTCCATTACAGAGAGAGGCATAAGGTTTATGCTTGACCCTAGGTCACACAGAACCTTCTTAAAGGTCATTGTGCCTATGGTACAAGGTATTGAAAACTTCCCAGGATCCTGTCTCTTTTGAGGCAGTGTCTGCCTAGACAAGTCATCCAGTTC
>NC_029774.3:108528828-108529515 GCF_000817695.3 Arachis duranensis | reverse complement strand
TCCCATGGTTCCTCATTGGGGAACTCATTGGAGGCCAGTGGACGTCCATTGAGATCTTCCTCAGTGGCGTTCACTGCCTCTCCTTCCTCTCCGAATTCGGCCATGTTGATGGCCTTGCACTCTCCTTTTGGATTTTCTTCTGTATTGCTTGGAAGAGTACTAGGAGGGAGTTCAGTAATTTTCTTGCTCAGCTGACCCACTTGTGCCTCCAAGTTTCTAATGGAGGACCTTGTTTCTGCACTTTTGGCTACACTTTTCAAGTGTACCTGAATGGGTATTTTTCTTGTAGTGAAAGTGGCCTTAGACAAATCAGAGACTATGTTTGCTAAGTTAGAAGTGCTCTGCTCAGAATTCTTTGTCTGTTGCTGAGAATATGATGGAAAAGGCTTGCTATTGCTAAACCTATTTCTTCCACCATTATTGTTGTTGAAGCCTTGTTGAGGCTTCTGTTGGTCCTTCCATGAGAGATTTGGATGATTTCTCCATGAAGGATTATAGGTGTTTTCATAGGGTTCTCCCATGTAATTCACCTCTTCCATTGAAGGGTTCTCAGGATCATAAGCTTCTTTTTCAGATGAAGCCTCCTTAGAACTACCTGGTGCATTTTGCATTCCAGACAGACTTTGAGAAATCATATTGACTTGTTGAGTCAATATTTTGTTCTGAGCCAATATGGCATTCAGAGTC
>NC_029774.3:108527352-108528385 GCF_000817695.3 Arachis duranensis | reverse complement strand
TTGTCTTTGCTCCTGCTCATATGAAAGAGAAGAGAACAAGGAAATATAGAATCCTCTATGTCACAGTATAGAGATTCCTTGAAGTGTTAGAGGAAAAGAAAAATAGAAGGCAGAAGTAGAAGAATTCGAACTTATCAAAGAAGATGGAGTTCGAATTGTGCATTAAGGAATAGTGTTAGTCCATAAATAGAAAGATGTGAGAAGAGGGGAAGTAATTTTCGAAAATTAAGTAAAAGATTTTGAAAACATTTTGAAAAACTTTAATTGATTTTCGAAAACCATGATTGAGAAGGAAGTGAAGTGATTTTTGAAAAAGATTTTGAAATTAGAAATCAAAAAGATTTGATTGAAAACTATTTTGAAAAAGATGTGGTTAAGAAGATATGATTAATTCAAAAAAAATGTGATTGAGAAGATATGATTTGAAAAACATTTTAAAAAAGATTTGATTTTAAAAATTAATAACTTGGCTAACAAGAAAAGATATGATTCAAACATTAAACCTTTCTCAACAGAAAAGGCAACATACTTGAAATGTTGAATCAAACCATTAATTGATAGCAAGTATCTTTGAAAATGGAAAGAAATTGATTTTGAAAAAGATTTGATTGAAAAGATATGATTTGAAAAAGATTTGATTTTGAAAAATTTTGAAAACCTGAAAAAAATTGCATTGAAAATAGAATCTTCCCTCTTGTGCCATCCTGGCGTTAAACGCCCAGAATGGTGCACATTCTGGCGTTTAACGCCCAAACCACTACCCTTTTGGGCGTTAAATGCCCAGCCAGGCACCCTGGCTGGTGTTTAAACGCCAGTCTGTCTTCTTCACTGGGCATTTTGAACGCCCAGCTTTTTCTGTGTAGTTCCTCTGCTGTATGTTCTGAATCTTCAATCCTCTGTATTATTGACTTGAAAAGACACAAATTAAAAATCTTTTTGGATTTTTAATAATGAGGAATAATCAAAATGCAACTAAATCAATTAAACAATGCATGCAGACACCAAACTTAGCAGTTTGTATACTACTGACACT
>NC_029774.3:108526687-108527283 GCF_000817695.3 Arachis duranensis | reverse complement strand
ACAACAAAACACTCAAGTCAAGAGAATTTAAAGATCAGAGCAATGAAATCATCAAGAACAACTTGAAGATCAATGAAGACACATGCATGAATGCAATAAGAACAGAAACATGCAATTGACACCAAACTTAACATGAGACTCTAGACTCAAACAAGAAATATTTTTGGATTTTATGATTTTGTACTTTTTTTTTTGTGTTCGAAAATTAAATGGAGAAGAAAATAAAGGTATCAAAATTCTTAATGAGAATTCCAGGAATCATGCAATGTTAGTCTAAAGCTTTAGTCTAAAGGAATTAGACATGGCCAGCCAAGCTTCAACAGGACATTGCATTCAAGAGCTAAATTGATGAAGATCAATCAGCATTCCAGGAATCATGCAATGGTTAGTCTAAGACTCCGGTCCAGGAATTAGACATGGCTTCACAGCCAGCCAAGCTTTCAAAGAAAGCTTCGGTCCAAAACACTAGACATAGCCAATGGCCAGCCAAGCCTTAGCAGATCACTGCTCCAACAGCAAGATTGATAGAAATTAACATGCTCTTGTGATGATAAGTTGAAACCTCGGTCCAATAAAATTAGACATGGCTTCACAGC
>NC_029774.3:108457559-108525456 GCF_000817695.3 Arachis duranensis | reverse complement strand
GTGCCAGTTCCGGCGTTTAACGCTGGAATTTCTGAGGGTGACTTTGAACGCCGGTTTGGGCCATCAAATCTTGGGCAAAGTATGGACTATCATAAATTGCTGGAAAGCCCAGGATGTCTACTTTCCAACGCTGTTGAGAGCGCGCCAATTGGGCTTCTGTAGCTCCAGAAAATCCACTTCGAGTGCAGGGAGGTCAGAATCCAACAGCATCTGCAGTCCTTTTTAGTCTCTGAATCAGATTTTTGCTCAGGTCCCTCAATTTCAGCCAGAAAATACCTGAAATCACAGAAAAACACACAAACTCATAGTAAAGTCCAGAAAAGTGAATTTTAACTAAAAACTAATAAAAATATACTAAAAACTAACTAGATCATACTAAAAACATACTAAAAACAATGCCAAAAAGCATATAAATTATCCGCTCATCAATTTCTTTTCACACTAACTAATACTCAACGATGGTATTTCGATACACCATATTACCAAAAATTATTAATCGATCTAATAACTTTTGTAATGACATAAGTTTATGAATTTGAAAATTTAAAAATTATTTCATAAAATGTAAAGTTTTAACAAGTAATAATGTTGATCATATTATTTTGATTTCAAGAATAAATACGATAGCAATAAATAAAATTGTCCCAAGTAAATTTCAACAAAGACAAAAATAAATAAGTATTTTTATTAATGAAAAATTAATTTATTTTAAAGACAAATACAATTTTTTTTCTATGGATTTCCTAACTTAGCAAGTCGAGAATTAATCCACCATATATTGATGCTCTATTTATTAAGGGTCTGTCGCTAACTAATGGATTGTGATACACACAAGGCGATATTCAAACTCCAAATACTTGTTTAAGTGGGCCAATGAGATGACCATTCAATAAATTTAAATTGATTAAAATAAATATTAATTATTTTTAATATTTTTAAGTTGTAAAATATTTATAATAATAATTACTATGTACATTTTTTATTTAAATTTAATAAAAAATTTATATAATTTTATGTATTATTCCGTGTAGGACACGGGAACATACACTAGTTTTTATTAATAAAAGCAATCTAAACATGATGGTTTCAGTGGCTAAGAGAATGGGGGGTTGAATCTTAGCCCCTTTTTGCTTAATAATTCTTGCTGGTCTTTGAAACAACTTCTGGAGACTTTTTTATTTTTGTCTCGTACCCATCCACGAGACTTTTTCTTTTTATCTCATGACCCGACACGAGATATTTTTCAGTTTTATCTCCTGTGCAGCAGAAACAGAAATGGAGTAGAAAAGAGAGAAAATTACACTCAAATATATCCTGTTTCAGCTGCTAAGTGCAGTGCAGCCTACATCCAGTCTCCATCACAACAATGATAAAATTTCACTATAATCTTCTTTGATTACAAACACCAATTCTCCCTAGGAACTACCCTTCTTATCTGGGACAAGTCCAGATTCTAAACCCAAAAATGAACTTGACTTGGTCACTACCAAGCTTTCAACTGTAAAGTGCTAACCCAACTTACAAGGGGATTTTCACAAAATCATGAAACACAACACAAATGTACAAAGGACCTCTAGAACATCTATGGCTTTTTTCTTTTAATTTTACTCACTCTGCTTTTTTCGCTCTATGGCTTTTTCTTACAAACCTCAATATTTGCCTTTTTCCATGAGACTCAAGACAGACAAAATTAAACAGAAAAATATAAAATGAAGAACATTGAAGGAGAAGAACTTCTGTTAGCTTAGGTAGCTATGTGAATACTGTGCCTTGCACTCTCACTCCTTGCTTCAAGCCCTGGCTGTTCTCCCTTATTTATAGAGGGAGAAGCCTCCACGGTGGAAACCAAAAGAACCAAGCTAATCTTCTTCTTCTTCATGCAAACCGGTTCGGCCACAGAGAGAGGAGAAGTAACCGAATGTAATAACCAACATGCAATTACCTCTGGTTCTTCCTTGGTCACCAATAAACATCAATCCAAGCCTTCTATCTTGCCTTGCGCTCCAAGATGAACTCCTAGCCCTTGATGCTTCATGATGATGACAGCTTCATCTGCTCCATCCTCTGCCTCTTCCATCACATAGCTACTATAGCTACCTCCTGTGGTGGTTAAGTAGAATCAGAGACATGCCATCCCTCCAAGGATCTTCTTCCTCTGACCGAAATCTTCTTCTTCCATTTTTGGTATGGAGAAGCTAAAATCTCTTCACCAAATCTTACCATAAGTGATGAAAATCTCAGCCACAGTATACTTTTTATTTTCTTTTTCTTTCCATCATTGTGATGATCTTGTTGCTTGAATCTTCATCTCTTTGGTGGCTAGCTTTAGCTTCCATGCTTTCTCTGTTGATATGACAGAAGTAGGAGAAGAGAGATAAGAGTGAAGAAAGAGAAACTTGAATAATAATTAATGAATGTGATAAAGAAACTAAAGTTCCCACTTCCCTTGCTTTAGGTAGCGTGTAGCATTGATGATGTCCATCAAATCAAATGCTAAACCTCTCTCATATTTCCAATGCAAGTTATTTCAAGTTAATTGAATTTGAAATCCATCACAACTTGAAAGGTGGGATCCGTTGGAAGCATTGTGACTTTGCTTTCTTTGCTTAATGGTTTCGGACCAAGCTTTGGTCTATTTAGCAAAGATTTTAATTGGGCTTGTAGCAATAGTAAATTAATCTGGCCCAAACAATAAAACACTTTAGCCAACATTCATATGACATTATTGCTCAAGGCTGAAATTTAATTTTATTGGGCTTAAGGTCTTCTCTTTTCTTTTTGGCCCAATAACAAATCTGCACACACAAAATTATTAATTAAGTATGTATGAATTAAGATCAAATTAATAATTTTGTCAATAATTGCTTTAATAATGTTTGTTCATCATCAAATTAAATTTAGAGTTTTTCAAACTCATCAATCTCCCCCTTGATGACAAACATTATTAAAAATTGAAATGGAAAGAAATTAAAGATTAGAGTATTGAGTACTCCATTTGAAGATTAGTATTTCTCCCCCTTTCCAATTGTCACATGGCTCCCCCTAAATGTATGCTATTTTACCAAGGGAAGCTTTATATCTGTAACCATTTTTGTCAAGTCTAATGCAACAATGTTATTCAACATATTAAATGCAAGATGTTGAATGGCTTGATTTATGAGCAGAACTGGAGTGATAAACAAAACTCATTTGTTATCATAAAATTGATTTTCTGCTCAAACATACAAAGCAGTTGAGTATATATCAACCAAAGATATTTTTGCTGCTTCAAGAAGTTGTTATTCAATCTATTCGAAAATATTTTCCAATCAACATATCAGAGCAAAATAATCAGAGCATGAAAAATATTTTTAATCAAGCATGATCATCTCAAAACATGGCAGCTATCAGAATTTTCATATCATAACTTTAAGGAACTGCCAAAAATAAAATATTCTTAATCAAAAATAGCAAACATATTCACCAAGGTAAATCAAATATATTCCTAATCCAAAATATATTTACCAAGGTAAATCAGATTGCATCCATAAGATAAATTAAGACCAATCAAATGCATATCTCTAATCCAAAGTACAACATGCATAAAACTGCATCACAAGCATCAACCAGATCATCACAACTAGTAGTTGAAACAAGGGTGATCATAAATCCACAAAGGATTTTATCCCCTATTTAATTTCAATTTTTCAGTCATTTCTCCCCCTTTGTCATCAAAGGGGCACCTGCAAAAAATGGCATTGGAAGCAAAATATCTAAATTATAATCAAAATACCAAGAGTTTATCACAGTGTCATAGGTCTAAAGTATCTAGGCAAACTACTACAGTATCAGATTGAGCCAAAACAAGCCAATATCAAATGTAAAGAAACAGTTATCAATCATCAGATAAATTGTACTCAGAGCCAGCTACCTCATCATCACTGGCAGCATCCATCTCCTCCTCAAAACTCTGTAGCATTAGATCCACCCTGTCTTTGCACTTGACCCAAGCCCTTTCATTTTCATAGGCTAGTTTGCGGGCTTCCTTGTATGATTTCACCATTAGCTTTGTCATGTTGGAGAACTCAGTGAGGATTTCTTTGATTGATTCTGTTGTCTTGGAAGACTCAGGCCGACTTTCAAACTCACTGTCAGAGAGGACTGACTTCTTCCTTTTGGTTCCCTTCATAGCTCCTCCTTCTTTAATCATTGAGACCTTATTCTCTACAGCTTCATTGGTTAAATCAACTTTAAAATATTCAAAGATACTAGTGAGAAACATGCCATAAGGCAAATTTGCCTTTTTTGTACTCTTAACAGATTCCCACATGTGTCTTATCATAAGATAACTGAAAGAGATATGAGAAGAAGTAACAAGAGCAAAGAGTACAAGAGAGTCAGAAACAATTACTCTGTTATGTGAACCACTTTGAGGAGTAAGAATATAAGTGATGATTCGGTGCAAAAGAGAGTTTGTTGGTCCGAGGGCCTTGTGAGTAGGAATAGAGCCATCCAAGCCAGATAAGTTAGCACAAATGTGTTGCAGGGCAACCTTGTGTGTGACTCCAACCTGGGAATCCCATTTCTCAGTCATGTATGCTCTTGGTCCCTCATCTGTATAGCCTAGGGCAGCATTGATGGTCTCTGAATTCAGAGTCATGTATACCTGCTTCACATAAGAGTGAATGGTACCATCGATCAGTATCATATTAGCATAGAATTCTCGTACCAATCCAGGGTAAACATGTTTCTGAATATGGAGCAGAGAAGTCCATTTTAGATTCTCAAATAGAGGAGAGACATTGATTCCTTTTGCTATGAGTGAGTCTAAGTTCACTAGGTAGGTGGCATAGAGGTGGCAATTATCCAACACTTCCTTGTGGAATTCATAGGAGGCATATGAATTGAATCTGGCTGGATCATAGTGTGAATGGGGTTTGTTGAACTTATTTTTGAAATCCAATGATTCCAAATTGGCCGGTTCCATCGTGTTGTGTAACACAAAACTTTTGGGCTTCTGTGAACTTTTTCCTGATGCATGTGGGGTAGTCTTTTTCGGTGGTGAGAGAGGAGGTGATGTGTGAGACTCGTCTTCTTCTTCCACGACTGGTTCCTTGTTCTTTTCAGATTTTCTTCTTCCTGAGATTTTCTGGGCTATCACTTTCCTGCGCATGGTCTCGGTTTGTTTGGATGGAGGTGAGTAGGGGTGTGCATGGCCCGGCCCGGCCTCGAGCACTTTAGGGCCTAATTTGGTGTGATTTCATCGGGTCTAGGGCCGGGTAAGGGTCTCAAAAATAGATCCGGTCATTATTTCGGGTCGGATCCAGGCCATGATTCGGGTCGCCCGAAGTCGGCCCGGTGGCTCGGTCATCATACACAATTAATATTTTGTGTTGTTAGTGATGGATGATGCCTATTCTTATATGAAATTTAAGTATTGTAAACCTTAATATTTTGTGTTATTAGTTATTATAAGACTATAAGTTAATGTTTTATGTTTAAAATGCATAAGATTTTAGACTAATGCATAATGTTGTGTTATTTGTATTGATTTAAATATTTGGTGTTATTATACAATATTAGTATTGATTATGATTATGCTTTAATTTTAGAGAAGAGTCGGTTCTTGTTTTTCTAAGTGAATTTTACCATGTCAAATAATAGTTTGAGCCTTAGAAATTTGGATATTTTCACATGCTAGCTTATAAGAAGGTATTAAGATAATGTAATGTTAATGGCCCGGTTTTCACCCGATTTTTCCCCGGTATAATCGTGGCCCGAAAGTGTATAGGTTTCATCGGGTCTAGGACCGGGTTCGGGTCTAATAGATAGGCCCGATATATATTTCGGGCCGGATCTGGGTCACATCAAACCCGGTTTTACCCGACCCATGCACATCCCTAGAGGTGAGTGAGATGAAGAGGATGTGGAGTGTATGTGGATATGTGTGTAGGTTTGAGGGGTTGAGAATGGGGGATTTCTGGTTCGGCTACTCCTTACGGTAAGTTGCTTTTTCATGATATGAAGAAGATGAATGGAGAAGGAAGGTGAAGAGAAGGCCGAAGGTTGTGGTGAGTGGAGGGAGGTTAGAGGTGCATTAAATGTTGATTGGAGAAAGATAATGGAGGGAGTTAATGACCATCAAAGGGCGCGGTTATTAACTAAAAGAAAATTTAAAATTAAAATAACTAAAAGATTTGTTCCTTGAATCAAGGGATGATGGGAGGATGAAGATTTGATTTGACATACAACTTCCTCTTTTGATAAGACAACTTTCAAGATCATGATCAAGGCACTTTCAAACTGCAAAACGGGCCAGGCCAAGATCAAAGAGATTTTGGGGCCCAAGCTATTTAATGCAAACGCTGTCTCCCTCTGTCTCATGGCCCATTCATTACATCCTGGTTTTTATCTCCTGCTTTTCTATGAGACAAAATTGAACAGAATCAAAAATTTCACAAGTTATCAATAGAGCTTAGATCTATCATTCTCAAACTTTTTCTCAAAGTGCAGAATCTGTCTTCACATAGGGGTTTTGTAAAAATGTCAACAAGTTGGTCTTCAGATTTTACAAATTGAATATCAATAGTACCATTTTGCACATGTTCTCTAATAAAATGATATTTAATTTCTATGTGCTTGGTTCTTGAGTGCAGAATAGGATTTTTAGAGATGTTTATGGCACTCATATTATCACAAAATAAGGGTACACTATTGATCTTTAATTTGTAATCTTCCAACTGTGTTTTTAACAAAATTAGTTGTGAACAACATGCAGATGTAGAAATATATTCAGCTTCAGCTGTGGATAGAGCCACTGTGGGTTGCCTTTTGCTTGACCACATGTTGAGTGAGCTTCCAAGGAAGCAACACATGCCAGATGTGCTCCTTCTATCCACCCTATCTCTCGCATAATCTACATCATAAAACCCTACTGCACAAAAATCATCAGATTTTGGATACCATAAACCATAATCACTAGTTCCCTTAATGTATCTAATGATGTGCTTAACGGCTGAAAGATGGGATTCTTTTGGGTGAGATTGAAATCTTGAACATACACCCACACTTTGAACAATATTCGGTCTAGAGGAGGTAAGGTACATGAGTGAACCTATCATTCCTCTATACCTTGTTTCATTTACATCTTTTCCATTATCATCCTTTTCAAGTTTAGTGTTAGGATGCATTGGTGTTCCCATTGGTTTAGAATTTTCTAGGCCAAATTTCTTGATTAGTTCTAGTGCATACTCTCTTTGGTGAATAAAGGTGCCACTAGGAGTTTGTTTAATTTGGAGACCAAGAAAGAAAGTTAGTTCTCCCATTAAACTCATCTCAAACTCACTAGTCATGAGTTTTCCAAACTCTTCACACAAGGACTCATTGGCCGATCCAAACACAATATCATCCACATAAACCTTGACTAAGAGAATATCATCATTAGATGCTTTAATAAATAAAATAGTGTCGGTGGTACAATTGATTTTCTAGCAAGAAGGCACTAAGCCTTTCATACCAAGCTCTTGGAGCTTGTCTAAGACCATAAAGAGCCTTTGAGAGTTTGAAAACATGGTTTGGAAATTCTTTATCTTCAAAACCGGGGGGTTGTGCCACAAACACTTCTCTATCAATAAAACCATTAAAGAAAGCACATTTAACATCCATTTGAAACATTTTGAAACCCTTATGGGCAACATAGGCAAAAAGCAACCTAATTGCTTCCATTCTAGCTACCGGAGCAAAAGACTCATCAAAATCTATACCCTCTTCTTGATCGTAACCTTGGGCCACTAATCTAGCCTTGTTACGAACAACTTGTCCATCCTCACCAAGTTTATTTTTAAAGACCCACTTAGTACCCGTTACCTTCTTACCATACCGATGAGGTACTAGTGTCCAAACCTCATTCTTGTCAAATTGAGCAAGCTCTTCTTGCATGGCTTTGACCCATGATGGATCTTCAAGAGCTTGTTTTACATTGTTGGGCTCCATTTGTGACAAGAGGGCAAAATTACTAGGTTCGGATTGCCTTTTGTTGAGGATCTTGTTGTTACACCTTGAGAGGGATTACCAATGATAAAGTCATGAGGGTAACCCCTCATGGACTTCCATTCTCTTGGCTTTCGAAGTGGTGTTGAGCTTTGATGAGCTTCTGTGGGTTGCTCTGTTCTAGATTCTCTTGCTGGCTCAGGAGACAAAATAGAAATGTCTCCTCCATTCTGACGAGACAAAACTGGACGAATAGATTCTTCATTTTGAGCAGACTTGGAATTTTCTTCATTGGTTTCTTTATTGATAACATCTTCATGATCTGAATCATTATCTATCACAGCACTGTGAATTGAATTAGAATCACAAAATGATGCATGTATGAATTCTTCTATGGTTCTACGCTCTTTGAGGTAAATTCTATAAGCTTTGCTAGTGGTGGAGTATTTAACAAACATTCCTTCATAAGATTTTGGATCAAATTTACCAAGATTTTCTTTGTTGTTAAGCACAAAACTTTGCATCAAAAAAACATGAAAATATTTAAGATTAGGAGGGGTTCCTTTCCATAGCTCATAAGGAGTTTTCTTCAACCCTTTTCTAAATATAGTCCTATTCAAAATATAACAAGCTGTATTCACAGCTTCAGCCCAAAGAAATTTTGGAACCTCATTTTCACACAACATAGCCCTAGTCATCTCTTGAAGGCTTCTATTCCTTTTTTCAACAACTCCATTTTGTTGAGGTGTTCTAGGGAATGAAAAATTATGAGCAATTCCAAAATCGTCACAGAATTTTTCAAAGTCTTGGTTTTCAAATTCCTTTCCGTGATCACTTCTCAAATGGGCAACTTTTAAATCTTTTTCATTTTGAATTCTTTTACAAAGGGTTGAAAAGGCATGAAAAGCATCATTTTTATGAGCAAGAAAAAATACCCAACCGAATCTAGAGTAATCATCCACCACCACTAAACCATAGTGTTTCCCTCTTAAACTTTGAGTTCTTGTTGGTCCAAATAGGTCAATGTGTAACATCTCTAATGGCCTCTTGGTTGAAATTCCTTCTTTTGTTTTAAAAGAGGATTTTACTTGTTTTCCTAATTGACAAGCATCACAAGTAAGATCCTTATCAAATTTAATATTTGGAATTCCTCTTACCAAGTTTTTCTTAACTAGCTTAGAAATTTGGTACATGCTAGCATGACCCAATTTCTTATGCCATAGCCATTTTTCTGATTCAAGAGAGGTAAAACATGTTACTTTTTGATCCTTCAAGTCCTCAAGAGTTAATCCATACACGTTATTACACCTTTTAGCCTTAAACAAAATATCCCCAGATTTTTCACATACAACCAAACACACAAACTTTCTAAAAATAACTTCAAAGACAAGATCACACAATTGGCTAACACTAAATAAATTATGTTTCAAACCATCAACAAGAAGAACATCATTTATACAAGAAGAAAAACTTTTACCAACTTTTCCAATGGCCACTATTTTTCCTTTACCATCATCACCAAAAGTGACAAACTCTCTATCATATTCATCAAGCTTTATGAAGAAGGTTGCCTTTCTGGTCATATGCCTAGAACATCCGCTGTCCATATACTATATATTGTCTTTCCGCTTAGATGCTAGGAAAACCTACAAAATGAGCTCAAGTGACCTTAGGTATCCAAATCTTCTTGGATCCTTTCACATTAAACCATCTCCTATGTCCCAAGCCATTGTAGTAAAAAACAACTTTGTAAATTTTGTCACCAATCATTCTTTCACCAAAAAAGTATTGAATGGGAAAGTGGCCATTTCGGTTGCATAGTCTACAAAACCTTGGAGTTACTGTTTTGTTTTGGGTTTTGAAACCTTGTATCATTTGAAGATGAGGCTATGTTTTCAAAATAAGGTTTTTCAACAGATTTGAAATTCTTGTGAAACCCCAAGCCAGCTTTATCATACAATGGTTTTTGATTAGCCAAGATTTGATTTAAATTTTCAGAACTTTGAGTAAACTTGGCTAAGTCATTTTCAAGATTTTTAATCTTTTTCAACAACTCTTCATTTTCTTTAAAACAGTTTACATATGCAACAACAGATGGTCACTTTCACAGCTTCTAAGTTGGGCTTTTAACTGCTTATTTTCTTCAACAAGATCACAAGCAGTTTCGGCCTCCCTTAGCTTGTCTTTGAGAAAACCATTTTCTGCCTTAAGAATGGTGATTTGTTGTTCAAGATCTTGGTTATCAAGTAGGAAACATCTAATTTTTTCAGAAAGGTGGTCTATCATAAGATGGAGATCTTCAGTGTCAGGGTTGTGGAAGATTACCTGATCAATATGATCTGCCATGAGGCATGGTTGTGATTTGGTCTCGGATTCTTCATCATCCTCTGAGTCATTTTCCAAGTCCTCCCATGAAGCCATCAGTCCCTTTTCCTTTCCTCTCTTTGGCTTCTCTTCCTTCTTCAATTTAGGGTAATCAGATTTAAAATGCCCAGTCTCTTTGCAGTTGTAGCATGTTACCTTGCTGAAATCTTTCTTTTATTTTCTTGAGCTGCTTCCCTCGTCTCTTTCCTTGAACTTTACCATTTTCCTGAATTTTTTAGCAAACAACACAAATTCATTTTTAGAGGAATTATCACTGGATTCATCATCCAGGGGGTTAGTAACAGATGTAAAAGCAATTCCTTTGTTTTTTTTTTTAATCTTTTTTCAAATAAGTGTTTTCAAAAGCAAGTAGGTTTCCTCTCAAGTCATCATATGTCATGGAATCTAAACTACTGCTCTCAGAAATGATTAATGCTTTAGTTTCCCACTCTTTAGTGAGACATCTCAAAACTCTTCTCACAAGCACAGAATCAGGATACGTAATTCCCATAGCATCTAAGCCAACAATGATGATGTTGAATCTTTCGAACAGTTCATCAATAGATTCTCCTTCCTTCATTGCAAACATTTCATACTCTCTGTTCAACATGTCTATCCGGTTCTTCTTCACTATGGTGGTTCCTTCATGTGTGATTTGAAGTTTGTCCCAGATTTTCTTTGCCGTTGTGCATCGTGATACCCGTCGGTATTCCTCGAAGCTGATAGCATAGTTGAGCAAGTTGACAGCCTTGGCATTGAGTCCCACCTTCTTTCTGTCTTCTTCGGTCCAGGTTGCTTCAGGTTTGAGAGAGATTACTCCTTCTGTACTTGTGGTGGTTGGAAATTGAGGACCCTCCAGAATAATTTTCCAAACTCTGTAGTCCACTGCTTGCACAAAAATCTTCATTCTCTCATTCCAATAGGTATAGTTTTTCCCATTGAAAATAGGAGGTCTGTTGCTTGACTGTCCTTCTGTCAGGTTGTAGGACACCAGATTAGAGCCACTATTTTCTGCCATCTGGATCTTTTTCTCCAAGCTGTAAAGCTTGCTCTCTTTGAGACCAAGCTCTGATACCAATTGATGGTTTCAATGGCTAAGAGAAGAGGGGTTGAATCTTATCCCCTTTTTGCTTAATAACTCTTGCTGGTCTTTGAAACAACTTCTGGAGACTTTTTTATTTTTGTCTCGTACCCAGCCACGAGACTTTTTCTTTTTATCTCGTGACCCGACACGAAATATTTTTCAGTTTTATCTCCTGTGCAGCAGAAACAAAAATGGAGTAGAAAAGAGAGAAAATTATATCCAGATATATCCTGGTTCAGCTACTAAGTGCAGTGCAACCTACATCCAATCTCCATCACAATAATGATGGAATTTCACCATAATCATCTTTGATTACAAACACCAATTCTCCCTAGGAACTACCCTTCCTATCTGAGACAAGTCCATATTCTAAACCCAAAACTGAACTTGACTTGGTCACTGCCAAGCTTTCAACTGTAAAGTGCTAACCTAACTTACAAGGGAATTTCCACAGAATCATGAAACACAACACAAATGTACAAAGGACCTCTAGGACAGCTATGGCTTTTTTCTTTTAATTTTACACACTCTGCCTTTTTTCGCTCTATGGCTTTTTCTTACAAACCTCACTGTTTACCTTTTTCCATGAGACTCAAGACAGACAAAATTAAACAGAAAAATACAAAATGAAAAATATTGAAGGAGAAGAACTTCTGTTAGCTTAGGTAGCTATGTGAACACTGTGCCTTGCACTCTCACTTCTTGCTTCAAGCCCTGGCTATTCTCCCTTATTTATATAGGGAGAAGCCTCCACGGTTGAAACCAAAAGAACCAAGCTAATCTTCTTCTTCTTCATGCAAAACCGGTTCGACCACATAGAGAGGAGAAGTAACCGAATGCAATAACCAACATGCAATTACCTCTGGTTCTTCCTTGGTCACCAATAAACATCAATTCGAGCCTTCCATCTTGCCTTACGCTCTAAGATGAACTCCTAGCCCTTGATGTTTCATGATGATGACAGCTTCATCTGCTCCATCCTCTGCCTCTTCCATCACGTAGCTACTGTAGCTACCTCCTGTGGTGGTTGAGCAGAATCAGAGACAAGCCATCCCTCCAAGGATCTTCTTCCTCTAACCGAAATCTTCTTCTTCCATTTTTGGTATGGAGAAGCTAAGATCTCTTCACCAAATCTTACCATAAGTGATGAAAATCTCAGCCACAGTATACTTTTTATTTTCTTTTTCTTTCCATCATTGTGATGATCTTGTTGCTTGAATCTTCATCTCTTTGGTGGCTAGCTTTAGCTTCCATGCTTTCTCTGTTGATATGACAGAAGTAGGAGAAGAGAGATAAGAGTGAAGAAAGAGAAACTTGAATAATAATTAATGAATGTGATAAAGAAACTAAAGTTCCCACTTCCCTTGCTTTAGGTAGCGTGTAGCATTGATGATGTCCATCAAATCAAATGCTAAACCTCTCTCATATTTCCAATGCAAGTTAATTCAAGTTAATTAAATTTAAAATCCATCACAACTTGAAAAGTGGGATCCGTTGGAAGCATTGTGACTTTGCTTTCTTTGCTTAATGTTTCGGACCAAGCTTTGGTCTATTTAGCAAAGATTTTAATTGGGCTTGTAGCAATAGTAAATTAATCTGGCCCAAACAATAAAACACTTTAGCCAACATTCATATGACACTATTGCTCAAGGCTGAAATTTGATTTTATTGGGCTTAAGGTCTTCTCTTTTTTTTTCGGCCCAATAACAAATCTGCACACACAAAATTATTAAGTATGTATGAATTAAGATCAAATTAATAATTTTGTCAATAATTGCTTTAATAATGTTTGTTCATACATAGTCTTTTTTGAAGTAGCTTGTGATTGCTAAGAACTCACAATATTGGCAGATAATTTTCTTTTTAGCCTTGAGGTTGTGGTCCTCTTTGAAGCAACTGGTGATTGTTTAGATACCTGACTAGAAATAGTGCTAGAGATTAGACTTGAAGATCTCTTTGATGTAGATCCAATAACTTTGTTTGCCTACCAAACAGCCACAAATACAACATTATAAACTGGATGCTACGAATAAAAAATGAAACAAAAAATCTAAATTGACAAATAGAGTACTTACAGTAGCAGTTGCAGCAACTTTGCGCTTCTTCGGAGAGGTTCATTTTATTGTGACCTGTAGCAAACCAGCAAGAGCACTTCTAATTTTGTTCTTCACGAGATATTCCTCTCCTAGTTGGGTGCTCATCTATAGTTTTATTCCTTTTAAGTTTAGGCCTTCCAATGGATTTTCTATAAACTGGTGGCAAAACATCATCAAATTCTATCTTTTTCCATAGGTTGGGGTCATTTACAAGATATACAACATGCTGCATGATAGCACTGAATGTATGAAGCTTTCTTGTAACAATTTGCAGTGAAGTTGTCCACATTGAAGCACATCTTCCTAATGCAAGTCATTGCATGTGCACAAAGAATTCCAGACAACTGAAACTTCTTGCATGAACACTCGCGATTTTTCAAATCAACTACATACTTCTCTTTGCCTCCATGGATACTATTCACCTCATATTTGTCACGACCAACATACATGCTCACCCACTCTGGGAATGAGCTCATTGAAGGTTGGAACCAAATCCTGCCCACCAGACATAATTGAAATAGTAATTCAAGCAGCAAGACACAATTGAAACAGTAATTTAAATAGCTAGGCACAATTGAAAATTAATTCAACTATCTAAATAGTAATTCAAAAAATAATTTGAAATCACAGAATGTAAGCAAATAAGAATATATGTTCAACTTAATAGAAGAGTACCTTCTATTGGTCAGACATAAAAGTGCAGTTCTTTATCTTGTCAATGCCAAAGTCATCACAAAGAAGGGTAAGAAACCAAGTCCACATGTCCTTAGTTTTTGCTTCAACCACTACATAAGCTTTTGGAAAAATTTGGTCATTGAAGTCCCAACCAATTACTGTGAGAAGTTGCCCTCCATATGGTATCTTGATGAAGTGCCCATCTTGGCAAATAACTAGTCTACATGCCATAAAACTCTTGCATGCATCAAGACATATAAAGTCATTGAAACTTTGGCCTTAAATCCACACCTAGCTTTGGTCTCTTAGAAGCAAACTCAGGTGGTCTCTCCACTTGCAACTTGACTATAGAACCTAAGCTAGACCTCAAAATGCTCCACTTGTCCAATTGCATGGGTCTTATATGTAACGATTGGGCCTGGCCTATCAGATCTATCTTCTTCCACTTGCATTGAAGTTTTAGTACTCCCTAACATTTGGACATCCTCAGCCTCTTGATAGATATATCTAGTTTTGTGAACCACATAAAACTCAACTATATCCTCCCTGACCCCCAATATTGACTATATCCATTGCATCTTTGTCGCTTCGTAGCATCCTTAAGTTTTCTTCTGTACCCTCTTCTTTTGATTTGTACCACATTACTACATTATCTTTCTTTAAATATCCTTGTTTGCTCACTAGCTTGTAAACATCAATCAGGCTCTACTCATCCTCGTTGTGGCAGCCTATAATAGTTGTTTCTCCATCCAATACTTCAAAGACCCTCCTTAAAGTCTAAACCTCTCTTGGTGATAAACTTTGACACTAAAATAACTCATCCTAAACCACATACCCTGTTGCATTAGATAAACATAGTCAGACAACATGAAAAAAATTGTTTGAATAAAAATGTATCTATTAGTCTAGGCAAAATATCACAAAATACTACTAAAGTCTTACATCAGTAAGCCAAGATCGAATCACCAAAAATAAGAAACTTCATGCCCTAACTAACGCAAACAAAGAATATTGTTCTGGGAACACAAAAAATCAAAACACCCTACAATGCAAACAATCTCACACATAGCCATCGTTCTTCGTTGAACTATTGTATAAAAATCCGAAAAAATAATTTTCTTCATACATACCTTCGTAGAACGAAATCAATGCGTGAGAGAGTGAAACCCTAGGCTATCATGCTACACAACCAAAAACGATCCACGAACTACCTTCAATCTGTAACCACTCCCTGCAATCAAGCTCGAAAAAGAGTAAAAAGGGTATGGTTAAGACAACTGGAATGGCAACGATTACGTTGATGTGTTCTGTTTCTTCAAACTTTTGTGTTTGCTATAGTGAATGTTATAATGGGTACGAAGATGCTGTCTTGTCCATGTTAACCTTTGGGCTCACTAACTTAAACTCCACATGTGCAACTGTGTTAACAAAGTGTTTGCCAATTTGACAGAAGAACAATATTAATTTGATTTAAAAACGTTAGAGACAATTTTGGAACTTATTCTAAATGTTGTGAAAAAAATGATACTTTACTCTTTTTTTAAAATTGGATATTGAGATGAGTATATAGAAATTAATTAAAAAAGTACAAAAACTTGAGTGTATGATATTAAATTGGTTAAGTAAAAAAATATTAGTAAGTGAAAAAATTAAAATATAAATATCGTAAAAAATAAGAAGAATGTTAGATGGCCATTATAATTTATTGTTTTGGCCATCGGTTAATCATTAATGTTTAAAAGTATGAGATAAAGTATGTTGTTGGATTACAAAAATAAAGAAATTAGACTAAAAAAAATTGAATTAATGACTAAATAATGACAAAAAACAATAAATTCTGATAGTTCCTAACATTTCTCTAAAACTAATACATACAAAGTCATTAAATCACATAATATTTTTTATTTCTTTTAGGGAAAAGGACACATGGGTCCTGATTTTTTAAGTTTTTGACAAATATATCCCTGACAAAATTTAAATACAAAAAAATTCCTGACTTTAATAAACGGAAGACAATTTAATCCTTCTGTCCATTTGTCTCTCATACACCAAACGAAACTAGCTGACGTGGTTAAAACGGTGTCCAGGTATCCTTTACGGTGCCACGTTGGAAGGGGGTTAAAGTTCGAAAGACAAATAGGTCCCTGCTGATAAAAATGACTTCGTTTGAGGGCAGTAGCCTGAGACAAGCTTCACAGATATCCATCGAGTTCTTAGCATCAGGCTTCAAGAGACGATCCTTCACCATCTATACACACCCCACATCAACCACGTACATGCATGCATACATACATACAACATATAGCAAGCTTTCCGTTATCACTGCCAGTGGTGATCTCAGCCCTAAGCAAATCATCGGCAGCAACGTGCACTAAACCGTACTTCACAAATCACATACGAGTAATGAGTAAGTGAAGCGTTGAAGGAAGAAAGGGATTGATAATAATCATAATAAAGAGGGAAAGGGAACGAACCAACCTTGTGTTTGATAAGCTCGCATTGAGTGCCTTTTTCGAAAGCAGGAGCACCCGAAATCATAACCTGAAGAGGCTCGTAATCACACTCAGGATGTGCATCGATTCCAAGTGCAGCCACAATTTGAAAATCAAAGTCAATTACAGGATCAGCTAATGAAAAGGAAGATAGAAATTGAAATAGTGAGAATAGAATGATACCACGGAACTTGAATTGGAATTAGGAGAAGTGAAAAGGAACGAAGAAGAGGCATAGGCGGCGGCTCCGCAACGGAGAATGAGGGCTCAAGAAGAAGGATGACGACGAAGAGTTGAATTAGAAGAAGGCCAGCAGTTGGGAAATGAAGAATAATAATAATAATAATAAGAAAGAGTAAGTGATTTGGAATTAGTGAAGCTGATGGTGATGGATGGAGTGGCCAGGGACGCCACTGCCACCATGTTGACGCTCATGGCTTCGATTCCAATTATCCCTATTTGAAAACGACGTCGTTTTCATCAGTAGGGACTTATTTGTCTTTTGAGTTTTATCCTCCTTCTAGCGTGGCACCGTAACGGACACCTGGACACTATTTCAACCACGTCAGTCAATTCTGTTTGGTGTATAAGAGGCAAATGAACGGAAAGATTTAATTGTTCTCCATTTGTTAAAGTTGGAAATTTTTTTATATTTAAATTTTATCAGAAATGTATTTGTCAAAAACTTAAAAAGTTAGAGACCTATATGTCCTTTTTCTTTTCTTTTAACAAATATTTCATACATAGATATAGTTTTTTAAAATTTTGGAAAGAACAAAGCCATTTCACCCCTTTTATATCCGTCCACACTTAGCATGGTTGTATTTTCTAAAGCACCATAGCCACAATAGACGCTATTGTATACACGTGATTAGCCAGTACTTTATTCTGATATGGTAAGTCCTACAACAGAACAAACATGGCGTATGATACCATCCTGCAAAAGCTAATACCAAGGTTGAAATCTCACTTTCTGGAATCAAATCAACATGCAATAATTTCTGAAGCTTGACGGCAAAAACAGACATATTCGGAGAGTCTTACAACAGATAGTAAGTTCAAACGTCAAATAAAGCTCACAATGGAAAAATAAAAATACTAATTATCCACCTAAAGAACATGTCTAATCCAAAATTCAATTAACCTCGTTCAGTTACACTTGTGCTCTCAAGAAATGCTTTTTTTGTGTGTTTTTTTTGGCAATGGATATAATTGAGCTTGTGGGCACACAACTAGCTAGGGGGAGTTTTGTTTTGAAGGAGTTTGTCTATCAAATCAGCAGCTTCTTTGATACAAGTGATGTTTTCAGAGCTCTGCTCCTCAACGCTAATTCCAAACTCTTCCTCCAAACCCATCACTATTTCCACCTGCATCAATGAATGCATATATTAAAAACAAACACCTTTACTGAATTATGAAAAATAAATTATGAAAGATATATAATATATAGTATTTATTTGAATATTAAGTACATACAGTGTCAAGGGAGTCAGCACCAAGTGCTGTGAAGGTGGTTTCAGGGGTAAGTTGAGATTCCGGAGGCAGAGCAAGCTGTTTCCTCACTATCTCGCACACTTTGTCAACTGTCTCAGGCTGTGCCTGCGTCATATCATTTGTAACAAACAAATAACTAACTAAATTAAATGAGTTTCAGTTCCAAACAGGGGAATGTAACTAACCAGCTAACTAAATAAATAAATAAATAACAAACTAACCGCACAGATGCGGAAGCGAGAGGATCTTAAAGAAGGAAAGCTCCTCCTGCTCCATCCCACAGAAACTGCCCCAAATCTTGAACTAGCCTACAAGTTTTACCAATATATAAAAAACATAACATGTTCAGAATAAACAAAGCTGTTAAATTAATATGAATAAACAAGATGTATATAGAACCTGGAGAGTAGTCTTGCTAGACAAACTGAGAGATTGTGCGAACCTAAGAGAAGTGGCTGAAACTGATGATGAGGCCATTGAATAATAAGAATAAGAAGAGATAGGGACTGAAGGGTGTATTATCAGCTGGATGGAAAGGAAAAAAGCATGTCACCGGAAGAACAATACGGAATAGGGTATTGGCTAGCTACTTGGGTAAAATCATAAATGGGAATGAAAGAAGTGGTGCATAACACTCTATCCAAAATTACGTGGCACTTATCACTTAACTCATTTGGCAGTTTTCGGCTATTCATCATCGTCACGCTCAGTGAATAATGCTGCGCAGTATTTCCTATTTTAGCAACTTTTATAATTTTCATTTTTTCTTTAAATAATTAAAAAAAAGAAACGTAGACATGGAGTTGCTTACATCCATTTTAGTATTTTTTTAATTGCTTATTTCAAAAAAAAAATACACATTATTATTTAATTTGAGAATTCATCTAAATAGACACATACACAGACATGTTTGTTCTTTTTCAAATAAATAAAAGAAAGAAAACTTGATACAAGTTTAGTCTGTTGTACTAATATATTAAGATGTGATTAAAATTTGCATAGCTATCATATATTATAACCTCTACTTATATACGTGATTTTCATAAAATGTATCTATGTACAGAAGTCTTTTTTAAAGTTACATAATTGTTTAATTTATCGTATGCTGAATTTTTTTATCAATAATTAAATATCCTTTTTCATAAAAACTCTAATATCAAATAGAAAGAGATATAAATAATTATATTCTTACAATTAAAATTAAAATTTTAATTCAGATCATGTAAAAAGATATACTACAAAAAGAAAAAGAAAAAGTTAAAAATTGGCTACTTTAACATTATGGATATTGAAGCATGCAGTTTTGTGCTTCTGGTGAGTTAATAGGTATGTGGGTGTAGTGAAAGGCGTAACATGAAAAATGCAGGAGATTACAAAGTCAAAGAAGAGCGCGGAAACAAAGGACTCGTTGGTTCACATAACTCCATGGTTGTTCATGCCTCTCCTTACCACAAACCCTCCAAGTTTCTCGCCCCTTCTCTCAAAACTAAACACACTTTCTACTTTTGTTTTCCCCTTTCTCTTTTTACTTCTTCACCCTGGCAAAAAACTACCTACACACATAAACACAAACAAGAAAAGAATAATATACTTCTTGTGAATTCTCGATAATGGCTCCCTCTGACCAACCTCGCTACTCTCTTATCCCTTCCTTCCTTTACTCACCAAAAACATTGCTCAACAATGTGTCCTCGCATTATTCTTCATCATCATCACCACCTCCATTCTCAGGCTCAGAGGGTAGGAATAGTAATAATAATTTTATGATCCCTGCACCAAAAGAGAGTATTCCATTGTATTCTCCTGCTTACTACGCCGCATGCAGCTTTGGTGGCGTCTTCAGCTGTGGTCTCACTCACATGACCGTCACTCCTCTCGATCTCGTCAAGTGCAACATGCAGGTCCTCTATAATGCTTTTCTCTTCTGCATTGGTTCATAATTTGATCCAAAACCTATTGCATATTCAAAGTCATCATCATACATGAGATTTAAGTAATTATCCAAATTGTCTTTAATATTGAACATTTAGTATAGGTTTCAAAACAAAACAGTCATCACGTTTATCTCCAATTTGATCCATTTAATCGGAATAACTATTTTGAAAATTTTAAAACTTTTTATGGACTGTTTTGATATTTTTTAAACTTTTCAGAAATTGTTTTGTATTTCACTGTTTTGAACTTCACTTTTTTAATGAAATTGGAGGTGGGTATATTGTCTAAGAAAGATAAACATTGGAAACTATTTTGTATATTTTGAAATTTGAAGGACTCAAGTATCCGATTTTTAAAATCTTAGAGAATTATTCTATAAATTTTTAGGAGTAATTAACATGTATTTCAGATTGACCCAGTAAAGTACAAGAACATATCATCAGGATTCGGAGTTCTGATGAAGGAGCAAGGAATGAGAGGGTTCTTCAGGGGTTGGGTCCCAACACTGCTTGGGTACAGTGCTCAGGGAGCATGCAAGTTTGGATTCTATGAATTCTTCAAGAAATACTACTCAGATCTTGCAGGCCCAGAGAATGCAGCCAAGTACAAAACCTTCATATTTCTAGCAGGATCAGCCTCTGCTGAAGTCATTGCTGATATTGCACTGTGCCCCATGGAGGCTGTCAAAGTTCGTGTGCAAACCCAACCTGGATTTGCGAGAGGTTTGTCAGATGGATTACCCAAGTTCATTAAGGCTGAGGGTGCTGGAGGGTATACATACTTTTCTTTGCTCTTGGTTGGGATCTATCATTTCATTACTTAGTATTTTGTTGGGATTTGAAGCTTCAAATTTGTTAAGGATTTGGATTTGATGTGCAGGTTGTATAAAGGACTTGTTCCACTCTGGGGCCGCCAGATTCCATGTAAGTTTGCACACACTTCATCCAAATAACAGAATTGCAGCATGATTAACTTGGTTTCCCATTGAACTCCTTTCTTTGCTCTTTAATAATGAACTAGTAATTAAAATTTGTTGTAATTAATAATCTGTCAAAATTAATGTCACCTTGTACTAGAGTGAATGCAAATAAAAGAATATCGTTGCATTATGCAATATTAAAGGGTATGTACGTGATTCATGACAGACACAATGATGAAATTTGCTTCGTTTGAGACTGTTGTGGAGATGCTGTACAAGAATGTCGTCCCAACACCGAAAGATCAGTGCAGCAAAGGATTGCAGCTTGGAGTGAGTTTTGCAGCTGGATACATTGCTGGCGTGCTCTGTGCTATTGTCTCACACCCTGCAGACAATCTTGTTTCCTTCCTGAACAATGCCAAGGGAGCCACTGTTGGTGATGTAAGTGCAGAAAAGTGCACACCAAATCTGCCACCTTTACATATCCCATAAATGTTCACGTTTTAGACGTTCAAATAAATAACTCCGATACTGGATGTTGCAGGCTGTGAAGAAGATAGGGCTAGTTGGTCTTTTCACACGTGGACTTCCTCTTCGTATAGTTATGATTGGAACACTAACAGGAGCTCAGTGGGGACTCTATGATTCCTTCAAAGTATTTGTAGGGCTGTAAGTAACCTCAACCTGTCTCCTCGCTACTAATATGTTCTCTAGTTTTGTTCACATGTTCTTTGCTTGCTGTTTTGGTATTTCAGGCCTACCACTGGTGGAGGTGCACCTAAAGCTGCCAAGTAGGACGTCACACCATTGCGGAATAGAGACTATTTTTGACAGAGAAATAATGTGTCAGGGTGCTATGCCAGTGCTGCTGCTTCTTGTCTTGTTGCCTGCTTTATTACAGCACCACAACTATACTTCATCACTAAGATGAATGTTTAAGATTTTGTACTTCATTTATTTCGGATTTGATTTTGTTAGCTCAGTTGTTTATGGTGTAATACAATATAGTTTGCCTTCTGGGTTGTTGTTGGCTTAGTCCTTTCCCACTTTTATCACATCAAATACATATGGAAAAATTTTTGGAGTCAGACAAATGACAAATCTTTAGTGTTTCATTCAGTGTCTGCCATGTAAACTACGTCTCTCATCTTGCACCCGATTCAACTGAAAATCTCTTGTATATAATCACACAGCAAAATGCCATCCACCTTTTTCAAATTATTGCTTGCATTATGCGGTTCTTTACATTGATAAAGGCTGTTATCAGTGTTCTGTACTTGATTTTGAATTTGATTCCAGAATAAAGGAATTCAATAATTGGCTGTATGAGATTGCTACATCTACAGATTCAGCAAACTGTAAGCTTGATATTGATGGAATGAAAGAATTATTCTATAACAAAACAAAAAACACTTGCTCGGTGGAAAAACTTTCCCCCATTCATCCGCTGCCTACATAACCTATGAGGTAGGTACATACACTAAATCTCGGGGCAACCCCATATCCCCAAATAAAGAACAAAAATTATCACTGCTTCATCGCAAAAGAAGTTGATGACGGCTAGCTAGTACCACTTTTGCTGCAGTTTGGGGGCCGGACTATTTGATGCCTACACCAGAATCAATTTCCTCAAATTTCTATTTTCACTTCAAACTACCCTCTTCCTGTGAAATCCAGTTGATCTTTTACGAATTCTCTTTATCTAGGCGCAGCGGATATATGGTATCAAATACAATCCTCGCAAACACATGCCGTATTTCTTCCAGCTCACCTTGAACTAAAGATCCATAATCAATTTTCCTGCCTTGCTTTGACAAAAATTTCTTACAAGAATTTACTTTGACGCAGTCAAAAATGCTGAGAGCCTTTAGGTACATTCCTAATGGGATGAACACCTGTCAAATTGTCAAAGGTCAGTCTTCAAAGTAACTACTGTTAAGTGTTAAGAAGTACATATATCAATCGAAGTCAAGAGTATGCGCACCAAATCTGAATGAGGGGCTTGAGGATAGTCGGCCATAGCCTGAGATACCAAATACCTAGTTGTCATCTGTGAGAGTGTCCCTTTAACAGAGTCAGCAAGATCCAGAATCTCTTCTTCCAAATCCTCTGCATCTAGACCTGAAGGATCTAATAACTCAGGAAACCTGGCATTGTGTTGTTTGTTGATCCTCCTAGCTATGTCTACTGCTTCCAATAAATTTCCACCATTATGAACTGCAAGGCTAAATGCAGCAACCACCGAGGCTTCCCTTGGTTGATCACTCAATGTTTTATGAAATGCTAGGATGCCAACCCTGAAAGCTTAGATTCCTAGTGAGACTTGCTTATTTTGTGAACCCTTGCATATATCACTAACGAATTAAACATGAAACAGGCTTTGTTGTCATGTAGACCTTACCATAAGCTACTGTGACATGGACGGTTGGGTGCCAATAGCTTATCCAAATTATAGAATAATGACTGCAGATGAAATTCCAAGTGAATGTGGTGATAAAATTTTATACATTTAATTAATATGGAAGTAACAAATAGCACTATTCTCAGATTATCAAAGCTATATCCAAATTGGAATGAATATTTGTTACCAAAAGCATATTAGTTCTTTTGTCCCGTCTCCGAAATCCATGACGAACAAAGTAAGCAGCCTGTAACGTCAATATCAGTTTGAGCTAACATTTGGCAACTGAAATTTAGAAATTAACATGCATAATCATCATGTACGGTGTACCTGAAAGGGGAGTAGTATATCTAAAAGGCCAAACTTCCATAATAATCTCAAAGAAGCTTCACCGGATCCATAAGCAAGCATATAATTCATTTCCATCAGGAGCCTACCCTAAAACAATTAAGGAGGGCAACTCACGCAGGATATTCTCATGGATGCCTAATAATTTTTTAGTATAATAGACAAAGGAGGAGGGGAGATTTTTAAACACCTTATCAAGCCGTAATACTGATGAAGAAAGATTTTTAACAGAATGAGCTGTTTCACTTGAAATACTGAATCCTAAGCGAGCCGCAATTCTAATTGCACGTAAAATACGAGCTGCATAATATACTCACCATTCAGAGAAGCAGCAGGGAGTCTGAAAGAAGTTTAAACAATCTAAACTACAGGAAAGGTTATTTTTAACCTTATACATTGCTATACAAAAACTCACCACAATCCTCCTGAAATGAAGAAGCTGCAGGAACAACAGTTCGCACCTATTCAAATTAACTAAATTAATCGCTAATGGTGGTAGAAAATAATAATATGAAACTATAACCACCAAGAGATACATGAATTGTAAACAATGTTGAGATGTCAGAGAAAAAAGCAGCTCAATGCATATTAAAAAGGAAATAATTTTTCTGTTCTCTAAATTGCAAGGATAGATACACTACCCATTAATTGTAAAGTCGCGTTTCAAACAATTCCTCCAACGAAGATAGTCCTTCTTATCACAGCCACTAGGTGCCTCGATGTCATGATGAAAGTGATTTGACTTCCTTGTAGCAGTATTGAAACTCGAAACCTAATTGAAAATTATGACAATGTTATCTTTAAAAGTAGACATAAAGTGAAGGCATGCTTGATAGAGAAAAATTAAGCAATCACTACACTAAAGATAGTTCTGCCAGACAAACCTCGACAATGGTACCATCCATATGAACATGACATATGGGAAACTTTTTACCAACTATCTCACACCATGTAAATGTTCTCAACACCTACAAATTAAATCATGATTAATACAAAAAGTTAAGATTCAAATATGCAAATACAAGCCCAAACATTAATAGAGGGCATTACAAGTGTGCTTCATTTCCTATTTTCATTATATTTGATATATTTCATTTGATAATTACAAAGATGTTCAAATTCTTCAATTTTTCTTTTGCTTTCAAAGTTTTATAAGGAAAGTTGTGATAACTACTAAGTCTTGTTTTCACAATTTCCTTCACAATATATTGATAACAGGAAATAAAATCAAAACCTGCAAAATAAAAGTACAAGAGAAAGGTCATAACCTCTTTAAGATCAGCTGAAGTAATAATATCAAAGTCCTTAGGTATTTGCTTTAGTATAAGATCCCGGACACAACCTCCAACAAGATATACATCATACCCTACATGGTGAAGAAAAGGGTCAACAACTATGCAGTTCCCTCTCTAAACTTGGAAACATAAACCTAGAAATCTCAGAATCTTGTGCACAAGTGATGTTCGAGGGTAAAAGATTGTTATTTGCAGGTCTAAACTTAGTTAGTAGTTACAAAAGCTATAGGAGAGCCCCAAATTCTCTTGCAAGACTAAGACTACAAACCAAATGATGAGGCTCATGAAAAAATTCACAATTTACTATGTGAAAGAAGGTGCCATAAATGTTTTATTCAATAACAATGAAGAAACACAATATAAAGGAAATCATGCTCTTTCATTCATCCACACAAAGGAAGTTAGAAGAGCAATATGTACGCTTCTCATTAAGCACTTTCAAAACCTCCTTGATAGGGCCTGCTATCATCGAAAACCGAAGTCCAAGCTCCTTGGAACTCAATTTCTTCCATGCTGGGATCTTCGTATCCCCTTCACCAATTCAACAAACCATAAAAGAAAAAGCGGTCTCAGAATCACCGCCAACATCAATTAAACAGCACAGGAACTCCAATTGAACATTTAGAGAGGAAGAAATTATCAAAGACTAAATATTAAATAAAAAAAATCAAAATTTGAACAAGAATACTAAGAGTGTTGACTTGCCTGGTCGAGGAACTGGGGATGGGGTGCTACATGCCTCTGCGTCAACGAGAGCTAGGGATTTTGGGACAACCTTACGGATGCACTGGAAGGGAGTGGGGCGAAGAATGTAAAGGTTGGATCTGGAGGCGAATTTCAAGGTAGCAATGGCCATGGAAATGATGAAGAGGGATGCCACAGTAGCAACACCATGTGCCAAGCCTTCTTTCAATTACGATCCATTGTTGTTGATAGGGTTTTAGGGTTTAACGATATCCTTTTTTTTTTTATGGAGGGTTTAAGGATATCTTTTAAGAGCCTTTCGTAAGGTAAAAGGGGAAATACACAATAGTATAGTAGGTTTTTTCATTAAAATAAAATAAAAAAATTTATTATTTTCTAAAACTTTATTTTTCTTAAATACGATTGTTTATAGAGTGTCTACTTCCGGTGATTTCACTATAAATTCTAAAAAAATGTCTAACTTAAATTCTTAAGCCAAATTTTTACCGGACTTAGTCGAACCGACAACTTATAAGTAAGTATAAAAAGACGATGTTATTTGAGTTATAATTTGTTAGCAGATAAAAAATGATTTTAGTATAATATTTTTTAGTTATTGAATTTTTTTAAATATTTCTAAATACAATGTTTAGTATTTATATGAAATTTTGATTGCGTAATGATGATATTTTAAATTTTTCATTAGCATTTCTATTATTGATTAATATGTTGTTTTTTTATGGGTGTTTGTTGGGATGTCTTTAGAGTTTTTTTTATAACCTATTTATTGGTATTAGATTTTCATAATTTAATATTAATACTTGTTTGATTTGTTTTAAGGATAGTTCTATTCTAGCATTATTTTTTAAAATAAATATCTTAATCACAACAACTTTTTTATTTTTTTAAATTATAATAATTTAACTTGATTTTATATTATTTTTCTGTGTGTAGAGTGTATATATTGTAGTATTTTTTTTATCTTTTCTCTGAGTATATTTGATTTTTATGAAAATAAAATTTGAATAATAAAACACACTCCTTATAAATATCCACAATACCAACGTATTTTCTTTTATTTTGTTGCAATTAAGTTTATTACTTTTATTGTCAATCAAAATAATAGTGTAAGAGTAATTTATCGTTTTATCTAGTAAATTATTTTGAAATATATTGGAGTTCTTTCATTTACTAACAGTGTGAATGTTTTCCATAATGCGGTATGCATTGAGGAAAAGATGAATGCTAGCTAGCTCATTCTTTCTACCTTGTGGCAATTAGAGTTTGCTACTTTTATTTTCAATTAAAATAATAGTATAAGAGTAATTTATTTCATCTAGTAAAATCATTTCTTTCAAGATATATTAGAGCTTTTTGGTCGGCAAAAATGAACGTCTCCCATAAACGCACGCACAAACTTTGAGAATCTAATTATCACATTTTTTGGTGAGGTTTTTATGAACTGTGTCTTTGTATTAAAACTTTTAATTTGTTAAGATGAGAGTTAGTAGAATAAACCTAATGTTTATATAGGTATATATGCATAAGTAAAGTAATTAATATTTTATAGGAATAGTATCTTTGTAAAATTAAAATTTAGTTTTTTTCATCAGTTTTAATTCTATTTTTAATTATATCTAAAGTCAATATTATAATTCATAATGATAATATTAATTATTAATTTGAGGTTTAATTATTCGATTAGTCTCTATAATTTCACTAAATTTACAATTAGGTTTATATATTTTTTTTCTTTTAATTGAGTCTTTATATTACTTTTAATTTTATAATTAGGTCATTTCTATGTCAAAAATATTAAATTAATAAATTATTCTTCTCAAAAAATATGTTATCAAAGATTTAGTTAAATTCAAATTTTATGGGTAACTTCAATTTGTGAAAAAATATTTCGTTAATTCTAATTTTTTTATACTAACAAAGATCTAACTAAAAAATTAAAATTAATATAAGAGTCCAATTAAAAAAAATATAAAAATGTAATTATAAATTTAGTAAAATAATAAAAACCAACAGAATAATTAAATCATAATATTAGAAATAAATAATAAATTTTTATTCATTCGTATGTTTAATTTGTAATAAAAACACTTGAATTATAATTATTATGTGTAAAGCCCATGTGAAATGAAAATAAAATGGGTATAGAGTCATTCAAATAGATAACTAATAAGGTAATTGTATCGATTAGTTACTTAAAATAGAAAGTTAAAAGACTAAACTGTATTAAAATATTCGATTATACTACATATTCATGTAATTTTTCTATTAAAGTTGGCTCAACATTAAAAAAATTCAATCCCATTAAATGAGCATGTATTTACGCATCCAAACTTCCGAAACGTTTAATATTCATTCGCGTCTTTATTATAACACAATGTTCCTTCTAGAGAAGTTTAAATCCATCTCAAAATCTCTCAAACCTCCATCGTATTTTCTACGGAAACTGTTCCTACTCCAAAATCGCGTCAAGCTTTCGAAAGAAAGAAGAAAAAACAAACAAAAACAAGAACAAAAACTCTGCAAAGTATGAGAAAAACTGTCATTATTATGTTCATTTACAAAACTCGCGTTTCTCCTAGTTCGATTTAAGGTTTAGTGGATTGAGTTGCTTCGTTTAGTAGATCGACTTATTCTGAATCCATTTTTATTGCGTAACTAGGGTATATGAATAGAAAATGTATTGTTATTTTCTTTCTGTGATATATTGATCGGTTCATTGGTGTTGGTCAATTTGATTCACTTGATTGATGTAATATCGGTCTAACCGAAATTAATTGAATAATAAGTTAACTAGGAGTGAATATGGTTGGAAGATTTGGCAATTGGAATTTGATGATTTAAATATGATATTTAGATTCAGTGAATTGATTCGGGCATCTGAAGCAATAAGACTCCCGAAGCTATCTGCTACCCTCTCCAGCCCTTATTATAAATTCACATATAGGGATTTAGATAGTAAATAGGATATACTTTGTTTGACTGGTTGTAATTAACACTATTTTGTTTAACTTGTTTAAAAAAGCAAACACTACTTCTTTGAATGTATATATGTGAATATTAATGTAAATGTTATTGAAAATCTAATGTTAATGTATATATCTGATTTAAGATGGATTAGTCATTGTCCTGTCGGTTTGAGATGTTAATGTATATATCTGTTGGAACTGTCTAGCTGCTGTTTTGTTCCAAGTTCACAGTGAATGAAATCAGAGTATTCATCAAACATTAATAGCCCTAAAAACCCAAATAAACCGAAATTAATACACTAGATGGATCGAAAAAGTTCATATATCACTATTAAAAAAATGTTTCTATTAGTATTCAGTTTCAAAACAGCTTTCTGTATAATGAAGCGAACACGTTATTAAGGTAAATCAACTGTATAGTACTAAATGAACGGAACATTATCCATTACATAAAATCAAATTCAAAATAGCTTTTTGCATAATGAACCGAACACATTATTAAGGTGAATCAACTATATAGTACTAAATGAACGGAATATTATTCATTATATAAAATCAAATTCAAAACAGCTTTCTGCATAATGAACCGAAGACGTTATTAAGTTGAATCAACTGTATAGTACTAAATGAACGGAACATTATCCATTATATAAAATCATATTCAAAACACCTATGTCTACAATTTAGAGATTATAAATTCAATTCAATTCAATTCAAAACAACTGCGTACATTCAATTCAATTCAATTCAATTTAGCAACTGCATTCTATTCAATTCGATTCAAAAAATAATCCAAACCTTGTCTACTTGATTCGTTTCAGAAGAATAATCCAAATCGCTCTCATTCAACTGATTTAAAGTTGAATTATTCATTGTTTTGATAGAATATTAAAATCTGAAAACGAAGAAGATAAATCGACAAATCGAAGAAGAAAATGAAGAAAAATAGGAAGAAGAAGGACAAGCAGCAGAGAAGAACAACGAGCAAAAGAGAACAAAAAAGAAGAAGAACGAAGAGCAACAGAGATTGTAAATCCAAAAATTACAATGCAAATGATTAACGTTGAATAATGTTTATGTTGAAGAAGAAGTTTACGTTAATAGGAGAGAGAGGGAGGTGCGCGTGTATTTCATGTAACTTAGGAGGAGGGAAGAGGCGCATTAACAAAAAAGTGCTTGGATGACTTGGTTAAATTTTTTATATAAATATAAAGCATTATTGTAAAAAATTATCTTAATCTCTATTTTGTAATTTTTTTAATTTTAATTAATAGACAATATTTAATTAGATGTTCATGTGTTTATAATATAAACATGATAATATTTTAAAAATTTATTAAGGTCTATTAAAATGTTTAATATCAAAACCAATTGTATAAAAACATCTCCTATCTGATGTTGTCATTATATGATCCATCTTTATTTTTCATCCATAAATGTTAAAATTGATCTAATCAAAATAATAAATCACTTATCAATAATACAATTTGTGAGTCATTAGTCGAACCATTTTAAATTAATTTAAGATATTAAAGTATAATTTAAAATTTTTATTTGTATAATATACTTTTATAAAAAAAAAACAAAATGTACGTCAAAGAACAAGATGACCTAATGATAGTGCAGAAGTAACATCTTTATTATCAGAATATTACGCTTCCGGTTCTGTTAATTTGATAGCTTTTAACTCAAAACTATATCACTGTTTTCTTGAAAAAATCGGAAATACTTTTAAATTTTTACCAATATGTATATACATATATACAAAACTTCTTATACAAGCAACTTATACATATTATATACATACAAATCATACAGCTCTTATTCCTCTTACAAATTATAATGACAAAGGCGAGAAAAAAAATTATGACTAATATATGCACAAACAAAAATAGTACAGCTAAGGATTCAGCAAAAACTTCATCAGCTTCCTCGTCCTTCCTGAAAAGAGAAGTCTGTAGGAGGGTGAAAACATCGTCTTTGCTAGTTCTCAATAGAGGGTTTTAGAATTGTCATAAGAAGATAACTATAAAGAAAAGAATATAGTTCAAAAACAGTAATTTTTCATTCGTCTTATGAATTTTTCAAATATCACAACATTTATTTATCCAAACTTAACATTCACACCATATTTATAAGAGTTCCAAATAAATTACCTTACCATATCATTTCAATACATATCTAGGATAACCTAATCAAACTTAGTAAATCACGATCTCCGGCCCAAATCAAATCAATCACCATCAAAACTCAAAACAGAAATCAATCATAAGCACAAACAAAATACAAGGCAAACGCATTTGACGAAAAATTATAGCAAGTATCACAGTTACCAGTTAAACAAAATTCATCAGATAGGCAAACTAAAGTACTTAAGCACACCCAAACAAAGCAAACAAATACAATATGATGCATGCCTATTCTACTGGTCGTGAGCTCACGTGTCGGTTAAACTGCCAGAACCCGACACATCCGGTAGCTGACCCGAACATTGTCTCTAGGTTGCGCATCTCCACGAGAAACACAAACGAAGGAGAGTGCCTTTCCACATCAAAAGAGTGTGCCTTTCCACCTTCTCCTAGAGGAATTACGAAGGAGAGTGTTGATGCGTAAGCATCTTTCCCTTATTTTTTGTTTATTTTAAGTTAGAATTTATTGAATTTAAGTACATTTTAGTATTAAAATCCTCCTTGGATGCTACTTTGAGTTGTTTTGGTGTTTTAATTATTTCAGGTGAAATTCGGATCAATTTGCCAGAGTTTTGTGCAAGAAAATAGAAGAATTGGAGCTGTCCACTAGGGCGCTAAACGTCAAGTAGCAACTCAGCGAGATCAGAAGTGTTTGGCCCCCCTTTGGGTGCTAAACGCCAGCTTTGGAGCATCTTGGATCACACTTCACTCTTAGAGTATCTTTAGTTGGATTTAGCTTTTAATTATTATTTTATCTTTTATTTTAGTTATTTTTATTTACAAACAAAATCTTTTAGGTTTAGAATTTATTATTTTATTTTAATTTCAAATCAAATTAAGTTAGATAAAAGGAAAAAGATTCACCATTTGGGAGGATCTTCTCACTTCCGCACTTTCACACTTTTCTGAACCTTAGTTTTCTCTCTGAAGCATGGGCCACTAAATTTCCTTGGTTAAGGTTAGGAGTTCTGTTTATTTCTATCGATTAAGACTATTAAATGATGCCAAAAAGCGTATAAAATATCTGCTCATCAATTACTTTCGTACTTCATTTTATGAATCTGTGTTGATCGGAAGAATAACCCTTATTCTATTTGCGTTCTTGTGATTCTTTGAAGAGTTATCTCACTTGAACAACAGTTTAAATTTCTCTTAAATTTCTAATTACTTGAACTAATCAGATACATGACACATATCCTCTTAGCTATGGGTAATTAGGGTTTTTGTGGCCATAAACCAGAATTGAACTTAACCCTCTACTCAAAATTAAGTGACCAAGACATTGGCAGTTAACTAGGTTAGATGAGACTAAATAACTAAGACATTAGGTATGGGTATTCGCGGTGCAGTTTGGATCGATTTTGAGTAAAAAACTCATCCGATCCGAACACTAATTTTACTTGCGGTGCGGTTTGGATTGGATGCTTTTAAAAAAAAAAATCTGATCCGATCCGATCCAATTTCAAGCGGTTTGGATTGGATTGGATTTGCAGTTTATAAATTAAAAAAATTAAACACATATAACAAGTCTCAATATCAAATTTTAAATAATCAACAATGACATAACAAGTCTCAATAATATCTTAAAAAGCCAACAATAACATAACGATAGAAATAAAATTATAGGTTGGTTAAAATAAATAAATAAATAAATGATATTTTGAACATAAAATATTTATTAAATAATAATAATACATGAATAATATAAAAATCTATAAAAAATTAAACATGTTACAAGTATAATTGTAAATATAATAATAAAATAATAATATTATAGCACATTGTGCAATTTGGATTGGATTTGATCGTTTATAAAAAGTATATCCGAAATCTGATCCGATCTAGCGGTTTGTAAAAAATAGAATCCAATCAAATCTGAATTAGTGCGGTTTTAATCGGTTTTCGCTTTGAATTGGATTAGATGAACGGTTTAATTTGGATCGGTTTGAATTTGAACACCCCTAACATTAGGGTTTAGTCACTGACAGATTGCCTTAACTACTTTCTCTCATATGCTTTACATCATTCTCACTGTTTGCTTTCTTACTCTTGAATTACTTTTTAATGCCTTTTGGAACCCAAAACATCACTTTCTACTTGCCTCACTAAGGAATCCTTCAACTATAGTTGCTCAGTTCATCAATTCTCGTGGGATCGACCCTCACGCACTTGAGGTATTACATGGTACGATCCGGTGCACTTGCCAGTTAGTTTGTGAATTGTAAATTTCGCATCAAGTATCTTTCCACCTTCCCCACATCCATACCATGACAAGAGAGAAAATCCTTCATCCTTAACTTGTCAAATATGTGGGTGAGACAAAAAACCACCGTCCTCACAACATCCATCATAATCTCATTCCATTCACATTCACCATCAAACATAAACGACTCGAAATCAAAATCAAATCATGTAAACTAAAACCAAATCATTTAAACCAAAACTAATTTCAATTCCATTCTTATTTAAAACATTCCCAAGTTTCGTTTCTCTAAATCAAATTCAAATACTTCATCTTCTCTAAAACGTCTCAAAATTTGTCTTCAAATACTCAAAAATTCCTCCATTCTTAAATGCACATTTACATCACTTTATATCTTTCATTAAAATCCTCAACAAATCATTCTTGAATTTATATAAATTCAATAAACTCATTTCCAATCAATCGAATATCCAAAACATAATTCTTCCATCAATAAACCAAAATTCTTCCATCAATAAACCAAAATAAAACCGCCAATTTCTTATAAAAATTTCGGCGGTATTTTTTCTAATAACTTGGACTTTTACCACTCTTCAAGGGTTCTAACCAAACTATTTTCAAATCTCAAATCCTTTCTCCAAAATCAAACAAAATTCAAACTTCCAAATATCAAATCATTTCTAATTCTTCAAATCATTTTCCATAAATCAACAAAATTAATTCCAATATCAAAATATTCACAAATCTCAAATTATTTCCACCAATTTAACAAAATAAATTAATAAATCAAAATTCATGACTCTAACGCAATCAAAAAATCAATATAACCATCAAGCGACTACTTCAATAACAACCAATCAGGCAAGCGATTACACTTATTCAAAGTAACTCAGTTCAGTCCATAAGACTTACGAAAATCATAAACATACATTTTTTTTGCATTAATAACAACTTATAACGATTCTTGGAAGTAAAATGAGTTTAAGAAATTGTCCCTACCTTAAATAGTCGAAACCCGAAAGTTATACAGCGTGTCAAAAATTCTTTCTTCTCGGCCCGCAACAGCAGCAGCCACAACCGCAGCTCATAACGCTTTCGCAACAACAACCGTAACCCCCAAACGTGACATGCAAGCACTGATACTCAACCCAGACTCATGAATAACTGAGAAAATGGAGTAGCAGTAGCTCCGGTGACGACGCAACAGCCTGATGTCAGATGCAACAGCTACTAAACTCAACACGTAAGACTCGGAACGCGACCCTACGTTACCAACATCTCAGAACCTTTAACAACTCAGAATGGACTACTGATTTCAAGAGGTTACAGAAACAAACACGCTTACCAAGACGACAGGGGCTCCAGCGGCGGTTTTCGGCAGCTAGAACGGCGGCGGACATGAATGGTAGCGCTAATGGGACGTGACGGCAAGGAGCATGACAACACGAACAGGCAACGCTCCCTCCATCCCTCTCCTCGCGAGCTCTCTCTCTCCTCCACAGACTCTCTCTCTCTCATCCGCGCTCCTCACCACGGCCACAGCGAACCAATAGCAGCAGCGGCGACGGAGGCAAGGCATGGCGGCACCCAGCGGTTCCTTCCTTCCTCCTCCACGTGACCTTCTCTCCTCTCACATCTCCCTCCTCAGCGACGGCGGCGCTCCTCGCAACTCCATGGATGACGATGATGAAGACTTCGACGGTGAGGGCTTTCCAGTGGCGACAATGGCGGCAACTGGCGCAGCTCCTCCAACTCGCGTCTTCAGCTACAGCTCCCTCTCCTAGTGCGATTCTCTCTTCTCTGCGTGGGGTGGATGTGTTTGCGTTTTTGGAAGAAAAGGGAGAGGGTGTAGCAGCTGAAAGTAATTGAAATGTTAGGGTTAGAGTTTAGGGAAGTGTTTAGTAAATTAGGATTTCTTTTTTAGGACAAATAATAATATAATTAGGATATAGAATAATATTAAAAATTAATTTTAATTCAATAAAATTAACTTTAAAAAAATAATATTTATTCGTAAATTTATAAATTATTTTTAAATAATTACTCTAATTTAAGAATTAGAGATAATAAAAATTAGTTTTTTTAAAATCATAAAATAAAATTTAAAATTTAATTATTTAAATTAGTGCATATAAAATTCTCATTGTTTTTAATTCACTAAAATTTTAAATCAATAATAAAAAATTATTCAATTAATACAAAAATTTCTGAAAATATGTTTCTAAATAAATAAAATAAATCTTAAATAATTTATTATTTAATTTTTAAAAATATGAGATCTTGCTGCAAACGCCAGTGTAGCATCATCAAACATCCCCTCAACCGATCAAGTTTTGCTTAGATTTATTAGGTCTTAATTTTTTAGGTAATCAAATTTGATTAGGTTTGACCAGATAATCATTTGAACAATTCAAACAAATAAGACTAATTAAGGATGTAATTTACCAGTTTTATAATGGAACCGATCGATCTTATTTAGGTTTAACAATTATGTTGTATAAATATTGTTTAGATTATACTACTCAAAATCACTCTTAGATGAAAAATTACTAAAAGAGACATCAATTTAAATAATTTTTTTATATATGCAAAATCAAAATACTAACAAAAATAATATAAAAATATTTATCATATAAATAAAATAAATATAATAAAAAAATAAAAATATAAAAGAGAGTATTATAAATTTTATAATGTCAAACAAAAAAATTCTATAATTTTTTAGTACTGTTAGTACTCTTTAATTTAGTATTATTTTTTATTATAAATTTTTATTATTTATGGTTTTGTTGTTACTTATAATTAATTTCTTATTTATTTTGTCCTTTTTTATAGGATCATAATTTATATTATACAAAATTTTGATAATAAACGTAGTATATAATAATTACAATTACAAATTTTACAAAGTCAGAATAAAAAATAAAAAAATTAATACAAAACAAAAATAGAGTACTTCAAAGAATAGAAAAAAATCATATACATAAGAAATAATAAAAATTCCATAAAATCAACAACATATATCATATGAACAAAAAAATATAATAAAAAGTAAATAAAATTCGTATGAATAAAATTTAAAAAAAAATTTCATACGCAACATAAATATAATGTAGTAAAGGATAGAAAAAAAAGAATTCATATAAAAAAATAAAAATATCCTAAAAAAGTCAACAACATTTGTCATATGAATAAAAGAAATACAATAAAATAAATAAAAAGTCAAACAAAAATAAAAAAGATTTCATAAAAAAATATACATATAAAAAATAGTATAATAAATGATTAAAAAAACTCATAAAAACATAACATGAGAAATCAGAACACTATACAAATAATATAAAAATATTTATCATATAAATAAAAAATATAATAAAAAATATAAGTAAAAAATACGATAAAAAACATAAAAATTAAAACATAAAAATGAGTATTAAAAATAATAAAAAATTGAAATATTTAATTTGCTAGTGATTAAAACAAATTTGAACTATTTTAATGAAAAAAAATTTGGAATGAATAACTATGAAGAAGTAAGAAGAACTACAAAAAATTATTATAAAACTAATAGTTACTAGTATTTTTTTATAGAAAAAAATGAAGGGTAGCGTTAGTAAAAAAGAAATAAAATTTCACCTAATTTTCCAAAGACAACAAGCAACCATGAAAGTGAAACGTAAAAGCTATAAATTTTAGCTTCTCCTAAACGTGCGTTTAGAAGCAGAATCAGTTCTGCATTCAGGAAGATAAAAATGGCCAAATAAAAAAGTGAAACTTTCAAGAAGCTCAAACGTGTTTCTCTCCTCTCCAACATGTTTGCCAAACACACCCTTATCTTCTAACCAAGTATTTATCCCAATTAGTAATTAGTTATCCTTAAAAAGTTATTGCGTTAGGTATAAAATATACAACATATCTATAAGATTAATATTTAGAATAATTCTTGAAATTTGAGTTCAATTTTAAATTAACATTTTAAATTTCAATTGATTCAAATTGAATCTTCAAATTTTAAAAGTTAATTCATGTTAACCTCCCCGTTCATTTTTGTTAAAGAGAGTACTTAGCTTGAATATTAAATAATACACTGACTAACAAGTGACATGATAACAGTTATCCAACATGACAAATTTATGATAGAATCAATTTAATTATTTAACTCTTTAAAAATATTAACCAAAAAGCCAAATTTTTAAATTGAGCTCATTATTGTTGTATTGGGGAAGAAACATAAGTAATAGGAACCAACAAAAACACCACAATATAAATGCATTCTAGGTGTTACGCGAATTATAACATGAACGGACCTATTATCACTTGTCAGGGTCTCTTACAGCTTGTTCCTTGGAGTACTACACACCAAAACAACAATACTTCACACAATAATAAAAATAAAGAAACAAAACAAACAATCCTGTTTAGAAATAGGAAAAAAGGAGAAATTTTTTTAATGAGTAATTACCAAAATCAGTTCTTGAAATTTTTAAGATTGGATATTTTAGTTTTTCAGTTTTTAAAATACACAAAAAACTCTCCTAAATTTAACTTTGACAGACAAATCAGTCTCTGGCCTTATTTTACCATCAATAATAAACAAAAAATACTGACATGGAGGCATGAACTAGTACACATGACAATCAGTTGTCCACATGTGCAAATAAGACAAATTAGTCCCTGAAATTAGGGTTCCAAAACTGTGTTTGATTTTCCTTTCCCCTCCTTTTTCAAGAACGCCAACCTCCTTAATTAGTGACCACGAAAACGTAATCAGGAGCTAGTACTTCACCACTTCAGCAATGTTCATGGTCAAAGTCGAAGTCTTTCCACTGAGCAAAAACACAACAAGGTTAAAAGCAAAAGCGTAGAAGGAGTCAGTCCCCAAGATGACAAAATCCAAATGGAAACTGGAGTCATCCTTGAGAGAAAGGTGCTCCATAATCAACCACGGAACCGACAAGAACACGAGGTAGTAGGGTGCAATGTAGTAGAGCGAGATGATAGGGTTAAGCAAGATCCCCTTTGAATTAAGTAGAATCTGAATGACAACAAGGCACGTGGCCTCAAATGCAACAACCATAAGTTGCAAGAAAACCCTCCAAACGTCAAATTTGGCCTCACACAAGCGGTAATGGCGACATTGAATGAAATTGATAGCATGTTGGCCATGGTCTCATTCTTGAAACTCTCCTTCTTGAAGAGAACACTGATGGAGTAGATGGCAACAGGCATGAGAGCCTTCAACATTTGGATGAAGGAGACAGAGAGATAGATGTAGGCGGAGTCGGAGAACCAAAGACAAAGAGAATAGGGAGAGCTGATATAGAGCATGCTGGCCATGGTCTCAGGGGTTTAGTGCTCTATGTCATAACCACTTCCTTCTTTTCTGATAGGTACAACGCATGTGGATCAGAACTAAAATGCGAATTAGAATTTGGTTGGATGAGAAAATCACGAGTAGAAGAGGATATTCGAGCAACGAGAAACTCAGGGGGTGGTGATCACGGAAGGAACGGAGTCCAAAGACGGAGGGGAGAAGGGAATCAAACGTTGTGTTTTGAGTATTCTCTAAAATGACGCAGTTTTAGAACCTAACCCTAGGGACTAATTTGTCTTGTTTGCACACGTAGACAATTGACTTCCACGTATGCTAGTCCATTTTTCCATGTTAGCATTTTTTGTTTATTATTGATAGAGAAACAAAATCAGAGATTGATTTGTCTGCTTGAATTAAACTTGAGGGAGTTTTTGTATATTTCAAGGAACTAAAGTATCCAACCTTAAAAATTTCAGAGATTGATTTAGGTAATTATTCTTTTTTTTAGTGAATGTATTAGCAATTAAAAAAGCATGATCCCATCAAGGGGAGGACTTGCTAAGGCGTTTAACGAGAGAAGAAAATCACTAATAAGCAAAAGGGTCTTCATAGCAACCCTCCTGCACGGTTCCATACATTTATTTTGTTAGAATACAACCTATTATTACTCATCTATCTATCTTTCCTTTTAGTGAAGAAATGATGGTGCTGTTTGGTTTTAAGGAATCAAATCATAGAATTGAATTGGAATTGAATTAGTTTCAGGTTGTGGGTGGTTTTTGTAAAGGCATTAACACAAACACTATATCAGCATAGTAATTAGAGAATAACAAGTCTTATAAAAGATGAGCATCAAAATTAGAGTAAGAGAACATTTCGTTTCTTTTTCTCTAACCAATAGAACGAGGATGAAGAAAAGAGTCGAACAATATTGTTTTAAGAAAGATTAGACATCAACAAAGAAACGATGTGTCATTTTGTGACTGCCAACGTGTTATTAATGGAAATAGATGGAGAGATTAATGTAAGTTAACTTTAAAATTTGGAGGTTCAATTTGAGTCAACTAAAATTTAGAAGGCCAATTTGAGATTGAATTCAAATTTTAAGGGTCATTTTGAGTATTAACTTACATTTACATATTTAAAAATTTACTAACAAAATCAACAAATAACACGTGTTTCTGAAAGAGGACCAACAAATGAAGCATGCCCTTGGCAAGAGACAATGGCTACTGCTCCATCAAGATGACATCATGACGCGTAGCAGAAGTGGACCAAAGAGAGAACTTTTGCAGCACAATAGAAATGTTATGCCATATGATTAAAGTTGATAATGAAGAGAACTTTTCTAATGATTAAAAATTCTTTTAAATTAAGGAAATTGAGCTTTTTCTCTTTTTTGCTTAGTTAGTTTGGGCACTATTATTTAGACTCAGATTATGTTCTTTGATATATTTTTTATTTTTTTTCAATCTTTAATTATGGTCTACTTGTCATAAAAAGTAACTCCACATTAACTTTTACGTTATGAATAATAAATATGAACTCAAAGTATATCTCTCTTTTCTATTAGGAGGAACTAAATTTAGTTTCTATTATGGCCTCACTTAATTAATTAATTAAAATAATTAAAATTAAGTAGTTACTAATATTTTTACAATAATATTATAAAAATTTACAAATTAAGAAATAATTCACTATTATAAAAATATTAATATTCGAAAAAAATTAATAACTTCATAAATAACAATAATACACAATATATAATTCGAGTTTAAACTAATTTGTAAAATTACTTAATATAAAGAAAAATATAGTTAAACTCTACAGTTGACGACAAGTATTGTGAAATTGCCATATGTGTTCAATCAAGTCCTCTTTTAGTTGTCAATGGTGTTGCCTACTCCGAAGTTGGGCATTTCTTTAGAAAAATTGATGGTATGATGCAAAATCTTCCTCTCCCAATTGGGGTTGTGATAAGCCATTTTTAACAATGTCATACTCTAGGTCTTGAGCAAAATTTCTTGCCTAAGTATCTCTTTTATCTTCAACAATTATGTTATGCAATATAATACAAACTCTCATTATGTTTGCAAATTTATTCTTTTTTCAAAAGTGCATTGAACCACGTATAATTGCAAAGTGTGCTTGTAGCATTTTGAATACTCGCTCCACGTATTTTATTTACCCTTCTTGGTATTGTGCAAATAATTTGTGTTTCTCCCTTTGTGGCTTTGACATTAATTTGACAAATATGACTCATTCAAGATGAATACCATCTACTAAATAGTATTCCATAGTATAATTATTATCATTGATAGTGTAATTTACCTCCGGAGCACGTTCATTTAGAATATCATCGAACACTGGTGAACGATTTAACACATTGATATCATTATTTGAACAAGAAACTCCAAAAAATGCATGTCATACCCAAAGATCTATAGATGCTACAACCTCAAGTACTATAGTTGCAACCCCATGATAATCACTCATGTACATACTGTTTTACACCTTTGGATAATTTTTGCATTGCCAATGCATGCAGTCGATGCTACCCAACATGCCAGAAAAACCACGACTCTCCGCCATTTGTAACAGGCATCGTACATCAATTGAATTTTATTTTTGCAAGTATTCATTCTCGAACTCTGAAATAATACCTTAAAAATATTTTTTCAAACATTTAATTGTGGTGCTCTTGCCTATGTGCACATAATCATCAACAGCATCAGCTACTACGCCATATGCTATTATCCGTATCGCAGCAGTACATTTTTACAGTGGTGACAAGCCTCTTTTCCTAGTTGCATCGATCCTCTGTTGGAAGTATGGATAAATATTTGAGAGGGCATCTACTATCCAAAAGAACATGTGTCTTCTCATTCGAAACCTCTGTCGAAAAATATCAGTATTATACACCAGCTCATCTACGAAGTAATCTTTGACATGGCGATTATGCTTGCTTCTCGATCTCTGTTGATCCATCTACGAGGAGTTGGAAAAGAGCTTCTCTCAATATTTTCTTCTTCTGAATCATGAACAAACACTCATTGATCCAATTATCCATGAGTGTGTTATCTTGCCTTCTTTTTTTTCCATACAACGCTTCATTAAAAACATCATCAAATATTCTAGCCATTTATTGAAATATAATATTTAGTATTCTTTTGCAGTGAGAAAATAACTTTTTATTGGAGTCTGTGATTGTAAATGTTTTGTTGAGTTTAAAGAAATAACAATAATTTGATGATGATCAAACATTATAACGTTGGGCCAAAAAACTCAAAGTAGTGAGAATAATTTGTTTGCCTAGTGCGCAGACAAAATTCAAAAGAAAACGCATCAAGCAAAAGTATTCAGCTCATTCACTCACTAATGAACCAAGGAATAGTTGTTAATCACTAACCTAGATGGAAAAAAGCAACTCATTTTTCTCCGAACCAAAGCCAAAGTGATCGAACTCATTCTCTCTCTTTTCCCTCATCAAAACCCACGTGAATTAGTTTAAAACAGAAAGCAAGAAAAAGAAAGTCTGATTAGGGTTCAAATCAAGATAAAAAGGTGATTACTAAAATCAAGAAACAAAAAAGAAATAAGAAGAAAGTCATAGGCTAAGTCAGAAAAGTAAAGATCAAATCCAAAGGTTTCAGGAAATTTTTTCATTTTTGTGCTTCATTTTTGCTTGTTGAAGATGCTTTCCTCCTACATGCTCAAAACAAAAAACTTGAAGAAAATGGAGGTTATGAAACTATTCTACAAATCAAGGGTCAAGAACAAAACTTGGAATTAAAGTATTGATGAATGGCTCAAATCCCTGAAGAAATTTAAAAAAGGAAGAAAGAGATGCAATAAGGTAAGAATGCATGTTAACTTTAATCACTGTTGCTATCCCATCTCTTCTCTATATTGCTGCTATGTTATTTGGGAAAGAAGAAGTTAAAGCTATTCAAGCCAAGTTCAAGTTTTGGAAGCTTTACTCCTCTATTAAAGGGATAAATGGCCAGAAATTGAAGCAAGGAGTGAGCACATAAGTTTGGGTCTTCATAGCTTACAAGCTATCCCTTCTTCTCATTTATGAGTTTACATTAAAATTTCTATTCTTCAATGTTCATCTTTTTTTGTTTCTTTTTCAATGAAAAATGCATTAAGTGAGGTATCAGTAAAAGTCATTGAGAAAAAAAGCAAAGAGAGTTATCCAGAAAAAGCCAGAAAATTATGTCAAACTCTTTTGTATATTTTTTGTTTTGTACACATGATCCTGAGGGGATTCTCTTACTAAGTTACGTGAGCACTTAGTGGTTGAAAGTCTAGAAAGTGAACCTAGCCAAATCTAGCTTGGGTAGAAGCTGGGTTTGTCCCAGATAAGATCGGGTGAATTTTAGAAAAATTGGTATTTGTAATAATTGTGAAAGATAGTGAAAATTTCACCACTGTTGTGGAGGAGACGGGATGTAGGTCACGTTTCACAAGGTGACTAAATCAGGATACATGACTGTGTGATTTTCTCATCTCTACTCTTCTATTATTTTACTCTGATATGAGACAAAATAAAAATGTCTCCTGCATTATTTATTTCTCAGAAGTCACAGCTATCCAAAAAAGTTGCTCTATTCCTAATTACATCATGAAGAGACAAAATAAAATTGTCTCCTAAAATCTCAACTTGACATATTTAACAGTAACTAAGTTTCCATTCCAATTAGAAGCAAAAGCAAAAGAAGTCTAAAAAAGAGGTCATAGATTCAACCCCCTTCTTTAGGCCATTTACAAACCTTCAATTTGTATTAGAGCTTGGTTTGAAAGAGATAAAGCTTCACTGCTTAGAGAAAAAATCCAAAGGCCAACAACATGGGTTTGAATGTCGTGGCTTACACACTTACTGAAGGTCAGTCCAACAACAGACATCATTTTTTCAACGGCAAGAACTACAACTACTGGAAGGAAAGAATGTGGATATTTGTCCAATCTGTTGACTATAATATCTAGAAGATCATCATGAACGGTCCACAAGTTCCTACCAAACAAGTGCAAAAGGAGTTGTGACACCCAAAGAAGAAGCTGAATGGAATGATGAAGACAAGAAAAAGGTGGAGTTGAACGCTAAAGCAATTAATATGATGCACTACTTAATTATTTTGAGGAGTATTGGAAGGTATCAAGGTATAAAACAGCGAAAAAAAAATTGGGATAAACTCGAAGTCACTCATGAGGGCACTGAACAAGTGAAGGAAACAATGATCGACATGCTGAGAAAAGAATATGAGATGTTTGCTATGAAGGAAGGAGAAACCATAGATGAAATGTTCGAGAGATTCTCAGTCATCAACAATAGCTTGGATGCTATGGGGATGACTCACACCAAACTAGTGCTAGTGAGAAAAATACTGAAAAGCCTTACCAAAAAGTGAAAAGCAAAAGCAATTGTCATTGCTGAGAGTGGTAACCTGAAACAGATGTCTTATGATAAGTTGAGAGAAAATTTCATTTCTTATGAAACCACCCACATGAACCGTGACAATTAAAAGAAATGAGTGGCTTTGAAATCTACTGTTAAGTCATTGAAAGATGATTCCAATGATAGTTTAATAGATAACGAAATTGTATTTTTTGTTAGGAGGTTATAAAGAGGCTCATGAGGAATAAAGAAAGGAGTAAAAAGTTCAAGCTTAAAGGAACACAAAAGATGCCTCAGCAAAATTATCTGTCATCACTACAAGGAAGTCAAGTACTACAAGTATGACTGTCCCAAGATCAAAAAAGAAGACAAGACAAGGAAGGATAAGAAAAAAGTTCTTATGGCTTCGTGGAAAGACTTGAAAAATGATTCAGAGAAAGAAGAAGAATTTGAACATGAAGCTCATGTTTGCTTTATGGCTGATCATGATAAAGCGGAAGAGGTAAATGATATTTCTGTTTTAATTAATGAAGAACTCTGTCAAATGATTGATGATTTAACTGGACATGCGAGAAAAGTTTTGAATAGATGCTATGAAATTAAAGCTGAAAATGATTCTTTAAAAGATGAAAATGCATACCATAAAAAAATTGAGTGAGACCGAAAATACTGTTGATTTACTTGAGAAAAATAAGCAGCTCGAAATTGAAAATGAAAAACTTAAATGAAAATATTCGGTTATTGATTTAATGGACCGAATTGATGAAAATGAAAGATTGCATAAAGTGATTAAAGATTTAAATCAAGATACAGCTAAATTTTCTCAAAGTTCTAGTAACTTAGACAAATTACTAGCTAGTCAAAGACCATTATTTAAAAAAATTTAGATTGGGGTATTTTGATAAACATGAAACTATTTTTTTAAAACTAAGTGTTGAAAATAAAGCCTCAACCTCCAAAAATAAAAGATTTCAAACCTCACATCATTTTGAAAAATTGGTACACAAAATCGTGATACACAACTTCGTGCAGCTGACTAGCAAGTGCACTGGGTCGTCCAAGTAATACCTTACGTGAGTAAGGGTCGATCCCACAAAGATTGTCGGCTTGAAGCAAGCTATGATCATCTTGTAAATCTCAGTCAGGCGGATTCAAATAGTTATGGGGTTTTGATAATTAAAAGAACGAAATAGAACATAAAATAGGATAGAAATACTTATGCAATTCATTGGTGGGAATTTCAGATAAGCGTATGAAAATGCTTTGTTCCCTCTGAGCCTCTGCTTTCCTATTGCCTTCATCCAATCATTCATACTCCTTTCCATGGCAAGCTGTATGTAGGTGGATCACCGTTGTCAATGGCTATCATCCATCCTCTTAGTGAAAATGGTCCTCTACGGTTTCTAGCATGGCTAATCAGCTGTCGATTCTCGATCGTGTCGGAATAAGATCCATTGATCCTTTTGCGCACTGTCACTGCGCCCCACAGTCGCGAGTTTGAAGCTCTTCACAGTCATCCCATCCCAGATCCTACTCGGAATAACACAGACAAGGTTTAAACTTTTCGAATCTCAAGAATGTTGCCAATTGATTCTAGCTAATACCACGAAGACTCTGATCTCACGGAATGGAAGACTCTATTGTCGGAGAGGCAACCATGCATCGTTGACCAGGAGGCCAAGAGATATGCATTCAAGCTTGTTTTCAAGTAGAACAGAAGTGGTTGTCAGGCACGCATTCATAAGTGAGAATGGTGATGAGTGTCACTTGATCATCACATTCATCAAGTTGAGATGCAAATGGATATCTTAGAACAAAAATAAGTTTGAATTGAATAGAAAACAGTAGTAATTGCATTAATTCATGAGGAACAACAGAGCTCCACACCTTAATCTATGATGTGTAGAAACTCCACCGTTGAAAATACATAAGAACAAGGTCTAGGCATGACTGAATGGCCATGCCTCCCAAATAGCATGAAACAAACGAAAAAGGGTTCAAAGACCTGATCCCAAGATCAAAGATGATCAAAAGATGAAAATACAATAGTAAAAGGTCCTATTTATAATGAACTAGTAGCCTAGGGTTTACAGAAATAAGTAAATGATGCAGAAATCCACTTCCGGGGTCCACTTGGTGTGTGCTTGAGCTGAGCATTGAAGCTTTCACGTTCATAGGCTTTTCTTGGAGTTAAACGCCAGCTTTGGTGCCAGTTTGGGCGTTTAACTCCAATTCTGGTGCCAGTTTGGGTGTTTTACGCCAGAATTTTTATGCTAACTTGGAATGCCAACTTGGGCCATCAAATCTCGAGCAAAGTATAAACAATTATATATTTCCGGAAAGCCCAATATGTCTACTTTCCAACGCAATTGAGATCACATCAATTGAGCTTTTGTAGCTCCAGAAAACCCATTTTGAGTGCAGGGAGATCAGAATCTAACAGCATCTGCAATTCTTTTTCAGCCTCTGAATCAGATTTTTGCTCAGGTCCCTCAATTTCAGCCAGAAAATACCTGAAATCATAGGAAATTATACAAACTCATAGTAAAGTCTAGAAATATGATTTTTGCATAAAAACTAATAATTATATACTAAAAACTAACTAAATCGTACTAAAAACTACCTAAAAATAATGCCAAAAAGCGTATAAATTATCCACTCATCAAAAATCAATAAAGAAGAATCATTGTCAAACATGAAAGAAATATGGACAATCATCTCATCAATATTTCATTTTTAAAATAAAAGTTTGATGTAAAGTGTACAAGATTGTTAGAGATTTTAATGTGTTTAGGCAGCCATGATGGTTTAGCATCAAAGGATCCAAAATGATTTGGATACCTAAGAGCACCTAAAGTGTTGTACAGATTTGCCTTGTATTCAAGAAGTGAAGGACATGTGGTACTTGGATAGTTAATGTTCAAGGCACATGATCAAAAAGTCAACATTCTTTATCAAACTCAACAAGTACGATGGAGGTTTCGTGACTTTCGGGGATGATGAAAAAAAGAAAGATAATAGTCGTAGGTAAAGTTGGTAAGAATTTTTTCACATTCATAAACAATGTATTTTTTATTGATGGCTTAAAGCACAACCTTCTAAGCATTAGTCAACTATATGATTTGGGATATTGGGTTACTTTCAAAAAGTTAGAATGCTTAGTTGTTGATAAAAAAATCAGGTGATATTTTGTTTATTGCAAGAAGATGTAATAATGTGTATGATCTTACTTTGGAGGAACTAAAAGAATAAAATGTAGTGTGTTTTACATCCATTGATTTCTAAAAATAGTTATGGCATAAGAGATTGGGACATGCTAGCATATTTCAAATTTCTAAGCTTGTCAAAAAGGACTTAGTCAGAGGCCTTCCTAAAATTCAATTTGACAAAGACATCACTTGTAATGCTTGTCAAATAGGTAAACAAACTAAAAGCTATTTTAAACCCAAGGAAAATATTTCAACTAAGAGACTATTGGAATTGCTACATATTAATCCTATTGGTCCTACTAGAATCCAAAACTTAGGAGGTAAACACTGTGACTTAGTTGTGGTTGATGACTATACTAAATTTGGTTGGATTCTCTTCCTAGCTCATAAGAATGATGGTTTTTCATCTTTCACTATTTTATGCAAAAAGATTCAAAATAAAAAGGATATGAAAATTTCTTCCATAAGAAGTGATCACGGAAAATAATTTGAAAATAAAGACTTTGAATAATTTTCTAATGAATTTGGTATATCACACAACTTCTCTTGTCCTAGGACATCTCAACAAAATGAGATTGTTGAAAGGAGAAATAGAAGCTTTCAAGAAATGGTTTGAGCCATGCTTTGTGAACGTGATATAGCCAAATTTCTTTCGGCTGAAATTGTAAATACAGCTTGCTATATTTTGAATAAAACTATCATTTGAAAGTTTTTAAAGAAAACACCATATGAGTTATGGAAAGAAATCTCCTAATCTAAAGTACTTTCATGTCTTTAGATTTAAATATTTTGTTTTGAACACAAAAGACAATCTTGAAAAATTTGATCCAAAGTCATATGAATTTACCTTTGTAGGATACTCAACCACTAGCAAGGCTTATAGAGTATACCTTAAAGAACATAGGATCATTGAAGAGACCATACATGTTACTTTCTGTAAATCTAACTCAATTTCAAGTATTGTAAAAGACAATGATGTAGGAAATCCAGTTGAAAAGAACTTAAGTGAAACCCAAGTTTAAGACAAATCAGAATCCTTGGAAGAAGTCTCTGATTTTGATTCTACAGACCAAACTACAGGAGACAAATCATTTTTGTCTCCCACTACAGCAGAAATATCTAGAGATATCAATAATCTTGAACCAAATCAGACTAGATCTGCTCTCACATTACCCAAACTCAGAGAATGGAAGTTCTTGAAGAACTATCGACAAGAATTTATAATTGGAGATCCATTACAAGGTGTTATCATAAGATCTTCAAATAGAAAATGGATGGAACAAAATGATCTTTCCTTCATTTCTCAAATCAAACCACAAAATATGGAGGAAGCTATTGAAAATTCATCATAAAGAAATGGAAGAGGAATTAATGCAATATGAGAAAAATGAAGTCTGAACGTTGGTACCAAATTCTAATAGGAAAAAGGTGACGGGAACTAAGTGAATCTTTCAGAACAAGTTGGGTAAAAATGGTAGTTTTGCAAGAAACAAAGCAAGACTCGTGGTTCAAGGATATGATCAAGAAGAGAGTATTGACTTCGATGAGTCTTCTGCTCCGGTTGCGAGAATGGAAGCAATAAGATTGTTACTTGGTTATGCAGCACACAAGGGATTCAAATATTTTCAAATGGATGTCAAATATGCCTTTTTAAATGGTATTATTGATAGAAAGGTATACATGACTCAACCTCCCGATTTTAAAAACAAAAATTTTTCAAATCATATTTTTAAACTTTCAAAAGTTCTTTATGGTTTGTGACAAACTCCTAGAGCTTGTTATGAGAGACTTAGCAATTTCTTATTGAAAAATAGCTTATAAAGAGGTACCAAAGATATAGCTCTTTTTATCAAAGAATCTAATGATTATTTTATTCTAGTTTAAGTTTATGTAGATGATATTATGTTTGGCTCGGCTAATGAAGTCTTGTGTGCTGATTTTGAAAATTTAAAGACTAATGGGTTTGATATAAATGATGGGAGAACTCACATTCTTTCTTGGGCTCCAATTTAAACAAACTCCTAGTGGTATTTTTGTGCATTAAGGTAAATATGCCAAATAGTTGGTTAAAAAATTTGGTTTAGAAAATTCTAAATCAATGAGAACACCAATGCATCCAAACTCTAAACTTGAAAAGAATGAAAATGGCAAAGTTGTGGATGAAACAAGGTATAGAGAAATGATCAGATCTCTCATGTATCTCTCATCCTCAAGACCAAACATAGTTCAAAGTGTTGGAGTTTGTTCTAGATTCCAATCACACCCAAAAGAATTCCATCTTTTAGCCGTCAAAAGAATAATTAGATATATACATGGCACTTCTAATTTTTGCCTTTGATATCCTAAATCTAATGAGTTTTGTATAGTGGATTATTGTAATATAGATTTTGCTGGTGATCGAGTTGATCGAAGAAGCACTTATAGGATTTGTTGCTTTCTTGGACAGTCACTCAATGTATGGTCCAGCAAAAAACAAGCCATTGTTGCCTTGTCCACAATCGAGATTGAATACATAGCCGCTTTCTCTTGTTGTTCACAAATATTCTGACTTAAAACTCAACTTACAGATTACAAATTGTAAGTCAATAATATTTTCTTGATGTGTGATAACATGAGTATAATAAACATTTCTAAAAATCCTATTCTACACTCTAGAACCGAGCACATTAAAGTGAGATTTCACTTCATTAGAGAACATGTGCAAAAGAGAACCATTAACATTCAATTTGTAAAATTTGATGATCAACTTGCTGATATATTTACAAAATCACTTTCTGAAGACAGATTTTGCAAGTTGAGAACTACCTTGGGTATTGTTTGTACTAAATTCCTAAATTAATTTGATGATAAAGCTCTTTGTTTGTTTTTATCTCTTAGGTCGATGATCATCTCCTTTAATTCTTGTGCTCCTTCCAATTGTGCAAGCTTTCTCTCCATCAAATCCAGCCAAATGCTATCTAAAATAAACAAAATTACACGAGACTCAAAGTAGCATCCATAGTGGCTAAAAGATAATTAATTCTTGATTAAACTCAACAATGTAAATGCAAATTTATTAGAAAAAGATAACAAAGATGCTCACGCATCAGTCGATAGAAGATAAAACTGGACAATTGATAAATCCTTATAGGTTTCCTTGATATAAGACTAAGTGTTGGTATTTTTAATTAATAGGGTCAAAGCTGGATCTTTTTGGTGGTTCATTGTGTTTCTTTAACACCACGATTTGGTCCAAAAGGAGAAGTTCTATTTTATGAAATGGGCCTTATTTCTTTTTTATTATAAATTTAAAATAATTGATTTTAGGATTTTTCACCAAGTCAAATCAAGTTCTATTTTTCAAAAATTTTTTACTTATCTTTTCAACTGTTTGATTGTATATCTTTTGAAAATCATTTATTTTAAAACACTTCTTTATTTTCTTTAAATATCATTTTATGTTTTCAAAAAAACTCAAGAATTTATAGAAGTTACTCTTTGTAAACCACTCATTTTCTTTTCCAACTTCCATCGATTCTCGAAACTGCATTCATTGAGAAATTTATAAAGATGAGAAAGAAAGTGGCTACAAGAAAAGGCTCTGGTATCTACCGTGCTTCAAAAAATCTTCCACCAAAAGGTCAAGCTCACATCCACATCTACATATACTCTCATTCCTCTTCGCATTCTTCTCCCATTCCAAAAAACATGGCTAAGACTAAGACAACCTCTCGTCGTCCATCAACGGCACCACCAGAGGTTGGGACATCTAGGGCTAATGCCGCAAAAGGGAAGAAACACACAACCGACAAAGAACCACCCACATCTCCTTCTCCACGTTCTTTATCTCATCCTCAAGGACATTTTTCACCCTCGAATCGAGCAACCAAAGGTAATTGTAGAACCTTGCTTAAGTCTATGAAAGAACCTGCAAGATCCTGTTGGGTTCAAATCTCATTTCAATAACCTTTCACACTCATTTTGATCCTCTTCGATTCTTCTCTAGCATGAATTTTGAATTCTATAGAGATATAGTTTCTAACCGTCTTTTGTGCTTAACATATGTGGTTGATTTAAAATTTCTGGCTAAAAAGAGGATAAACTTTGTTGATAGAATTATTTATTTGGACTGAAAAAATCTTTTTGATATTCGAAAATCAGTTTACCCCGATTTAGTTCGAGAATTTTATGCCATTATGTACTATCATGAAGAATCTATTCACTCTTATGTTAAGGGCCATGAAATTCATTTGAACAAAGAATCCATTAGTGAAGTCCTAGATTACTATGATGTTGGTGTCAATGCTTACATCACTAGTAAATGGGACAATGATCTGAACATTTCACACAAGGATGTTTTGGCCAACATATGTGAGAATATTTCACTCATATATGGTGTCACCCATAACCACAGAGCTTTAGGTCCTGTTAAAGTCCAATTGCACCGTATTATTACTCATATTCTCATGCTACAAAATGGTTTCTATCAAAGGGTTACTCTTTGTAACACTTTGGTTCTCTATGCCATTATCAACAAAGCAAAAATTTCATTTGCATATCTGATGATACTCATATGTATGACTACGTCCGTAATGATAAAAATATTTCATTACCATATGATATATTTTTTACTTGTTTCTTTGAGTATTTTGGTATTGATATGAATAATGAGACCCAAGAGAATAAAAGTTTATATCTTAAAGGCGATGGTGCAGTCAAACAAAATAAGAAAAAAGGGATTAAGATTGCGAAAGACACGACTATGGAAGAAGAAGCAGATGAAAGCATCCCTCCTCCATTAGTTTTTGGCACATCATCATCTAACAAATACTTGGTAAATAGTATTGTGAAAGATGTATTACAAGAATTTGCGAATCTGACCAAGCACATGATCAACTCAAGTCAGCAAGCTAGAAGACTTGCTATATAAAATAAAAATTCTTTGAGGACATCCAAAGCCGAGTTGAAGTACTTTTAAAGTATATTGAATCCTTGGAAGATGACCAAATATTGTTTGATCAAGAAGAAGAAGAAATCTTGGGAACCGAGGATGAGGGATCTGATGTCTAAGTCTTTTGTCTCTGCTGCCGATCATGAAAACTACTCTCTGATGTTTATGTTCTGATTCATTGACACTCTTTAGTTTAATGGATGACTGTAATAGTGACTTATAGACATTTAACTTGAACTGATACATTTCTTGGTGTCTAACAAATTTTTGTGCAGAAAATACTACACATCCTTGATAACAAAAGGGGGAGTAAGTATGAAAAATGAATTGTTGGTGTTGATTATTGATGCTGCTGTTAGAACTGTTCAAAACTGTTTAAACTGCTTACAGCTCTAATTGTTCAAATTTATTTATGGCTATTTGTTGAAGATTGATAGCCTATATAAAATTTTCTGAAAAATGATTTATCAGACTGGTTCATTTGCTTTGATTGGTACATAAGATTTCTTATAAAGTTATTTTAATCTTAGAATGATTACCATTATAAGTACATTTTTTCTGCATAAAAATTACTAGTTGAATGACTGTCACATGTTGAAAAAAAGCTCACATTCAAGAGGAGCCAACAGAACAAAAGAAAGGGGGAGTTCAAAATTTAGGATTGAATCATCAAAGGAAAGTTCCTTTAAACTCTTCTCATATCTTTTGTTTATAATTTATTTTATAATATTTGTCATCAAGAGAGAAATTGTTGGGTTTGAAGAAATAATAACAATAATTTGATAATGATCAAATATTATAATATTGGGCCAAAAAGTCCAAAGTAGTGAGAATAATTTGTTTGGCTAGTGTGCAGGAAAAATTTAAAAGAAAGAGTATCAAGCAAGGCCCAATGATAGTCTAGACCCATAATCATAGTATTTAACTCATTCACTCACTAATGGCCCAAGGAATAATTGCTAATCACTAACTTAGATAGAAAGAAGCAACTCATTTTTCTCTGACTCATAGCCAAAGTGACCGAACTCGTTCCCTCTCTTCTCAACCCACGTGAATCAGTTCCAAAAAGCAAGCAAGAAAAAGAAAGTCTGACTAGGGTTCAAATCAAGAAGAAAAAAGTGATTACCAAAATCAAGAAACAAAAGAGAAAGAAGAACAAAGTCAGAGGCTAGGACAAAAAAGCAAAGATCAAATTCAAAGGTAAATCAGAAAATCTTTTCCATCTCTGTACTTCATTGTTTCTTGTTGAAGATGCTTTCATCCTACATGCACAAAACCGAAAACTTGAAAAAAATAGAGGTTATGAAGCTCTGCTACAAATCAAGGGTCAAGAACAAAACTTGGAGCAAAAGTATTAATGAATGACTCAGATTCTTGAACAAATTTGAAAAAGGAAGAAAGAGAAGCAGTTAGGTAAGAATGCATGTTAACTTTAATCGTTACTGCTGTCTCATCTCTTCTCTGTGCTGCTGTTGTATTGTTTGGGAAAGAAGAAGTCAAAGTTTGTCAAGCCAAGTTCAAGTTTTGAAAACTTTACTCCTTTATTAAAGGGATAAACAGACAGAAATTGAAGCAAGGAGTGAGCACATAAGTTTGAGTCTTCATAGCTTACAAGCTATCCCTTCTTCTCCTTCATGAATTTACATTAAATTTTCTGTTCTTCAGTGTTTATCTTTCTTTATTCCTTTTTCAATGAAAAAGGCATTAAGTAAGGTATCAGTAAAAGCCATTGAGAGAAAAGACAAAGAGAGTTATCCAAAAAAGCCAAAAAATTATGTTAAACTCTTTTGTATGTTTTTCTATTTTTTATACATGATCTTGAGAAAATTCCTTTGCTAAGTTAGGTGAGCACTTAGTGATTGTATCATGATTCTGAGAGATTTCCTTGCTAAGTTGGGTGAGCACTTAGTAGTTGAAAGTCTAGGGAGTGAACCTAGCCAAATCTAACTTGAGTAGAAGCTGGGTTTGTCCCAGATAGGATTAGGTTGAATCTTAAGAAAATTGGTGTTTGTAATAATTGTGAAAATTTCACTACTATTGTGGGAGAGACTGGATGTAGGTCACGTTGCACATGGTGGCTAAACCAGGATACATAATTGTGTGATTCTCTCATCTCTACTCTTCTTCTATGTTACTTTGATATGAGATAAAATAAAAATGTCTCTTGCATTGTTTATTTCTCAGAAGTCACAGCTATCCAAAATCTAAGAGCTGCTCTGTTCCTGATCGTATTGTGAAGAGACAAAATAAAATTATCTCCTGAAATCTCAACTTGACAAACTTAACAACAATTAAGTTTCTATTCCAGTTAGAAGCAAAAGCAAAAGAAGTCTAAAAAAGAGGTCGTGGATTCAACCCCCTTCTCTAGGCCATTTACAAACCTTTATGTTTGATAATTGATATTTATAAGTGCCTCTGCAACAAGTAACTACTTCTCAATGACTAGTTTTGTAACATCTACTTCATAATGGCTAGTTTTTTCTTATTTAGTTTGAAACGGCTAATTTGTAGCAACTAGAAAATAGTTAGTTTTGCAACAGTTACTTTTATAAATAACAACATATAATAATATTGACTAATTTTAAAAGTTATATCACAAATAAATAAAACATACTACATCCAATGAAATAAAACAAAGTTCATCACTTATGAAAATACACTATGAAAATAAAACAGACTATCTAACTCTAGGAATACAATGAACCATTAAGTAAACCACTTGTTAATTATTTTTTCACATGCAATTAAGTATTTTCATATCTATTTCTCTTTCCATTTTCTTAGCTATCTTTTCCATGTTCCTTTCCTTTGCATTTATCTCTAGTTCTTTAATATGCCTCTGAGTTTATAATTCTTGTTTCTTTATTGCCACTTGGATTTGTAGCTCCTTTTCTTTGATTATCATAATCTTTTCTCTATGTTCTCTCTTCTCTTCTCTTTCTTTTTCCCTATCCATTAGTTCTTTTTCCTAACACTCTTAATATTTTTCATGAGAGATAATTTCTTAACAACTAATGATTTCTTTTTGCTAAGGTCTTCAGACATTTATGCTTTTTTCTTACCTTTTCTCTTACTCTTTTTGATCCTTGTGGACGAACGGGAGAGTCTACACCAGTTTTCTCAGCCAATGGTGCTTCTAAATTTGATGATGATGAGTATGTTCTAGTTGCAGTAACTTTAATTCTCTTTAAGCCTCCACTTTGTGTTGGTAGTTGACTTCTCCATTTTTGTTCCAAATGAAGAATATTTTAATACCTCTCAAAAGTAAATTTTTTACCATAATTTATGGAATCGAGTTTATAGGCCAACTCTTTTATATCATCAGCGTTCGAACTACTCCTTATATTTTGACTAGCTTGATTGTAGCAACCAACAAATTATGCAATTGCCTTATTAATCTTATACCATCGTTTTCTATATGCAATTGTCCCCCTTTTCATGTCAGCGTTAAATTCTACAAATAGCTACAGATTCGACTCCAAAATATTTTGCCCTTTTGCTGATACCAACTATAAAATTAGTTGAAATATTCAACTATGCACTGATCAATATCTCATCCTCTTCCCATTGATAGTGTTGAATAATATCTTGCCTATGATTTTCAATTTCAACATCATTGAGGTCGATAGCATCTAATCTATGAAGATTGGCAAATTCTGAATATTACAAATTTGGACTAGAATGTTTCGGAGTTTAAAGAGATGGGTTAGAAGAGCCATCAACAACAGATGAGTCATGTCTCGAAGAGGGTTAAATATGGAAGAAAATGGACAATGCAGTGTATGTGAATTTTGATTATGTAGTTAGAACATAGGAAATTAATTATTTTAAGGAACTTAAAAAATTAAAATTAGGAAAATTTTGTAGATTTGGATTTTAAAATGTATTTGATAGTGTGAAGTTTTTATTTGAAATTTGAGAGTTTGAAGGTTGACATTGTTAAGTATTTGGATTTTGAAAAAAAAAATTGTAAGTAATTGAAAAAATAGTTGAATTGGTTTGGATCTATTTTTTGAACAAAAAAAATATCAGTAGAACTTTAATTTCAGAAATTTGAGAGAAGATTAAAGAAAATTAGAAGAAATTATGAGAATAAAAATGTATGTAACGAATATATATAATAATATAATGATAATTTATTAACAATAACGGTTATATGACCTCGTATATATATACAACAACAATAAAGCCTTGTCCCACTAAGTGGGGTCGGCTACATGAATCAAACGACGCCATTGTGCTCTGTCATGTATCATGTCTACAGAGAGACCGTTTACATGTAGATCTCGTTTGACCACCTCATGGATGGTCTTCTTAGGTCTTCCTCTGCCGTTCGCCCCTTGTCCATCTTTCATTTCATCCACCCTCCTGACTGGATGTTCTATCGGTCTTCTTCTCACATGTCCAAACCACCTGAGACGCGATTCAACCATCTTTTCCATAATGGGTGCTACTCTAACTCTCTCCCTTATATCTTTGTTCTTTATTTTATCCAATCGCGTATGACCACTCATCCATCTCAACATCTTCATCTCTGCCACACTCAGCTTATGTTCGTGCTCCCCTTTAGCCGCCCAACACTCCGTACCATAAAGCATAGCCGGTCTTATAGCGATGCGATAGAATTTACCTTTAAGTTTTAAAGGCACTTTTTTGTCGCATATAAAACCAAATGCACTCTGCCATTTTGACCAACCTGCTTGGATCCTATGATTTACATCCTATTCAATCTCTCCATTATCCTGTATGATGCGCCTAAGATACTTAAAACTTTTAACTTTTCGTAGGATGTTTTCTCCAATTTTCACCTCTATATTAGGGTTTTCCTTCTCAGACTGAACTTATATTCCATATATTCCCTCTTGCTACGGCTTATGCACAGACCATACACTTCTAGAGCTTCTCTCCATAACTTCAACTTCTTATTTATGTCTTCCCTTGACTCTCTCATAAGGACGATATCATCGGCAAAAAGCATGCACCATGGCACAGGCTCTTGGATGTGCTCTGTGAGTACTTCCAAAACTAATGTGAAAAGGTATGGACTTAAGGATGATCCCTGGTTTAATCCTATACCAATAGGAAATTCCTCTGTCATACCACCTTGGGTCTTCACACTAGTTGTGGCTCCATCATACATGTCTTTAATTGCACGAATATATACGATCCTTACTCTCTTCTTTTCTAAAACCTTCCATAAGACCTCCCTTGGTATTCTATCATACGCTTTTTCCAAATCAATAAACACCATATGTAGATCCCTTTTATTACTACTATACCTCTCCATCATCCTGCTTAATAGGTATATCGCTTCAGTGGTAGATCTGTCTGGCATAAATTCAAATTGGTTCTCTGTTACTTGTGTCCCTTTTCTCAACCTCCGTTCTATCACCCTTTTCCATAACTTCATGGTATGACTCATAAGCTTGATCCATCTATAGTTTCCGCAACTTTGTATATCCCCCTTATTCTTGTAGATAGGTACCAAGGTGCTCTTTCTCCACTCATCAAGCATCTTTTTTGACCTTAAAATCTCATTAAAAAGCTTGGTTAACCAGTTGATGTGTTTTTCTCCAAGACCCTTCCAAACCTCAATCGGGATATTATCAAGTCCTACTGCCCTGTCATTTTTCATCTGCTTTAGAGCCTCTTTTACCTCGAAGTCTCAGATCCTTCGATAGTAGTCAAAGTTTTTATTTTCTTCCCTTGTGCATAACCGACCAAGGCTCGGAAGAGTCTTCTATCCCTCATTAAATAACTCGTAGAAGTAGCTCTTCCACCTTTCATTAATCTTCTTCTCTTGAGCCAACACCTCTCCATCCTTATCCTTTATGCACTTAACCTGATCCAAATCTCTCGTTCTTCTTTCACGGCTCTTTGCAATTCTATATATACCTTTTTCTCCTTCTTTCGTGCCCAAAGACTGGTAGAGACCCTCATATGCTCTTGTTCTTGCTTCACTTACAGCCACTTTTGTCTCTTTCTTAGCCACCTTATATTTTTCTCAGTTATCTACGTTGCAGCATAAAGACCACTCTTTAAAGCACTCCCTTTTTATCTTTATCTTATCTTGTGCACTCACATTCCACCACCATGACTCCTTGTCTCTTGGTCCTATTCCTTTAGATTCACCAGAGCTTTCTTTTGCTGTTTTTCTAATAACTTTTGCCATTTCCCTCCACATCTCTTCCGCGCTTCCATTGTCATCCCACTTTGCCTATTCTCCTACCCGTCTTAGGAAGCTTCTTTGTTCTTCACCTTTCATCCGCCACCACCTCGTCCTTGGATTCTTCATATGATGTCTTTTCCTCAATTTTTGCTCAACGCAAAAATCCATGACAAGCACCCTATGTTGTGTTGTAAACTCTCTCCCGGAATAATTTTACAATTAATACAAAATTTTCGGTCAACTCTCCTCAACAAGAAGAAGTCAATTTGAGAGCTTGTCATGCCACTCTTATAGGTTATAAGATGTTTGTCTCTCTTTTTAAAACATGTATTTGCAATTAAAAGATCAAAGATTGAGAAAAAGTCCAAAATAGTTTTACCCTCGGCATTGATCACCCAAAACCATGGCCTCCGTGAATACTCCCATATCCAGTCACTTCTCTCCCAACATGGCCATTTAAATCTCCTCCTAAGAAAATCTTATCTCCCAAAGGTATGTCTTGAACCAAACTCTCTAGATCCTCCCAAAACCTTATCTTGTGTTGTTCGTCTGAACCCACGTGCGGTGCATAAGCGCTAATCACATGGAAAGCACCTCTTTCCACCACAAGTTTGATAGAGTTGATCCGATCTCCCACCCTCTTGACATCCACTACGTTCTTTTTCTATTGCTTATCCACAATTATTCCAACCCCATTCCTATTCTTCACCTTTCCTGTATACCAAAGTTTGAAACCAGAAGTATCCAACTCCCTAGCCTTCGCACCAACCCATTTTATTTCTTGTAGGAACATAATGTTAATCTTCCTCCTTGTCATGGTATCCACCACTTCTATGGATTTTCCTGTTAGAGTGCCTATGTTCCATGTCCCAAATCTCAACCTTCTGTCGCTCTGACCTTTACCTTTTACTTTGTGAACTAGCTTATTTACCCTCGTCTGTTCACGAAAATGTGAGAATCCTTGCTCATTTAACACTACATCCAGGTACCGATGCAGCGGCTCTTGCTCATTTGACACCGTACTCGAGCCATACATCGTGTTACTTCCGGGCAACGACCTAACTTTAGCGCAATAATGTCTTTGATTCATGTCATGGGGTTCGACTATTTTGAACTTTTTATTTTATTATTAACACATGTTTAAGTATTATTGGCTATTTTTAAAGAAGTCTAAATCTCTCTGAATAAGACTCCAAATATTTCGTATAACATAATTTTTTCCAATGTTAGGTCTTTGTTCTTTATCTGACAAACAATAAGTGAGGCTTGGATTTTATTAGCATTGGATTTCCTCTAACGCACTGTTTGGATCAATAGAAAATACAATGAAGAAAAACATTTTATTTTCTATTGATTGGATGACAATAGAAATTGGAAGGAAAGGAAAAATAGTGGCATGAGATCCACCCCTAAATTTTTCCCTCAAACTTGCGATGAAAATGGATGATAATTCTAAAATGAAAGTCAAATTATTAATTTATCCATGGTGTTAAAAAAAGCAAAAGAAAAATGAAGGGTATTAATGTAATTTTATTTGGTTATTATTTGCTTTCTATCTTTTTTTCCATCCATTTTCTCTTCATCCAAACAATATAAAAAAATCAACTTTTTCTCTTATTTTTTTTCCTTCTATTTTTTTTCCTATTTTCTTTTCTTCCATTTTCCATCTTCTATCCAAACAAAGTGTAAGTCTTATTAAACAAAAAAATTCATATATTCTACTACCAAAAATTTATATCAATTTAAATTTCACAATGTTCATCTAAGAATAATATTTCTTTGCATTTAAAATCAGTGTTGTGATTTCAAATAATTTTTTAATTAAATATTTTTTTTATTGTTCACGGTATCCCCCAACCTAACAAGTTAAGGACTAATCTGTCGCGAATTTGAACTCCATTTAAGGATCTGCCACTGGCCAATAGGTTACTGTATGCACAAGACGAGATTCGAATCCCCGATACTTAAATAAGCTGAACACTCAACCAACATTTTAATTAATTATTTATATTTTTGTATTTAGCTGTAAATGACAATCCCAGAATAAGGATAAACACAAATCGATCGAGTCCTATAACCCGGATCGAGATTTGTTCATTCGAGTCGGACTCGACCTGATGTCAAATAAAACAGCGTAAGACCCAAATCAATATAAACTAACCCGGCTATTATATTCAATTGGGTTAAGGTAGTGGCCTAGGTCACTTGGTTCTATCTGCTAAAAATTCTAATCCTTACTGTTCTACCTCTATTTCTATTTCTATTTTCAGAGAATTTTTTGGATACCTATTAAATTTATGTCGCATATAATTCTTTTGAATATCAAATTTTGTGGCTTTTTTTTGTCATCCCTACTCTAATTAGGGGAAAAAAACGAATATAAAATGTGCACATTTTTTGCATTATAAAACCATATGAATCTAAGTTATCAAAATTAATTTTGATCATAAATTTTTGGTACAATTTTTTTTTGGGGTCACTGCAGTAACTGATTATATGAATTTTTATCGTCTAATAAGACTTAGAAACAAATACAATAAATCCAACTTGCGAAATTTTTAAAAGTACCAATAATAATAATAAAATGATGGATAAACTAACGACCATAAATTATTTATCGTAATTTGGTCATTTTTAAAAATTCTATTAACTAATGATTTAATTTTGTAAAATTTTCTTCCGCTACTATATATAAAAATTAAAATAGATTAATAAAAACAAGGTTAAATTATTAAAATAATATCTAAAAGTTAGTTATTAAAAAAATTAGAAAATAATTTTGTTTTATAAATAGTTAACAAATCCTATATTTAGCAAACTACTTGTACATTAGATCCAAAATTTTGTGAAGACATTTAGATAGATATTTAGAAATACATACAAAAAAAATAAGAAAATTCAATCAGTAGACATGTTTTTCATTTTTTTTGAAATTAATTATTAAAAAAATCACTTAACATAAAATTATCAAATTTAAAAAAATCTAAATTCATTTTTTAACAATGCTTACAAAAAGAAATCACATTAAAGTCAAATATTTAAATCATTTTTCTAGAATATATATATAAAATTCCGTTACATTTTAAATCGGATAAATCACGTATATAAATCAATGGCATGAAAAAATTACGTGCATCATCCAAATAAAATTACGTTACGTGCATGTCTTTAGTGGCATTTCTATGTAAATCGAAACAGTGTCATTCGATTTAGTTATCCAGATACTAAATCAAATCAGCATCAATAAAAATAATGTAGTCATAAGTAAATCAAAAGAGGCTAATTTGATTTACAGTTGAATGATTAGCCCCTTAGTAAATCAATAAAAGCTAAGTCGATTTACTCATTCGAATAATAACCAAGTAAATCGAATAGAGTTGTTTCAATTATAGCTGTGAAATGTGAATTCTTCGTCATACTGAGTCTCACAATGTCTAGTGATGAGAGTTTCTTAGTTTTGGTGCACTATAGATAGTCGATTAGGAAAAAAATGCGTTCCAGAATTAAGTTTACTAATAAGGATCCGCTTAGTGTTTTCATGAAACTTTCGACGAGTTTCACCGAGTTTCAGGATACTATAATCCGAAAACTAGGGCTGCAAAGCGTGAAACATCTCCTACATCCAAGTGCACTTCACAGTGAACTTGTCGATGCAATACGGTGGTGGCATCACACCTAACAACTCCTTAAACCAAGCCCAAACCAAACGGCCTCCTTCGATGTACCTCTCAAAGTCCGTCAGACATCCACTGACGTACTGACTGTCGATCAGGAGCCCTAATTGGTAGGCTACAACCTGGGACGCTATCTCTCCACAAATGCACTGAATAATGACTCATCTAACTTAAACCAATGGTCATTGAGCCTTGCGAGATGGGCCAGGCCAGCCATCTGAAGGTACGGTATAATCCTATTATCTAACGGCATACTATGCTGCCTCCTCATGCTCGATATGTAGCTGGTGCATGAAATTGTGTATGCCAATATTAATGGACTATTTCTCACAGTTTCGCACAACTAACCAACAAGTGCACTGGGTCATCCAAGTAATACCTTACGTGAGTAAGGGTCGAATCCCACGGAGATTGTTGGCTTGAACCAAGCTATGGTTATCTTATTATTCTTAGTCAGGATATAATATCAATAATAATTTTTAGTTTTAATTGTAAAAAGTAAAAGAGTATGAAATAAATACTTATTATGCAGTAAGGGAGAATATGTTGGAGTTTTGGAGATGCTTTGTCCTCTGAATTCCTGCAACATAATGCTTTCTCACTTTCATAAATGCAAGGCTCCTTCCATGGCAAGCTGTATGTGGGGCATCACTGTTGTCAATGGCTACTTCCCATCCTCTCAGTGAAAATGGTCCAAATGCTCTGTCACAGCATGGCTAATCATCTGTCGGTTCTCGATCATGTTGGAATAAGATCCCTTGATCCTTTTGCGTCTGTCACTATGCCCAACACTCGCGAGTTTGAAGCTCGTCACAGTCATCTAATCCCAGAATCTTACTCGAAATACCACAGACAAGGTTTAGACTTTCCGGATTTTCAAGAATGCTGCCAATGGATTCTAGCTTATACCACGAAGATTCTGATTAAGAAATCTAAGAGATACTCATTCAATCTAATGTAGAACGGAGGTGGTTGTCAGGCACACGTTCATGGATTGAGAAAAGTGATGAGTGTCATGGATCATCGCCTTCTTCATAGTGAAGCGTGAATGAACATCTTAGATAGGAACAAGCATGTTGAATGGAAAACAGAAATAATTGCATTAAATCATCGAGACGCTGCAGAGCTCCTCACCCCCAACAATGGAGTTTAGAGACTCATGCCATCAAAAGGTACAAAATTCAGATCTAAAAATGTCATGAGATCCAAAATAAGTCTCTAAAAGTTGTTTAAATACTAAACTAGTAATCTAGGTTTACAGAAAATGAGTAAACTAAGATGGACAGTGCAGAAATCCACTTCTGGGGCCCACTTGGTGTGTGCTGGGGCTGAGATTTAAGCTTCTCACGTGCCTGGGCTGTTTCTGGAGTTGAACGCCAGGTTGTAACTTGTTTCTGACGTTGAACTCCAACTTACAACCTGTTTCTGGCGCTGAACGCCAGACTACAACATGGAACTGGCGTTAAACACCAGTTTACTTTATCTATCTTCGAGCAAAGTATGGACTATTATATATTGATGGAAAGCCCTGGATGTCTACTTTTCAACCCAATTGAGATCGTGCCAATTAGACTCCTGTAGCTCCAAAAAATCCATTTCGAGTGCAGGAAGGTCAGAATCCAACAGCATCAGCAGTCCTTTTTCAGCCTAAATCAGATTTTTGCTCAGCTCCCTCAATTTTAGCCAGAAAATATCTGAAATCACAGAAAAATACACAAACTCATAGTAAAGTCCAGAAATATGAATTTTTCCTAAAAACTAATAAAAATATACTAAAAACTAACTAAAACATACTAAAATCTATATGAAATTACCCCCAAAAAGTGTATAAAATATCCACTCATCACAACACCAAACTTAAACTGTTCCTTGTCCTCAAGCAACTAGATAAATAAAATAGGATAAAAAGAAATTAAGAAGCAATAATATCTCAGAGTTTCAAGTGAAGCTCAGATTCTAATCAGATGAATGGGACTAGTAGCTTTTTGCCTCTGAACAGTTTTGGCATCTCACTTTATCCTTTGAAATCCAGAATGATTGGCATCCATAGGAACTTAGAATTCAGATAGTATTATTGATTTTCCTAGTTTAGTATGTTGATTCTTGAACACAGTTACTTTATGAGTCTTGGCCGTGGCCTTAAGCACTTTGTTTTCCAGTATTACTACCGGATACATAAATGCCACAGACACATAACCGGGTGAACCTTTTCAGATTGTGATTTAGCTTTGCTAAAGTCCCTAATTAGAGGTGTCCAGAGTTCTTAAGCACACTCCTTTGCCTTGGATCACGACTTTAACCACTCAGTCTCAAGCTTTTCACTTGGACCTGCATGTTTTGGCTTTTTCTTTTTCTTTATCCAATGATTCCTTTTTTTTCACTGCTTTTTCTTGCTTCAAGAATCACTTTTTCATGATTTTTCAGATCAGCAATAATATTTCTCTTGTTCATCATTATTTCAGGAGCCAACAATTTTAATATTCATGAAATTCAGTATAAAAAATATGCACTGTTCAAGTATTCATTCATAAGACAAAAAGTATTGCCACCACATATAAATAATTAGAATTTTCCTTATTAAGAACTCGAAATTAAATTACCTCTTTATTCTAAAAATCTATTATTTTATTCATATTTGATGATGATGAGAAAAATAAATTATAGCTTAATTGAAAATAAAATCAACATAGATATACTAATTACTACTACTCCTATATAACTTCTAAGGTAAATTCCTATAAGACAACTATCACAGAGTTAAAGCTAAGATTAGGACTCAACAACCTTTATTTTGAGAACTGGATGTTCCTCTAATCTGTGGGGTGCTTGGTCCTTCAAGAGACAATTTCTGACGCTTCAATTCCTTCAAGTCACGCTTTTGCTCTTCTTGTTTCCCAAGCAATTTGCAAAGCATGCTATTTTGATTATTCTGTTCTTCCTTTATTTGGTCCATAGCTTCTTTTAACTTGGTAACAGATGCTTCAAGATGCTCCCAGTATTCAATTTGAGGGATTTCTGGGAGGAATTCCTGTGCTCTCCTCTTGATGGGGTCATCCTGCACTTGTTGTTTTTCCATTGATATTTTGGTGATTGGTCGCTCAACTGAGATATACTCAGTTATTCCCATCTTTACTCCAGCATCTTTACATAGTATAGATATTAATCTAGGATAGGCCAATTTGGCATCTTTGGAGTTCTTGTTTGCAATTATGTAAAGTTCACACGAAATCAACTGATGAACTTTCACTTCTCTTCCCAACATAATGCAGTGGATCATAACTGCTCTTTTAATGGTGACTTCAGAGCGGTTGCTAGTGGGCAGTATAGAACGCCCAATGAAGTCCAGCCAGCCTCTGGCGACTAGTTTGAGATTTTCTCTCTTGAGTTGATTTGGGACGCCCTTGGTGCTGGTGGTCCACCTGGTTCCAGGGAGGCATATGTCCTTTAGAATCTTGTCCAGGACTTTATTTGTTCTGATCATTCTCCTATTAAAGGAGTCTGGGTCATCTTTCAGCTGAGGTAGCTTAAAGATCTCCCTGATTTTGTCAGGGTGGATGTGAACAATCTTTCCTCTGACTAAGGTCCGATAGTCATAGAGAGCAGTTCCATATATTTTCTGCCTGTCTATTTGCCACAGATTAGCGTAGAATTCCTGAACCATGTTCTTTCTACCTTTGTTTCAGGATTAGCTAGGATTTCCCAACTCTTGTTTCGAATTTGCTCTTGGATCTCCAGATATTCATCTTCTTTCAGATCGAATTTGACTTCCGGGATCATTAACCTTAGACCCATTATTTTGTAGTAATGGTCTGAATGTTCTTTGGTTAAGAACTTCCCTTGATTCCAAAGTGGTTTTGGAATACTCTCTTTCTTGCCTCTTGGAGTGGGTTGTTTTCCTTTAGGAGCCTTGATCTTAGTGGGTATGGTTTAGTGATCACGGATAAACACACCAAACTTAGAGGTTTGCTTGTCCTCAAGCAAAAGAAAAGAAAGGAGAGGGATAAAAGGAGAGCTAGTTTTTGAATTGTTGAGGAGAGGAGAGAGGCCGAATGTGGATTTAAAGGGAGGGGGTGGGTTTCGAAAATTTTGTAGAAAGATAAGATAGATGATATGATTTGTAAAAGATAAATATGATAGGAAAAAGATATAATTGAAATTTGAAAAGATATAGAAGATATTTTTAAAAAGATAAATCTGAATTTTAGAAAAAAGATTTGGGATTAATTTGAAAAGATAATTAAGTTTTGAAAAAAAATTTGAAAAGAGGTTGGATTGGATTTGAAAAAGGATTTGTGTTTATGAATTAGGATACATTTGATATATTTTTTTTTAAAAAGGGATTTTAGAAATTAGGATTAAAATTTTTGGAATTGAAGGATGAAAGTTTGAAACATGTTTTTGCAAGTAATCATGAATTGAAATATGAAAATTGAAAAAAAAGTAAAGTAAAAACGAATTTACCTCCTCCCCACAATCCTGGCGTTAAACGCCCAAACGCTGCATGTTTTGGGCGTTTAACGCCCATTTGCAGCTTCTCCTGGGCATTCAATGCCCAGCTATTGCTTCTAGCTGGCGTTGAATGCCAGGAACTCCTTTGTCACTGGGCGTTTTTCTGAACGCCCAGGACGCTATAAATCTGGCGTTAGACGCCCAGAAGGTACTTCTTTCTGGCGTTCAACGCCTAAAAGATGCTTCTTTTGGCATTTAACGCCCATATGGCTATCCTTACTGGCGTTGAATGCCCAGTAGATGCTTCTTTTGGGCGTTCAACGCCCAAAACAGCTCTTACTGGCTTTTTCGCACCAGTGAGCTTCCTTTTTGCTGTTTTATCCTGCGAATCCTTCTGTAACTCTGTGAATTCAAGAAATTGCTATTTTACCTTGAAGATAATTGACATAAACCTATAAAAATCAACTAATTAACAAATAAGATTTGTAAATGACTGGGTTGCCTCCCAGCAAGCGCTTCTTTATTGTCCTTAGCTGGACTATTACTGAGCTTTAATCAAGTCTCAATTTTGAACATTCTTGCTCAAAATTACTTTCAAAATAATGTTTAACTCTCTATCCATTAACAATGAACTTTTTGTTAGAATCATTATCCTGAAGCTCCACATATCCATATGGTGACACACTTGTAATCACATATGGGCCTCTCCACCGGGATTTCAATTTTTCGGGAAACAATCTGAGCCTAGAATTAAACAGCAGAACTTTCTGCCCTGGCTCAAAGACTCTGGATGACAACTTCTTATCATGCCATCTTTTTGCTTTCTCTTTGTAAATTTTTGCATTTTCGAAAGCATTGAGTCTGAATTCCTCTAGCTCATTTAATTGGAGCAATCGTTTTTCTCCAGCTAACTTGGCATCAAGGTTTAGGAATTTGGTTGCCCAATAGGCCTTATATTCCAGTTCCACTGACAAGTGACAGGCTTTTCCATACACAAGCTAGTATGGAGAAGTTCCTATAGGAGTCTTGAATGCTGTTCTGTATTCCCACATAGCATCATCCAAGCTTCTTACTCAATCCCTTCTACGATTAATCACAGTCCGTTCCAGGATTCTTTTAAGTTCTCTATTAGAGACTTCAGCTTGCCCATTTGTCTGTGGATGGTATGGAGTGGCCACTATGTGGCTAACTCCATACCAAACCAAAGCAGAGTAAAGTTGTTTATTGCAGAAATGAGTGCCCCCATCACTGATTAGTACTCTAGGGATACCAAATCTGCTGAAGATGTATTTCTAGAGGAATTTCAGCACTGTCTTAGTATCATTAGTGGGTGTTGCAATAGCTTCAACCCATTTGGATACGTAATCCACTGTCACCAGAATATAAGTGTTTGAGTATGATGGTGGGAAAGGTCCCATGAAGTCAATACCCCATACATCAAACAACTAAATCTCCAAGATCCCTTGTTGAGGCATGGCATAATTATGAGGCAAATTGCCAGATCTTTGGTAACTGTCATAATTAAGTACAAACACTCGGGAGTCTTTATAGAGAGTAGGCCAGTAGAAGCCACATTGGAGGACTCTTGTGGCTGTTCGCTCACTTCCAAAATGTCCTCCA
>NC_029774.3:108439031-108457339 GCF_000817695.3 Arachis duranensis | reverse complement strand
CGTGATCAATTTCTTTGTTTGCTGCCTACTGTACTCTTTGGGTATGAATCTCACTGCCTTGTAGTTTGCAATGTCTGCAAAGCATGGCACTTCCTGGATGGCAAAGAGTTGCTCATCCAGAAAGTTTTCAGAGATCTCAGTAAGAGGGAGGGACGCCCCTTCTACTGGTTCTATTCGGGACAGGTGATCTGCTACTTGGTTCTCTGTCCCTTTTCTGACTCTTATTTCTATATCAAACTCCTGTAGAAGCAACACCCATCTGATGAGTCTGGGTTTTGAATCCTGCTTTGTGAGTAGATATTTAAGAGCAGCATGGTCAGTGTACACAATCACTTTTGATCCTACTAAATAAGATCTGAACTTGTTAATGGCGTAAACCACTGCAAGTAACTCTTTCTCTGTGGTTGTGTAGTTCTTCTGTGCGTCATTTAAAACATGATTGGCATAGTAAATGATGTGCAGAAGCTTGTCATGCCTTTGTCCCAACACTGCACCAATGGCATGGTCACTGGCATCACACATCAGTTCAAATGGTAATGTCCAGTCTGGTGCAGAGATGACTGGTGTTGTCACCAGCTTAGCTTTCAGAGTCTCAAACGCCTACAGACACTCCTTATCAAAGATAAATGGCATGTCAGCAGCTAGCAGATTACTCAGAGGTTTGACGATTTTTGAAAAATCTTTTATAAACCTCCTATAGAATCCTACATGCCCCAGAAAGCTTCTGATTGCCTTAACATTGGCAGGTGGTGATAATTTTTCAATTACCTCTACCTTAGCTTGATCCACCTCTATTCCCTTGTTCGAAATTTTGTGCCCAAGGACAATTCCTTCAGTCACCATAAAGTGATATTTCTCCCAGTTTAAAACTAGATTAGTCTCTTGGCATCTCTTTAGAACAAGTGCTAGATGGTCAAGACAGGAGTTGAATGAGTCTCCAAACACTGAAAAGTCATCCATGAAGACTTCCATAAATTTTTTCACCATATCAGAGAAAATAGAGAGCATGCATCTTTGAAAGGTTGCAGGTGCATTGCACATACCAAATGGCATCCTTCTGTATACAAATACTCCAGATGGACATGTGAATGCTATTTTCTCTTGATCCTGGGGATCTACTGCAATTTGATTATAATCTGAATATCCATCCAGGAAGCAGTAGTATTCATGACCTGCTAGTCTTTCTAGCATCTGGTCTATGAATGGTAAAGGAAAATGATCCTTTCTGGTAGCTGTATTGAGCCTTCTGTAATCAATACACATACGCCACCCTGTAATTGTTCTTGTAGGAACCAGTTCATTTTTTTATTATGAACCACTGTCATGCCACCCTTCTTAGGGACGACTTGGACAAGGCTTACCCAGGGGCTATCAGAAATAGGATAAATAATCCCAGCCTCTAGTAATTTAGTGACCTCCTTCTGCACCACCTCCTTCATGGCTGGATTCAGCCGCCTTTGTGGTTGAACCACTGGCTTAGCGTCACCTTCCAATAGGATCTTATTCATGCATCTGGATGGGCTAATGCCCTTAAGATCACTGATGGACAACCCAAGAGCTATCTTGTGTGTCCTTAGCACTTGAATTAGTGCTTCCTCTTCTTGTGGCTCTAAGGTAGAGCTTATGATTACAGGAAAGGTATCATCTTCTCCCAGAAATGCATATTTCAGGGATGGTGGTAATGATTTAAGCTCGGGTTTAGGAGGTTTCTCCTCTTCCTGAGGGATTTTCAAAAGTTCTATTATTCTCTCTGGTTCCTCCAGATCAGGCTGAACATCTTTAAAGATATCCTCTAGCTCTGATTCGAGACTCTCAGTCATATTGACCTCTTTTACCAGAGAGTCAATAATATCAATGCTCATGCAGTCATTTGGGGTGTTTGGATGCTGCATAGCTTTGACAACATTCAACTTAAACTCATCCTCATTGACTCTCAGGGTTACTTCCCCTTTTTGGACGTCAATAAGGGTTCGGCCAGTTGCTAGGAAAGGTCTTCCTAGAATGAGAGTTGCACTCTTGTGCTCCTCTATTTCCAGCACCACAAAGTCAGTGGGAAAGGCAAATGGTCCAACCTTGACAATCATGTCTTCAATAACGCCTGATGGGTGTTTAATGGAACCATCAGCAAGTTGGAGACATATCGGGTTGGTTTGACTTCATCAGTCAACCCAAGCTTTTTTATAGTAGATGCAGGTATTAGGTTGATACTTGCCCCAAGATCACATAGAGCTTGCTTGGTACAAGTACCTTCTAATGTGCATGGTATCATAAAGCTTCCGAGATCTTTAAGCTTCTCAGGTAAGCTTTTCAGAATGACTGCACTGCATTCTTCAGTGAGGTAAACTTTTTCAGTTTCTCTCCAATCCTTCTTATGACTTAAGATCTCTTTCATGAACTTAGCATAAGAAGGTATTTGCTCAAATGTCTCTACAAACGGAATCTTTATTTCAAGAGTCCTGAGATAGTCTGCAAAGCGGGCAAATTGCTTATCCTGTTCCGCTTGGCAGAGTTTCTGAGGATAAGGCATTTTGGCTTTGTATTCCTCAACCTTAGTTGCTGTAGGTTTATTGCCTACAGATGTAGGTTGAGAAGCCTTTTTAGAGGGATTGCTATCAGCACTTGTATGTGTCTGATCTCCCACTGGCATTTGAATGCCAAGGGTAGAAGCTGGAGTGGCGTTAGACGCCAACTCCTTACCTGTTTCTGGCGTTTGAACGCTAGAACTGTGCTTCCTTTGGGCGTTCAACGCCAATTTCTTGCTTGTTTCTAGCGTTGAACACCAGGACTGAGCATGGGTTGGGCGTTCAACGCCAGCTTCCCACCCATTTTCTGGTGTTTGAGCGCCAGAATTATTCCTCTCTAGGCTCTGACTGTCCTCAGAGGGATTTTGGGTAGCAGTCTGTTCATTTCTTGGCTTTCTGCTGCCTTGAAGTGAGGTATTTAATGTTTTTCCACTTCTTAATTGAACTACTTGGCACTTTTCTGTTATTTGTTTTGATAACTGTTGTTCTATTTGCTTCAACTATATTTTCATATTCATATTAGCCATTCTTGTTTCTTGTAATATCTCCTTGAATTCGGCTAGCTGTTTTGTTAGAAAATCCAGTTGCTGATTGAATTCAGTAACTTGTTCTGTAGGACTGAGTTCAACAGTTACTGTTTTAGCCTCTTCGTTGATGGAAAGTTCACTGCTTAGGTACAGATGCTGATTTCTGGCAACTGTATCAATAAGCTCTTGAGCTTCTTCTATTATCTTTCTCATGTGTATTGATCCACCAGATGAGTGGTCTAGAGAAATCTGAGCTTGCTCTGTAAGCCCATAATAAAAGATGTCTAACTGCACCCACTCTGAAAACATTTCAGAAGGGCATTTTCTTAGCATCTCTCTGTATCTCTCCCAGGCATCATAAAGGGATTCATTATCTCCTTGTTTGAAGCCTTGGATGCTCAGCCTTAGCTGTGTCATCTGTTTTGGAGGAAAATAGTGATTCAAGAATTTTTCTGACAGCTGTTTCTATGTCTTTATACTGTCCTTAGGTTGGTTATTTAACCACCTCTTAGCTTGGTCTTTTACAGCAAATGGAAACAGTAACAATCTGTAGACATCTTGATCTACTTTTTTATCATGTACTGTATCAGCAATTTGTAAAAATTGTGCCAGAAACTCTGTAGGTTCTTCCTGTGAAAGACTGGAATACTGACAACTTTGCTGCACCATGATAATGAGCTGAGGGTTCAACTCAAAGCTACTGACTCCAATGGAGGGTATACAGATACTACTCCCATGTGAAGTAGTAGTGGGGTTAGCATATGACCCCAGAGTCCTTTTGGACTGTTCATTTCCACTTAGGTTCATGATGGAGAAAGGGAGATGATGTGGATTTATTTTATTATAAAAAAAGTAATTTTTGAGATAATAAAATAAAATAAAATAAAAACTAAAATAAAAATTAAAATAAAATTAAAAAAATATTTTAAAAAATTTCGAAAAAAATAAGGAGAAAAAAAGTGGTTAGGATATTTTTGAAAAAGATGTGATTTTTAAAAATTTAAAAATGAAATCCAAAATTTTTAGAAAAAAATTCGGAATAATTGCTTTAAAAGTTATATATATATATATATATTGAATTTTGAATTTTATGATGAAAGAGAAAAACACACAAAAGACCCAAGACTTAAAATTTTTAGATCTAATGCTCATTGTTTTCGAAAATTTTAGAGGAAAAACACCAAGGAACACCAAACTTAAAGATTTTAAGATCAAAACACAAAGAAGACTCAAGAACACTTTGAATACTCACAAGAACAATAAGAACAAAAGAAAGAACACCAAACTTAAAATTTTTAGAAAATCACAATAAAATTTTCGAAAATTAAAGAAAGATTAACAAGAAAACACCAAACTTAAAGTTTGGCACAATATTCAATCAAAGAAAAAAATTATTTTTGAAAAAGTTTTAAAAAGAAGATACCCAATTGCCAAGTACATAAGCCAACGCTCTAGCCAACTGAGCTATAAATGTAACGTTTTTTAATATTGGATATAAAAAATATATTTTTGAAAACTAATATTTTGAAAAAGTACAAGGAAAACATGAAAACACACAGAACAAGAAAAACCAAAGATCAAATAAGAAAAATTGACAAGAACAATTTGAAGATCAAGAAAAAATAAAGAACATGCAATTCGAAAATTGAAAGACACAGAGAAGCATGCAATTGACACCAAACTTCACAGAAAAACTAAAAATTAATAAAGAAAAATAATATTTTTGAAAAAGTTTTTAAAAGGGATAATAAAAGATGCAATTCTAGTGACTCTAAACCAAAATGACTAATTTTTCCTAATCTAAGCAACAAGATTCACCGTCAGTTGTTCAAACTCAAACAATCCCCGGCAACGGCGCCAAAAACTTGGTGCACAAAATTGTTTATGCCAATATTAATGGACTATTTCTCACAACTTCGCACAACTAACCAGCAAGTGCACTGAGTCGTCCAAGTAATACCTTACGTGAGTAAGGGTCGAACCCCATGGAGATTGTTGGCTTGAAGCAAGCTATGGTTATCTTATTATTCTTAGTCAGGATATAATATCAATAATAATTTTTAGTTTTAACTGTAAAAAGTAAAAGAGCATGAAATAAATACTTATTATGCAGTAAGGGAGAATATGTTGGAGTTTTGGAGATGCTTTGTCCTCTGAAATCCTGCAATATAATGCTTTCTCACTTTCATAAATGCAAGGCTCCTTCCATGGCAAGCTGTATGTGGGGCATCACCATTGTCAATGGCTACTTCCTATCCTCTCAGTGAAAATGGTCCAAATGCTCTGTCACAGCACGACTAATCATCTGTCGGCTCTCGATTATGTCGGAATAAGATCCCTTGATCCTTTTGCTTGTGTCACTACGCCCAACACTCGCGAGTTTGAAGCTCTTCACAGTCATTCAATCCCAGAATCTTACTCGAAATACCACAGACAAGGTTTAGACTTTCCGGATTCACAAGGATGCTGCCAATGGATTCTAGCTTATACCACAAAGATTCTGATTAAGGAATCTAAGAGATACTCATTCAATCTAATGTAGAACAGAGGTGGTTGTCAGGCACACGTTCATGGATTGAGGAAAGTGATGAGTGTCACAGATCATCACCTTCTTCATAGTGAAGCGCGAATGAACATCTTAGATAGGAACAAGCATGTTGAATGGAAAACAGAAATAATTGCATTAAATCATCGAGACGCTATAGAGATCCTCACCCCCAACAATGGAGTTTAGAGACTCATGCCATCAAAAGGTACAAAATTCAGATCTAAAAATGTCATGAGATCTAAAATAAGTCTCTAAAAGTTGTTTAAATACTAAACTAGTAACCTAGGTTTACAGAAAATGAGTAAACTAAGATGGACAGTGCAGAAATCCATTTCTGGGGCCCACTTGGTGTGTGCTGGGGCTGAGACTTAAGCTTCTCACATGCCTGGGCTATTTCTGGAGTTGAACGCCAGGTTGTAACCTGTTTCTGGCGTTGAACTCCAACTTGCAACCTGTTTCTGGTGCTAAACGCCAGACTGCAACATGGAACTAGCATAAATGCCAGTTTATGTCGTCTATCTTCGTGCAAAGTATGGACTATTATATATTTTTGGAAAGTCTTGGATGTCTACTTTCCAACCCAATTGAGAGCGTGCCAATTGGACTCCTGTAGCTCCAAAAAGTATATTCCGAGTGCAGGAAGGTCAGAATCCAACAGTATCAGCAGTCCTTTTTCAGCCTAAATCAGATTTTTGCTCAGCTCTCTCAATTTCAGCCAGAAAATACTTGAAATCACAGAAAAACACACAAACTCATAGTAAAATCCAGAAATATGAATTTTGCCTAAAAACTAATAAAAATATACTAAAAACTAACTAAAACATACTAAAATCTATATGAAATTACCCCTAAAAAGCGTATAAAATATCCGCTCATCGGTAGCGGTGGGACTGCATGACATTGAAAAAATACTCTTACAATCATAAAACTTTACAAAATATAAATGACCTAAAACGGATAATTTTAATCGAAAAATGCTTTAACTATAATTTTATTAAACTCTTTGAATCCCTTATCTAACATGCATTTTTTATTTGTATACTCTAACACACTACTATCATTATATCAGTATTCTAACTACTATTCGAAATTTACATATTCTAGCAATTATAATATTCAAATTCTAAACAGTTTAATATCAGTAAGTAGCTTCTAATACACTACTACCCCTAAATCAAAACTTTAACTATTACTTGAAGTTTAGACATTCTAATCATTTTAATAAACAAGTTCTAACCGATTTAAATAAAACCAAAACATAGTTTATTTCTTACAGAAAATAAAATAAAAATTAAATTTTATTTATTAACCTCTTCGTGCACGCTACCAGCGTATGTATGATTCCATCCAATCGGTAGATTCGATTCGGATCGTCTTCCATTTTGATAGGCTGCATCGCTTTCTCTGGATTAGTGGGTATGTGGTGGTGAAATGTAATTCGAATGAAGTAAATTCGAATTATATATAGCCACTATACATGTAAATCGAATTAGGACAAATAGATTTACATTGAGCATTTGTCCTATATAAATCGAATCAAAGCAAGTAGATTTACTATTGGGTAATTCAAAATCACCCAATTCGATTTACTATGGGCACAAAACTTTGGGCTAATTTGAGTTACTCTCAATCAAATTATTATGGGTATGGTGAAATCGTGGGCATTGTTTACTAAATCTATGGGACGTGGTTCGATTTACTTAGAGCATGTATAAATCGAAACGAATTAATTAATGTGTAGTACAATTTTTCCTAGTAAATATATGCCTCCTAATTCGATTTTCTACTAGAAATTGTAATTCGAATTATAGTGATTCGATTTATATAGTTACACTCTTTGGGAGATTCACATACCATTATTTACTTTGGGTGATATACGTAATTTTTCCATGCATTTGGTTTATCTAACTAATTTCCCTTTTTAAATCTTTCAAACTTATTTGTATTTCATATATTTTTTTTTTAAAATATAAATTAAAAATATTTATTTTTTGGTAATTATAAATTATAAATATTATTTAAATATTTTTACCCTAAATAACATTTGGGTCGGAAAAAAATTTTTAATATATTTTTTTTTCAGCATTTATCCTGCAAGTATAGCCCTATCGGGTCCTCCATATGGACTTTTTAGTAAGTTTTGGGCCGGCCTAGACAATTGTACCCATTTTATACTGTATTGGAATGTACTACTTAGAACCCAAGAATCTCCAAGTCCAAAAATAAAAACCCAAGAATCTCCTGACGAAATAAACAAGGCGTTAGTAATTGTTAAACAACGGGTAAACCAAAAAAAAAGAAAAAATTGTTAAGCAACGGGTGGCTCCTCACCCATTACCAATAATCTCTTTAACAGGTCTACATTCTTTATAATATTATATTATTTTGAAACGAATATTTTTTTTTAACAACTAAACATGTATTCTTTTATTTTATTAATTAAAAAATAATTTAATAATAATTAATTAGTAATAATTATATTTTTATAAAATATTAAGAGTGTTTAGTGCATAAATAGTATTTTTCATCTCTTAGTCAAACAATTGAGAATTTAAATTTTTATCTTAATTTTCAAAGGTATATAGCAAATAAATTAGTCATTGTGCTAGACAGTGAAACTCTTGAGAAATTAAAAAGAAAAATAATATTTATAGTTATAGATTTAATGACATAGACAGATCAAAATATAAATAAAAAAATTCAACAGTTTGGCAAGACAAGTGCCTGAATTTTGCATTTGATTTTTTTAATATTTTTTATTTTTATAACCTTTTAAGTAAAAAAAATAAAAACAATGAAAATAATAAGATGTTGTTTTCTGTTTGTACTTTTTTTTTATTTTTTCCTTCTTATTTATAAATTTATGAAAATAAAAAATATTAAAAATAAAAATAAAAAATACAAATACAAATTAAACTCTCTAGTTATTTTTTAACTTGATTCTTCTTTTTTTTTTAATAACTACTACTAACACTTAATTATAAAAAAAATATGAGAGAGGGAGAGAGAATAGTAGAATATTAGTTTAGAACAGTATAAAATTATTTTATTTTATATTCTTAAATTATCATTAGAATAATTAGATAATATTAAATATAATAAATACATAATTATAAATATTATATATATAAATTTATAAATACTAAATTAAATAAGATTCTTGTACTTTTATACCGGATTTTACCAGGTAGATAATGACTTTTGTGCAAACAATATAAACAATAGACTCTAAAATTGGTCTCATAAAATAAAAACACACTATACCCTCAAATTACTCAGTTAAATCTTAATATTAAAATAAGTAATTACTGAGGTTCAAGACTTATAAAAAAAATACTAATAATTAATAAAAAAAGACAGCAACATAAAAAAAAGACAGCAATGACTATTACTCTCTATCTTTACTAAGATAACTTTACATCATTAATGTTTTAAGATTATGTTAATTATAATGATCTATCTGTATATTGATCTCTCCTCTACAAATACACTAGCTCCAAGTATTGAACATTAATATAAACGGTTTTACTCCTTATTCTCTTGCCCTGAACTAGTGAACTCTTTGATCAAAGATCCAAACCAAAGAATTGCATGCTATGGGATTGACGAACTAATTGATCACATGTTCAATGTTGCACAGCAGTGCGTTTGGCTTATTATATAGATGAGCATTCTAACTTGGTTTGATCATTTGATGACATACTGACATGTTCGTGTTGCATGCTCTGCTGCACCGCTCTGCTCTGCAAACCCCTTTTCAATATTCATCACAGCAATGGTGTTGGCTACTTTTAACTAACACATGTTGCTGCCAATCTATATTCATCCACATCTTTTTAAAAATAAAAAACGAACACCACCTTCATGTCATTAATTAGTCGCGTGAAAGGACACATACACCTCAAATTTAATCTTAAATCTCTTCTGCAGATATTATTCGATTTCCATGTGAAAATAATTGGGAGTCCTAATTTATTTTTTAAATATATTTTTTAAATTTTTTAAAATAAAAAAGTTTTAATTTTTTATTATTTTAATATTTTAAAAAAATAACATATATTTACGGATAAAATACATATTTAAACTAAATGGAATTTTTTACGATAATTCGAATAAGGTCAATTCGAATTACCAGAAATACACACACATTTAATATGACCAATTTAATTTAAGCATGTATAAAATATCCTATTAAATCGAATCACATTAATTCGAATTATGGCGTATGAAATGTCCATGCATGCTTAAATCGAATCGGTCAGATTCGATTTGTATATAGTTCTAATAATTTAAATTGGTCTGATTTAAATTAGTGTTAAAGTAGATAATTTAAATGGCTAATTCGATTTATATAAAAATGTCCTTTTAAAAAATTCTATATAACGTTTTTTCTTTTGAGTGAATCGTGTAATTTTAGACTTCATTTGGTTTAAATATGTATTTTATTCTATATTTACATTTTTTTGTTGTTTAAATAATTTTCTATTAATAGTAGATATAAAGTTAATTGTAATTAGTTAATCACTTTAATATATGTCAATTAGAATATAAATTAGTTTAGTTTATTAATTATTTCATGTATAGCTATAATTGATTGTAATAAAAGTGCATTAGATATAATTACCTAAAAAATAATTTATTACAATTGAACATATACCTAAAAAAAATTTAATGAAGGGACTCAATTAAAAAAAAAAAAGTATAGAAACCTAATTAAAAATTTTACGAAACTATATGGACAACAGAGTAATTAAACCTTTTATATTTAAAGTAGAGTCATAGCCTTATGGGTTTGCAACAACAATTAAAAAATGTTATTATATACTACATTGAAATGCACAATAATTAATTTAAGAGAAAATTTAAAATTTAGTTAATATTTAACTAATAATAAAAGAGTGTGTAATTTTACATTATTAAAAATATTAATAATAATTAATTAATAACTATAAATCATAAAATTTTTTAGTTTCCAAACACTCCTCATAATAGAGAGTATTCAATTTCGTGCTCGAGTGGCTTTGCCTTTGGAATCATTTTCCTGCTAAGCATGCACGCGTGCACTTTAATAGTAACATGACACTCAAATGAAAAAAATGTGTAAGAAGGTAGTAAATGTTAGTTAGTATATAGCTGGCAGGGACCTTATCCTATAAAATATAGAATTAACATTCAATCCCTATAGGGCTATATACATATGCATAACATAATGGCTAGATCAGACATGCATGCATATTTGCGTTGCAAATTAAAGTGCTTTTTGAATGGCGTTCTGCTACACAAATTAAATTAATATCTACATCATTTTGTTCATTTATATGAAAAGAGTAATATGAAAATTTTAAAAATTTAGGGACTATATATTATGTCTTCTATTAAATAACAACAGCAATTGATTTGTCTAACTTTTTATAAAAATTTGTGAGAATTGATATGTCTAACCAAAAAAAATATTAAAAACTACTTTGGTAATTAAAATTTATTAAGTGTGAAATTATTTGAGTAAAATTTTTTTGAAACTGATTATGATATTACTCTTTTTTCTATTTTCAAATTTATCATTTTTCCATCCATACACCTTGTTCTAACTATAATGTTGTGGTGGCCATAGCCTCCACCACCGCAGCTGCAGTAGAGTTAGAACAAAAGGTATGCATAAGAGGGTAATTTTGAAATAAATTAAAGTAATTCACTAATCGTTAATTGTTAATAATTTAAAAAAAGGGACAAGTGAAAACGTCCGTTTGAATATTCACTATGCTTTTGCCAAACACTAATTTGATGATTTGGGAGAATGACAGATGGGTTCAACTATGAAAACCACGGTTTTCAATGATAGAGTAGCAACAGCATTGAAGAACTGGCACCATAGTGCAAAGAAGCATGTCAAAGATAGTAAGCATGGAGAGGGTAACAACAGTGTGACACCATTCTCAAGTAGGCCAACAACACCAACTCACGGTCTCTCTCCGGTTCATCTTTTGTATAGGCACACTGTGGGTCACAGTGATAGTGTCCAAACCTCCCCAAGGATATCCAACTATGAAAATGAACAATGGCATCTTCAAGGTTCTCCTTCAACTACTAGCAACCATGACACTGATGAGAGGCAAGTTGTAGAGCAACCTTCCACACTAGAATCACCTGTCATCGGTGCTCAACATGAAATCAACATTAGTTTGTCGGAATTTTCTTTTGCAAATAGGCAAAATAGTAGAGATTAGATATAAGTTCTCAATAAGCTAAGTTCGAATGCACTGCAGAATAACTTTTGCATATGAAATGCTTGCTTGTAGTCACGAACCAAATGTAAACTATGTTAAGATGCAGTTTCGAAGCCCCATTATTAACTTGAACATTAGTAATGAAAAGATTCTACTGATTTTACAAACTTAGTTAAAGAGTACAATCCAAGGTGATCTTCAACGAATTTTCGATTAACACTTTCATTCTTAATAAATTTTTATTATTTTTTAAAGTCTCGAATCTGTCAATAAGTTGATTCCTCATCGCTTATAAAATTTTAAATATAAATATAGATTCTTTAAATATATTATTATAAATAAATTAATTCTCTTATAAAAAAGTAATCCATCTAAAAAATGTTTAGAATAATAAAATTTGTTAGAGATTAAAGTGTCTGATTTAAAATTTTTTAAAAATTAATTGAAGTATTTTCTCTTTAATTGTATACTTTTATGTGGTTGAGATTGACTTAATACTCAAATTGGCCCAAAATATTTGACTCAAACTTTAAATTGCCTCTTGAATTGACAATTTTTTCAATTTGAACTCTGAATTTTCTCTTTGTAACTCATATTAACTCCTTGAGAGATTTTTATAACGTTTTGTTGACGTGGTATATTGACGTAAATAACTAATTCCGCATGTCTGAATAAGATTTGGCTACTGAAATAAAGTGATGAAGCATTTGTTAGTGACATATTGTATCAGTGACAGATCTAAAAAATTTTAATAGTGGGGTATATATATATAATAATTTTTATAATAAAAATATTATGTGTACATAAAAATCAGTCATTATTATATTATTTATTAATCATTATATATTTGTATATAAATACATATATTATTTAATTTATATTTAATATGTATTTTTTATTTTAATATATATATATATATAGGTGGTTATTTTTTATTACATATAACATGATTAATTTTTAAAATATATAATTTACAAATTAAAATACTAAAATAATAATTTAAATAATAACATAACATTTAGAATTTTATTATTTAGATTTCATATTTCAAAAAAAAATTGAGTACTATTTTTTTTAACAATACAATCGAAATATCTCTTTTTTTATATAGAATAATGCTACATATTCAAGTTTTTTTTTATTAACCAAATCTATCCAAGTTAGTCTAAAATAACAAAAATCAATTATGACTGGCATTATTCCAAATCTTATTGTTTAACTTGGTTATACTTAGTTCATAAAAAGGCTTAGATGTATAGTATTACTCTTACATATATCAGTAAATACTTATTTAGAAATTTACTTCTTGTATAATTAGAAGCTAATTCTTATTGAGATTCATAGTTGAAAAAGTTTTTTCAATTAATGCAATAGTTACAGAAAAAAAATAAAACTAATATAAAAAAAGACAAATAATTAATACTCTTTCGAATCTATTTCTAAGAAAAAACACAAATTTCATTTAAATTGAGAATTGATCATTCTAACGACATCTAATATGAAATTCTTAAATTCATTATGAAATACCAAAAATTGAGTAATTAAAAAATTATTGTAGGGTCAAATTCAATAATTTAGTGGGGGACAAATAAATATTATTATCATATACTACTAAAAAAAATTTAAATTATAGTGGGGGGCGCTTGCCCCCACGATTACACATGTACATCCATCCCTAATCCACACCACCTGACTTCGTCTCAACTTTATCACCCACGTTCTGGCCGACTGCCGTCGCCGCGTGTAGTATCGCCGATCGCTGATGCTCCATCCTCCATCGCGTCGTGGCTCCAATCACAGAGGCACCTCCTTCTGCGATGCGTAGCGGCATCCACCCTCCATCATTCGCGTCGCACAACTTCACGGACCACTGGCGTTCATCCATCGCGGCGCGCAGAGACACCTCCTTTCGTGACATGGGGCACCCTCCACCCTTCCATCAATTACGTCACACAACCTCACGGACCACCACTGCTCCCTCCATCTCGCCACTCATACGAGTTGGGCACCGCGTAGACCTTCTCTCCTCTATTGCCGCTCCCAGTCGTCTGTGTCTGCACTATAAGAAGGAGTCGTGCTAGCGACGCGATCTCGCCCAATCTCTGTGCGCCGCCGTTGCTGTGTCGCGGCCCTTCCCATGGCGACACTGATGCTGTCTTGCGCCATCTCTCTAGCGTTGCGCAGTTGCTGTCTCGCGCAATCATATCGCCGAATGCCACCGTGAGCCTCTCACCGTTCACGCAATGCCATCAAAGGCATCGTTGCCGACCACCCCTCCTTCTTCTTTTTCTTTTGGTTTTGGATGATTCTTTTAATTAGTTTTGGATATTTTTTTTTCTAAATTTCGGATGATTGTTTTTACTAGTTTTAAATAATTTTTTTCCTATATTTTAGATGTTTCTTTTTTATTGGAATTTTGATGATTTTTTAAAATAGTTTTTATATATTTTTTCTTAGTTTTTGAATGTTCTTTTTCAATATTTTTTGAATGTCTCCTTTTATTAGATTTTGAAAATTTTAAAATTATCAAATATCTCTTTTTTATTAAGTTTTTTATGTTTGTTTTTGTTACGTTTCGAATGTTTTAAAATTTTAAAATAAATTTTAAATTTTTTAAAATGGTTTTATATGTTTTTTTTTAGATTTTGAATTTTTTTTGTTTCGAGTAACGGAAATAGTGGATGTGACTGGAGGTAAGACAGCAGAGCTAAATTTTGGCATTGTAAGGTGACGGTGACGACACGGTAGGAGAGATTGTTATAAAAAGTGGATGGCTACGAAGAAATTAAGATAATAAAAAAGTAAAATAATAAAAATAAATTTAAAATTAGAATATAGGTAATTATATTGAGATTTTTTTGTTTAATAGGTTTCGGAGTGCAGCTTAATATAATGTTATTTACTATTGATTATGCTCTCTATTGATTATCTAGTAAAATTGTAAAAAAAAATACAGACAAATTGATTATTGTAAAAGACGAAGATAGTGCACAAAATTTGACTATAAGTTATTAATAAGTTAGAAGGTGGAAATTAATTAAGAACTTTTTTGAAAAGGAATCTCCTAATAACAAAGACCAATTGTTTTTCCCCCCAAAGACTTTGGATTAGACAAGAATGGATATATATATATAAAATGCTTCCTCTACGTTTGCATGCGGATGAACAATTAACAATAGGTGTCATCTAGGTTTTTGGTTTTGCTTGTGGAATAAAACTTCAAGGAAAAGTATATAAAATCAATTTTAAATTAGCTAAAAATGTAACAACTTAATTAATTATAAATATAATAATTAGTTTTATTTATTTATGATTTAAAATATTAATTATTAAATATTTTATCACATTTAAATTAGAAGGAGATATATTCAATATCATTACAACGTAAATCACGAAAACTGATTCATTTAGTTCTCTTTTTTTTATATTTTTTCTCTCTCCAAATGCTTAAAACATGATAAATCAGAAAATAGATTCAGAACCATCTAATGTATAAAAAAAACATCCTAATACCTAGCATAAACACCATTCACGTAAAAATTTTAGATTTACTCAGCGATATTTAGCTAGTTTTTGGCTGGAACCATCTTAATTCCCTAACATTATTGAAACCTCAATTCAGTCTCCGTCTATCTTTATGAATAAGGTGTTTTTTGTTCCAAAAAATATTTTGTTATTTAATTATTTTTATTTTAGAATAATATAACTTTTTTATTAAAAAATTTATTAAATAATAATAAAAAATAATTCTATGAAAGTTCTAGTTAACACCAAGGAGCGGCTGGGTAAAATAGGAGTCAACATTCTGGGAGATAGTTTGTGTGTAATGTGTACTAAGGAATTAGAATCTGCTGAGCATTTATTCCTCAGGTGTGAGGTAGCTTGGCAGGTGTGGTGTCAGTGGTTGAGGTCACTAGGTAGAGAGTGGGTGATCCCTGGAACCATTAAGGAAATGTTTGAAAGCTGGCATGGCTTGCATAATAGACAACAAGGGCAGAAGATGTGGATGACAGTGTTCTTTGCAGTTATTTGGAACATCTGGTTGGAACGGAATGCACGAATCTTTAAGAATACAAGAGCAAGCCTGGAGGTAATCCACACAAAGACGGTGATGAGCTATACAGAATGGCGTGGTGATGATTCTGGGGGAGGCTGTTGTTAGGTCTGGGGTGTTAGGTATTGTTTGGTTGGTAGCTTGTTGTGTATCTTCTTCTTTATTTTATGCTCCACTTTAATGTATTGAGCTTCCTATGTTTCAAAAAAAAAAGATAAATTAATTTATAAGACTAAATATTGTTATTCTTGCAAAGGCGTTGGTTGTTGTTATCACATGAGATCTTGTCCATCTCCCATGACCACCTATTACCTTACATTAAGGAGATTGGATTTAGATATGGAAGAGAATTAAAGAAATTTATGTTTGATAATGTCTTGTTCTTTGTATTAGAATGATGGAGATCCAAAATTCACAGTTATTATTTTTTATAGGATGAAGTGATTATTACACTCCAAGATATTATTTATTATCTTAGTTTGTAGATTGATGGTCAACCAATCGAAAATTATATCAGAAATTTTTAGCAGTATCATGAACATCCTTCCACATGACAATAGATTGAGAATTTGTCATGTGACAAACTGTCACCACAACTAAAAGACAGATACAGCAAAGAGTTCAGATAACAGTTGATAACATATAAGTAATTAGGCAAACCAAAACTATTATTTATTAAATTAATAAATTCATTAGGCAATTAGACAAACTAAAACTAGGCAATTAGGCAATTAGACAATTAGGCAAACTAAAACTATTATTAAATTAATAACAGATAAGCAATTAGACAAATTAAAATTGTTATTAAATTAATAATAGATAAACAATTAAACAAACTAAAGCTATTTTTTTAAATTTGAGAATCCAATTTGTTACAAATAAAATAAAATATTGTCTAAAAAAATTATTATCTAAAGTAATATGTTACACATAAAATCTATTATATGTTTTTTTATTAGTTTAAATTTTAAAAATAATAATTTTATTAAAAAATTTAATTTTTGTTAATATATGACGACTCACAAAGCTAATATTATACAAGATAAACGAATATAAGTATACTACGCATGTAAGTATGTAACTCGTGGTTGGCCTACCATATATGAAGAATGCATCACACCACCACTAGACACTAGTTTAAAAACTCTGTTAATCTAATAATTAAGTTCTCACAAGTCACGGCCACTAAAATTATAATATATTAAATCAGTTCCCAATAAAATTTGAGTTAGACAATTTAATTCTCAATAATATAAAATTATTAAATCAGTTTTTAATATTTTATTTTGTTAAATAAATCAATTTTCATATCAAATTATTTGTTTATATAGTGAAATTGGTGTAAAAAATTTAAAAATTCTTGGAAACTATTTATGTCTTTATAAAATAATGACATAAATTAATTTATCTAAATTTTTAGCAAAATTTGATATGAGAATAATTTGTCTTACAAAATAAAAGATTAAAGATTGATTTAATAATTAATTTTACTAATTATTTTTATGCGGGTGAAATTGTGTAATATACTAATATGGGTTTAAATGAGTGAATTGAGCAAATATGACGCATAATACAAATTGTGAATGTTGATTCGTATAAAAAAAATCGTGATTTACGATTTTGTAAATTATAATTTTTTAAATTAAAAATTAAAATCGTGACTCAAGATTTTTTATTTTTTTTGTCCTATTTGAAATTATAATTCATGATTTTTTATTATTTATTTCTTTTTGTTTTATCTAAAATTATTATTCATAATTTCTTTTTATGCTATATACTTTTCATATCACTGTTATACTAAAATATTATAATATTAACAAAAATTATCAATAATATTTCAATATAAAAAAATTAACTATTAGAATTTGTTAAAAATCAAATTATCTGACTCAATTTTTTTAGGATTTTTATTTTAATAAATAAAATAAATATAATAATTATCAAAATAAATAATTTAAAAATTATTTACCAATTTAAATTATTTACTCTTATCTCATTTACATTGTAAACGAAATAAGGTCCATTAAGTTGACAGATACATCAAAAGTCATCTCGTTCATAGTGTAAACAAGATAAAAATATAAAATTTAAATCGATAAATAATTTAAATTATTTATTTTAGTAATTATTATATTTATTTTATGAGTATATACCCATTTTGGTCCTCAAAGAATTTTAGACTGGACACTTTAGTCCCTAACTAAAATTAATTACTCAATTGGTCCCTAACAATTAATTCCGTCAGTCACTTAGGTCCTTTAGTCCGTTAACTCTAACGGAGGACAAAATAGTCCCTGACAACTCTAACAGGGGACAAAATGGTCCCTGACAATTCTAACAATGGACAAAATAATTCCTGACCCCTTTATTCGAAAACGATACTGTTCTTCCCCAATTTTTATCATATCTCGCATAACCCTAACATTCATACTA
>NC_029774.3:108433515-108438982 GCF_000817695.3 Arachis duranensis | reverse complement strand
CTTCCTCCTCTTTAGCTCCAAGATTAAGTCATGGTGTAATTGTTATACGTGTCGCACCTACCTCAACATATCATGGACCACACACTTCCTAAATCTTAGCGATTGGTACATTCACCTCCTCTGCACTTCACCCACCAAAAGCATCCACTTCCACGTCTTCGATAACATCACCTCCAACCCCGACACGTCCACGACATCCTCAAGACCAAGTTCCACAGCTACTCCAAAGGCACGCCTTTCTCCACTCTCTGACAAGCAATATAAATTGTTGGACATTAGGATATCACGAGAAGATTCTCCTTCGACATCATATGCAAATTCTCATTTAAAATAGATATCGAGTGCTTCATTCCTTCTTTTCCAGAGTTCAAGTTGGCAGACAGCTTCGACCTCGCATCCAAGCTATCAGTACAACGAGCAATGTCGCCATTGCCACTCATATGGAAACTGAAGCGATTACTGAACATTGGTTTGGAGAAGAAGCTGAAGGAAGCAATCGGAGTGGTGGACAATGTGGTCATGGAGATGATAGGGCAGAGGAGGAGGGAGATGACAACGACGATGACAGGTCTTAACAAATCAGACTTGCTGTCTAGATTCATGGGATCCGTCGAAGACGATAACTAGTTGAGAGACATAGGCATTAGTTTTACGAGTATGAATTGGTTGAGAACAAGTTGAGGATTTTTTTCTTGTGAACATTAAATTTATAGAGTGTTCATGGTGTAGTTTGAAGTTACAGTGTTAGACTGCTAGTGTTATGCGAGATATGATAAAAATTGGGAGAGAACAGTGTCATTTTCGAACAGAGGAGATCAGGGACCATTTTGTCCCCTGTTAGAGTTGTCAGGGACTATTTTGTCCTCCATTAGAGTTAACGAAGTAAAGGACCTAAGTGACTGACGGAATTAATTGTTAGGGACCAATCGAGTAATTAATTTTAGTTGGGGACTAAAGTGTCCAGTCTGAAATTCTTTGAGGAGCAAAATGGGTATATACTCTTATTTTATTTATTAAAATAAAATATCCTTTTTTTGATTGGAGAGTGGAGAGTGATTTGATTTGGTGTGTTACTTTTAAGATTATTTATATAGTTAGAGGGAAAAAAATGGGTGACAGAAACTTGATGATGCTATAAAGTTGCGCAGTCCTAGATTCCTACGAATGCCGTCCGTTTTATCTCTTATTCTACATTTAAAATGGCATAAAGACAGATCAATACCTGATATTCAATTTTGCATTTTACTCATTTTTCAAAATGACAGATCAGAGATAGCCCGTTGATTTTTGTAATCTCCATGCTTTGTACAAAAATGTTGTACATACATACATGGAAAACACATGATGAAAATTTCAAAAATAATAAAATAAAATAATGATAGAGATTGACATTGACGTTGGAATCATAGTAATAATCAACAATTACAACTAAGTTAAACATTAATCACGCAAAGACTTCAATCACACGAAAACTATAGAGAACACATATATATATACCAAAAAGAATAAAGAATAAATGTAGCTGGATCCACTTTCTACAAAAGGAAAATGATTGCGTGTGAATGGCTGAATGCTAGCAATTTTCTGGTATTACTTTTATATCATCTTTCAGAACACATGCAACATATTAAGTGGAAATAATAGAATGATGAAGATGTACAGAGGATTCAATTAAGGTCGTACCATAAAATAAACGAAATTGGATTTCCTCAAATTCTTTTTACTTAAAGAAGTAAAGTATGATCTTTACTATATATTTTATAGGTGAGAGTCCCCTAAGAATAAATATGAGAAAAAATATTAAAAAATAAAAAATTATACTTTATACTTTTAATTAAAAAAAAATCTATTTGTCAAAAGATACATCACTTTTCAGTTTTCATCGTTGTGCCAGTAAATAATAATAATGACATTTAGCATAATTCAACTTAATTCATTATTACATTCTGAACTAGAGAAGGAATCCTTTGATTTTTTTTTTAATTGAGGGATGAAAGTGTAATTTTCAATCCTTTAACGGTGGATTATATTACTTTCTGAAATCTGAAACGCGTCAATGTGGAAAGTGGAAACTACCTACATACCAACAACGTTAACACAACAAAAGAAGCATTTGTTAATTATCACATTGCACTAAACAGAAAAATTTAATTTGCATACATACATTTAACATTAACTGATTTATGCATTAAAATTCGCCAGGAAACTAATTATTAACTATTAAGTATTAATAGTCAACAGATTTTGTCGCATAATGATTGGTTTATTTGCAATGCAAATTTGGTTTTTAAAACAATTTTTGACAACATATGGCATTCAGATTTAATTGGGCTTAGGTCCCTTATGGGCCGAAGTTTTGTGCAGTGTCTAAAATCAATGGCCACTTATCCCCTGCCCTTACTCTCTCTGCAACCTTTCGATTCTGAACCAAAATACGAAACCCCTTCTCTCCTCCCTTGGATTTAATATACAGTCAACACTATCCAAATCTAAAGATATCTACTCTACCCCTAATTATTTGGGATGGGTTATTAATTTATTATCCATTTCAGTGCGAAACAGAATTTTAGGCAAAACAAGACGGGATCGAATTTAGATAATATCCATCCAACTTACCATAATATACATATAATATATGTAAAATAATTAATAATATTATATCATATTTAAATTTTTATTTTAATTTATGTGACGATGGTTATATAAATTTTAAAATTTAATTTTATTTATTGAATTTTAATGATTATAAGGACGGATAGGAGCGGGGCGGATATCCGTGAGAATGGATTAGAATTCAACTTTTTAATATTCACAGATAGAAATAGAATAGATTTTATGCGAATTATTATAAAATAGTGCAAAGTTGGGTACGACAAAAAACTCGTCCCTACCTGTTCTATTGCCACCCCTATTAATATAGGTGGCCAAATTTTTTTTACTGGATAAGAGGTATGATTTTTGTTAATATTGAGTTATTTTGATTAAACAGTTAAGGATAAACTCGAATTATTTTGGTTAATGATAAAAATGTCCTTAAATCATTTAAAAATATGACAAAAATAATGTAAAAATATTTTTTTTATATAAGTGACAATTGACAAATAATTTTTGTATTTGGCAAACTACATATATATATTTGATCTAAAATTTTATAAGAATATTTAAATAACTATTTAAAAAATACATAAAAAATTTGGATAAAAATTTGACTTCTAGATTTTTTATTTTTTAAAAGTATTATTGGTTGTCGATAAAAAAATCACAAATATATATACACACTTGGCAAAAAATTACCAAAATTTTAAGGATAAAAGATCTCATTTTTTTAATTATATTTAAAAAAAATTGCATTAAATTTTAATTTTTAAAGCATTTTTTGATAATATATATTTAATGTTAGACATTTTTATTGTATTTTAAAATAATTTAAAATTTTTTTGTCAATAACAAAATTTAAAAATATTTTTATTAGTGTCAAAATAATTCGAATGTATTTTTGATTGTTTACTTAATAGTTAATATAGGGTAGTTAAGTGAAATTAAAATCGTAATGGACAATTTTGCAAAATAATTTAAAAATAAGAAGAAAAAAAACGTAACTCAAGAATTTATATAAGACAAAATTCTGATTTCTTCAAAAAACAAATTGTGAGGTTTCCGATAGCGTCAAAAAAAAAAAATATTTTCCCTAGTTTGAAAAATTATATAATTTTGTAGTCTAACAACTATATATAAATTAGTTATTAAATTAATTATTATATATTAATATATGAATATATGTATTATTTAAGTTATTTTAAATATATATTTATATTTTTATATATATTTATAAAACTAATTAATTTAATATACACTTAATATAAATAATATATAAATGATAGAGTAATTTTGTTTTTATTTATAATTATAGACATATTAGGTCGATTATGTAAAATTATGTGTCATTTTTGTCTTCTTCTTTTTCATTACATATATAATTAGAATAATGTTGCAGATTCAAGTTTTTTTTTTTATAAAATATTTGATTGTATTTAATGACTATTAAATAACATCTCCATCTATTTTTTTTTATAAAATATTTGATTGTATTTAATGACTATTAAATAACATCTCCATCTAGTGTAACAGATTTGAGTTAACTATCATTTTATGTGATACTAAAATTGTCTTGGATTAAAGTAAAACTGCTTCAACAACAATAAATAAGGGCAGTAATCCTTGTTCAAGATCCAAAGAAGCATCTTATATTATAATTTCAGATTATTATAATTTTTTTCAATTTTTTGTTTAAGTTCTATTTAAAGATTTGTCGTTAACCAATAGATTATATTACATGCATAAAGCGGGAATCGAATTCTTAATATTTACTTTAGCAGACGAATAATTTGACCACTCCACCAAAATTTAATTTTTCCCAATTTACTATGTACCAATAACTCCCGATTTTATAGGCTTGAACAGTTACATATAAATTATTGCAAATTCAGCTTTGTCGTTATTATCAGTCTCTAAATTCTTAAAATTAAAGTTTCCTTTATAAAATAACAGTTAAATAATTTAACGGCTTAACCTAGACTGTTATTTGTATCAATTACATATGTGATTAGTCCCTCTTTTGCAATACCATTACTAATAATATAACAACTATTTTACTAGAAAATTAACTTATTTTTTAATCATATATTATGTTGTAATGAAAATAGATCCTCTCAATTTTTTTAATAATTAAAAGAGTAAAGTGTGATAAAAATATATTGCTTTCGTGACCCGTAGGGTTTTTTCTGTGCTCTGCTAGGACTTTTTTTGTGATTAGAACAAATCTCCTTGTGATAGCCGTGGTTGACAGAATACTTTCTCTAGGAGTCAAATGTCAGAGAATCGTGAAACCCACCGACAGCCTAACACAGATGGCGATTAGGAGGAAGATGATGTGGTACATTTGGAGGAGAGGGATATGCTAGAAGGCACTGATCTTTAAATCAAGTGTGGGGAGGTTGATAAACCCCGTTTTGACGGTTTATCTTGCATTGATTTTAAGAGATTTTAATACCTTTTACCCTCATTTATCCATTGAATTAGCATAGTTTTGTGATTGTCTCCTTATTTGTGCTTAGATGTGAAAACATGCTTTTTAGGACTTAAAATAGCTAAATCTAAATCTCCTTGATTCCATTAGATGCCTTGATATGTTTGTTAGTGATTTCAGATTGAAAAGGGCTAGGAATGGATCAAAGGAGTGAAGAGGGAAAGCATGCAAAGTGGAGAAATCATGAAAAGCGGGCCCAATTCCAACCAACTTTGGTGCCTAAACTGCTATTTAAAGCCAAGGATTGAAGAGCAAAAGGAGATTAGTTCATTTTCACTCATTAGGATTAGTTTAGAAGTAGTTTCTAGAGAGAGAAGCTCTCACTTCTCTCTAGAATTAGGATTAGGATTAGGTTTAGTTCTTAGATCTAGATTTTAATTA
>NC_029774.3:108424337-108433366 GCF_000817695.3 Arachis duranensis | reverse complement strand
TCAATTCAATAAGAGGTAATTTATAATAATTGTTCTTCTTTGCTTTTCTATTGTTGATCTCTTGCCTTTGTAGTTAGATCTCTCTTTAATTCTTGCAATTTATGTTGTTTACTTTAATTGCCTTTTATGTGTTTGTTGAAATGCCTCTTCTAGATATAGTATAGATTTTGTTCCTCTTGGCCTAGTTAGAGTAATTAGTGACACTTGAGTTATCTAATTCCTTTGTTGATTGGTAATTGGAGAGATTGTTAATTAGTTTGGAGTGCACTAAAGCTAGTCTTTCCTTGCGAGTTGGCTAGGACTTGTGGCTCAAGTCAATTCATCCACTTGACTTTCCTTTATTTAGTAAGGGTTAACTAAGTGGTAGCAATGAACAATTCTCATCACAATTGAGAAGGATAACTAGGATAGGGCTTCTAATTTTCATACCTTGCCAAGAGCCTTTTATAATTGTTAGTTTATCTTTATTGCCATTTACTTTTCATGCTTCTTATCCAAAACCCCAAAACACATTTCTAACCAATAACAAGACAATTCATTACAATTCCTAGGGAGAACGACCCGAGGTCCAATACTTCAGTTTATAAATTTTAGGGGTTTGTACTAGTGACAAACAACTTTTTGTATGAAAGGATTATTGTTTGGTTTAGAAACTATACATTACAACGAGATTTCATTAGTGAAATTCTAAACCGTCAAAAATCCAATCATCAAAATGGCGCCGTTGTCGGGGAATTGCAATGGTGTTATGTTATTGGTTATTGTATATATGTGAATATTGTGAATATGTTTGCTTTTTGCTTCTTTGTTAGTTTTTAGTTTGTTCTCTTTATTTATTACTATTTTTTTTGTTTTTTGCCCTCTCTTGCTATCATGAATTCTCACTTTGGCTACGAGTGTAGTTATAACTATGTTGTAGGTGATGAGAACTATAATGAGAATGTGTATCAAGGATGGGATAACCAAAGGTGGGAGGAGCCATATGCATATGATCAATCTTCATGGCAACAACCTCCACCAATGCACTATGAAGAAGAGCCATTCTATGATGAATACCAATCAAATGACTATAGTGAATCTCCTTGTGACTTTCAAGAACCACCACCATATGCTTATGAATCATATCCTCAACATGATCATCAACTATACTCACAAGCCTCTTTTCACCAAATACCTCCATATGACCCTAATCCTTATCCACCATACCAACCACCTTTTGAACCATATGAGCCACACATAGAACCGCCACCATTCCAACCTCAATACTTCCAAGAACCACCCTCAATAAATGAAAATTTTCAACCACAAGATGAATTCTACTTTCCACCACAACCTCCCATGGAAGAATACTCATGTCCTTTAATCCAAGAGCCCTATGATCCTACTCATGATATCCAAGCGGACTAAGAGTTAAGGGATCGTCTCAAGGAAGCATTGGATCAATTTCAAGCAACCATGGAGCACGTTGTGCAACAAGTGGAAAAAGTGGAGAATGTTGAACCACCACACTCTAATTATGATGAATCCTCCCATCCACCCCAACCTCTAATGGACGAAACCCTCGGTGTTCTTCTTCAAGGACAAGAGGAGATGACAAGGGATATGCAACAATTTATGACCGCCTTGGATGAGGTGGTAAATCGGCTGGCATCCCAACTTTTGGATACTCAAGGAACTCCCATGGCTACATGTGGAGAAGCAAAAGAAGAGCATAGCATGAGGGAGACATTGGAAACCCCGGTGGAAAAGGAGGAATGCCACTTTGTGTTAGAGCAATTGGAGGAACCTATGACTATTGAAGAAGAGGAGGAAGTGGTTGAAGACTTAGGAGATGCGGAACCTCCATGGGAACCTAGAGTTGAAGAAAACCGCTCCAAGAAGATTGAAGTTGATGTTGAGGAGGAATGTGCACAACCTCCAAGGCATATCCCATATGAAGACTTGGAAGGAATGGAGCAAGAGTTGAGTTCCCTTGGAGATGAAGATCAAGCATCAAATCCCAATGGTGGTGAATCCTTTGAACTTGAAGAACCTTCTCCCGATGAAGAAGAGAGCGATGTGGAGGTGGATTTTTCTCAACCTCTCATTTATGATTTAAGTGATGGAGAAGAGTTAGATGAAATTGATGAACAAAGGATTGAATTTGAAAAATCTTGTGAAGATGTGGAAGTCCATAGGAAAAGAAGAACAGAAGTTGAGTGTGCTTTATCAAGATCTTTGGAAGCTTCTTTGCCTAGGTTGTCATCTATTCCTTCACTTGAGTGGGTAAAACTCATTTCTATTAGCTTTATTACCCCACTTGAGTATGATTTGCTTGAAACGGATGGTCAACTTAGGATGATTTGTGGGATAAAGCGTAAGAGAAGAATGTTTAGTGGATGGCGTTGCAAATCAAGGCTCATTTTGGTTGATACTTCAAGGCTTAGATGCAAGGGTTAGGCTAGTGCTCACTTGAATGGGTCTAAAAGGAGAGTTTGGTATCACCTTGAGAATTCATCTTGCTTACCACCCGGATGGATTAATAATGATGATCAACTTTAAGACGGGTGTGAAAATAAAGTGTGGGATCCCGGATTAGAAAAAGAGGACCAGCTTTGGGAGCCCCAAGCTTGTGAAGAACTCCATCAAGACTTGGCTCAATCCATGAAGAATCTTGGGGCACAATGGAGAACCAAGCATTGGTGGAAGTTCCAAGATGAGTACAAGCACAAGCCACCTTGATGAGGAGCTCCCCATAAATCCAACTTAAGGACAATAAATAAAAGTGCTAGGTGGGAGACACTCCACCATGGTAAAATCTTTTCATTTTCTCTTTTGTACATATTGGTAGAATTAGTTTAATTTCATGTTCTGTTTAAATAGTTGAGTTTAATTGGTAGTTTAGTATGTTAAATAAGGGTTTATGGTGTTTTGGTAGCTGTTTGGAGGTTTCGAATGCTTAGATTGGTGCAAAAACATAGCAAAACTTTTTGAAAAATAGAGCACCATCCATGCGTATGCGCACTGCGTGCGTACGCGCACTTCAAGCATTCTCGACCGCTTACGCGTGCGCGTACATGGCGCGAGCGCGTAGATGCAGAAGTTCCACTCCCAACCAACAAACCCGAGAGTTAGGCCTTCTCTGTGCAACGTTGAGCCCCAGGCCCAACATTATCTGCGCGTACGCGCACCTGGCGCGTACGCGCCCATCATGCTGGATTCGCAATGCACGCGCAAGCACACATGCCGCACGCGTCGATTAGGCCACCTGCACCCCTGATACTTTTACCAGAGAGTTGTGCGAACTCTGGGCCAACATTGAGCCGCCGGCCTGACTAGCCACCCACGCAGACGCGCACTGCACGCGTCCGCGTCTACCTCTTTGTTCCACCACCCCCGCGCGCGCGTCATGCGTGCGTACGCGTGGATGCCCTTCCTTCAATCCACTTCTTTTCCTCTCCTCTTTCCATTTCTTTCCTCCTCCTTTCTTCTTTCCCTCTCCTACCTTTAATCCAACACTCCCAAACACCATCGATAACCATTTATTTTAGTTAGTTAATTAGTTAATTAGTTAGTTAATCAGTTAGTTAGTTAGTTTTAGTTAGTTTTCATTCTATTTTCTCTTTTTCATTATAAGTGTTGGATTGTTATTCTTGTTTACCATTACTTGCTGCTGAGTATTAAAAAGGGGATGTTATCTTAACATCATTATGTCTATAATCTTTGTTGGATTCTATGATTGAGGTTATATTTTGCTACTTGGTTTTGAGTTTTTTATACTTATCTTTTGAAAAAATACCAAGTGATGAAAATTGCCTTCGAGCTTGTAACTCTTCTTAAATTACATGATTTGGCCACCATGTAATTTGAATCCTTTTCCTCGATTAGGCAACCTCTTGATGGATGATGTTGTGCATTTACCTTAATGCATTGTATTTCATGATCATATGCATCCATATACTTTAGCTTGAATGCTTTCATGCTTCTTTAATGCTTGTTTTATCTTACAAGCCTACTTAAAGCATCTCAAGTACACTAGGATAAGTGAAGTGCACGCTTCTTTTGTGACATAGCTCTTTATACTAATGTGTGTTCTAAACCGCGCAATTTAGATTTCACGCACTTATTTGTCATTAATGTCACACTAATTCACTCACTCATTTCTAGTGATTTACCTCATTCCAACAATGTATGCTTCCTTGCTTTTATATCTTCTCATCTTATGGTGTTATATTTTTGTTTTTATGATGAATGCACCACAAGCAAACATGGAAGCAAGACTAAGAACACGCAGCAATCCGGAGAGTCGTCGTACCCCCTTGCTTATCTTTAAGTGCACCGAGGACGGTGCAAACTTTTAAGTGTGGGGAGGTCGTCCGACCGGTCGGCGATTTTGGGTGACAAATTTCTAATCCCAACACTTTTGCATTTCATTCTAGGATTTTATGGTTTTTACTTGCATTTTCTTATTTTTGCATATGTATACACAATAAGCTTAGTCAAAATAATGAAATTTTTCAATGATTTCTATCTATAGGGCACCAATTGATTTGAGTGAAAACTTTTCATTAAACTTGCTTGAATTATATATCTTGTGGATCATGTTTTGAGCTAAGAACACAAGCAAGTGAGATTTGAGCCTAATAGTGTGGTTACATCTTATAACCACTTATTTTCCTTCTTGTGTGCATTATTCTCTTCATATGAATGTAATCTTTGATTTGTTTGATTCTTTATTTCCATTATTTTGTGTATTCATGCATTTATATAATTGAGGCCATCATTTCATTAGCTCACTTACCCAAATGGCCTTACCTTTTATCTTCCATTGTTAGCCAAATTTGAGCCTACGATTAACCCACTTATTTTTAATTTTAGCACATTACAAGCCTAAAGCGGAAAACAATAAATGTCCTTAATTTGGATCTTTGATTAGCTTAGGCAAGTGTGTGTGAGTATCATTCAAGTGTGGAAATCTTGGGACATTGGGTGAATAAAAGGGTAGTTTTGTATTTTTATTGAAAATATTGGGAGGGTACATGCTCATGTATTGGTCAAATGTATAGACCTTATGCATTGATGCTCTTGTACATAGAAAGAAAAAAATGAGAAAAATAAAAGAAAAGAAAAAGAAAAGAAAAAGAAAAATAATATGGAAAAGAAAAAAAGAAAAAAAATAGAAAAAGAAAGAAAAAGAGAAAAAAGAAAGTAATAAAAAGGGGACAAAATGCCCCAAAGCAAGGTCCAATAAAACTCAATGCATATGTATTGTGAAATGAAAAGAAATTGCATGAGTATGTGAAAAAGTGAGAAATGGGTAGTTAGGTTAGCTTTGAAATTGTATAGGATGTCATAGGTTAGGTGGGAAGTTTAAGCTTATCAAAGATTCAAATTTCAAGCTCACTTGACCATACATGCATCCTACCTTGACCTTAACCCCATTACAACCAAAGAAAAGACCTCATGGTACTTGTATGCATGCATGAAATATATGTCGATTGTTAGAAGAAAAACAAATCTTAGAAAGCATGATTAGGAGAGAATTGAGAGAATCAACCCTAAACACTTGAGCGAATAGAGTGCAAACACATCCGGTGAGGGTTTGATGCTCAATTACATGTTTCCACCTATGATCATCTCTTCTCATTCAAGTTTGTAAAAATATTTAATAACTCAATTCAATTGTGGATTAGACTTGCTAGTCTTTAGCCCTTGTGCATATATGCTTCTTGGGAATTGATTTATTTTGACCAAGCAATTGCATTCATTTAGATAGTTGCATATAGGTAGATTGCATTTAGTTAGCTCCATTGAAGAAATGCCATACCCTTTACTTCATTCTTGGTTTAAGCATGAGGACATGCTTGGTTTAAGTGTGGGGAGATTGATAAACCCCATTTTTAGGATTTATTTTGTATTGATTTTAGGAGATTTTAACACCTTTTACCCACATTTACCCATTGAATTAGCATAGTTTTGTGATTGTCTCCTTATTTGTGCTTAGATGTGAAAACATGCTTTTTAGGACTTAAAATAGCTAAATCTAAATCTCATTGATTCCATTAGATGCCTTGATATGTTTGTTAGTGATTTCAGATTGAAAAGGGCTAGGAATGGATCAAAGGAGTGAAGAGGGAAAGCATGCAAAGTGGAGAAATCATGAAAAGCCAAAGAAGTTGAACTCGCCCATGGACGTGCGCGCGCACCTGGCGCTTGCGCGCACCTTGCGAATCACCCCATGGACCACGCGTACGCGTCGGTGCTGGTTTATGATTTTTTAATGAAAACGTGACCAACGAATTCTCAAGGGTTGTGGGGCCCAATTCCAACCAACTTTGGCGCCTAAACTGCTATTTAAAGCCAAGGATTGAAGAGCAAAAGGAGATTAGTTCATTTTCACTCATTAGGATTAGTTTAGAAGTAGTTTCTAGATAGAGAAGCTCTCACTTCTCTCTAGAATTAGGATTGTAATTAGTGACACTTGAGTTATCTAATTCCTTTGTTGATTGGTAATTGGAGAGATTGCTAATTGGTTTGGAGTGCACTAAAGCTAGTCTTTCCTTGGGAGTTGGCTAGGACTTGTGGCTCAAGTCAATTCATCCACTTGACTTTCCTTTATTTAGTAAGGGTTAACTAAGTGGTAGCAATGAACAATTCTCATCACAATTGAGAAGGATAACTAGGATAGGGCTTTTAATTTTCATACCTTGCCAAGAGCCTTTTATAATTGTTAGTTTATTTTCATTGCCATTTACTTTTCATGCTTCTTATCCAAAATCCCAAAACACATTTCTAACCAATAACAAGACACTTCATTACAATTCCTAGGGAGAACGACCCGGGGTCCAATACTTCGGTTTATAAATTTTAGGGGTTTGTACTAGTGACAAACAACTTTTTATATGAAAGGATTATTGTTTGGTTTAGAAACTATACTTTACAACGAGATTTCATTAGTGAAATTCTAAACCGTCAAAAATCCAATCATCAAAGGCTAGTGGTCTTGCGTGATTCTAATGCTATCACAAACCAATCGAAACAAGTTTGTGGTTGTGTGATATCTCATCAAGCTATCTCGGCCTTCACTAATTTTATTGGCGGTAACTGTCTGGTTGATTTGGGAATGATTGGTAGGTCCTTCACTAATTTCTTCCACCGGAAGTTGATGACCAAAACTTGAAGGAACAAGATTTGGATTGAATTGATCGAATGGGGAATAGCCTCATCCAACTCATCAATTGCAGCAGTGTCGAAAGACTACTTTCGGGACATTTTCTCCTCAACTGCCCAGACTGACCCGGATCCCCTGTTCTCGGACTTTGAGCCTAAGGTTCTGTTCTCAGACTTTGAGCCAAAGGTTACAACTTTCATGAACCATAGGCTACAAAGATCAGTCACCATTGAGGAAGTTAAGCGATCCACTTTTAGTATTCACCCATAGAGTGCTCCGGGAGAAGATGGCATAACTACAAAGTTCTTCCAGTTCTTTTGAAATATTGTGGGTGCAGATATTTTTCAAGCAGTTTGAAGTTTCTTTCAAGGGAAAAATTTTAAAAAGCTTTAACCATAAACATATCTGTCTCATTCCAAAGTTTCCAGATGCTACTACAATGACATAGGCCCATCAGTTTGTCTACAGTCATTTACAAAATTATTTCTAAAGTTCTCGTCCATAGACTTCATAATTGTATGAATAAATTAATTAGTCCTACCCAAAGTGCCTTTATTAAAGGCAATTTAAAATTGGACAATATTCTGATTGTTCATGAGTGTATACACTATCTAAAGAATAAAAAGTCAACTCTACAGCATGAAATGACAGTCAAGTTAGATATGAGTAAAGCCTATTAGAGTAGAGTGACAATTTTTATGGTTCATTTTAACCAAGTTTGGATTCAGTGAAAGGTGGATAAACTGCATTCATGAATTAGTAACTATCGTTTCTTATGCTGTTGTTGTGAAAGGATAACCCTTTAAGTGATAGAATTCACGAAATTCAGGCGTGCAGAAGAAGTCCCACTATTAGCCATATCCTTTTTACTGATGACTGGTGCACGAAATTGCAATCACACTTTTGTAATTCCGCACAACTAACCAGCAAGTGCACTGGGTCGTCCAAGTAATACCTTACGTGAGTAAGGGTCGATCCCACGGAGATTGTCGGCTTGAAGCAAGCTATGGTTATCTTGTAACTCTTAGTCAGGATATCAATAATTATCAGGGTTGATTGTAAAAAAAGCAAAAGAACATGAAATAAGTACTTGTGTTGCAGTAATGGAGAACAGGTTGAGGTTTTGGAGATGCTCTATCCTCTGAATCTCTGCTTTCCTACTGTCTTCTTCTTCAAGCATGCAAGGCTCCTTCCATGGCAAGCTGTATGTAGGGTTTCACTGTTGTCAATGGCTACCTCCCATCCTCTCAGTGAAAATGTTCAACGCACCCTGTCACGGCACGGCTATTCATCTGTCGGTTCTCAATCAGGTTGGAATAGAATCCAGTGATTCTTTTGCGTCGTCACTAACGCGCAGCCTTCAGGAGTTTGAAGCTCGTCACAGTCATTCAATCATTGAATCCTACTCAGAATACCACAGACAAGGTTTAGACCTTCCGGATTCTCTTGAATGCCGCCATCAATTCTAGCTTATACCACGAAGATTCTGATTAAGGAACCCAAGAGATATCTACTCAATCTAAGGTAGAACGGAGGTGGTTGTCAGGCACATGCTCATATGTGAGAATGATGATGAGTGTCACGGATTATCACATTCATCAGGTTTAAGAACAAGTGATATCTTAGAATGGAAGCAAGCATGATTGAATGAAAAACAGTAGTAATTGCATCAAGACACAATAGAGCTCCTCACCCCCAATCATGGGGTTTAGAGACTCATGCTGTAGAAGATACAATGAGAAACGTGTAAAGTGTCATGAGGTACAGATACAATGTCAAAAGATCCTATTAATAGTAAACTAGTAACCTAAGGTATACAGAAATGAGTAAAATGACGTAAAAATCCACTTCTGGGTCCACTTAGTGTGTGCTTGGGCTG
>NC_029774.3:108421294-108424174 GCF_000817695.3 Arachis duranensis | reverse complement strand
GGGAATTCTGAAGCTGATTTGCAACGCCGGTTTGGGCCATCAAATCTCGGGCAAAGTATGGACTATTATACATTGCTGAAAAGCCCAGGATGTCTACTTTCCAACGCCATTGAGAGCGCTCCAATTGGGCTTATGTAGCTCCAGAAAATCCACTTCGAGTGCAGGGAGGTCAGAATCCAACAGCATCTGCAGTCCTTTTCAGCCTCTGAATCAGATTTTTGCTCAGGACCCTCAATTTCAGCCAGAAAATACCTGAAATCACAGAAAAATACACAAGCTCATAATAAAGTCCAGAAAAGTGAATTTTAATTAAAAACTAATAAAAGTATACTAAAAACTAACTAAAATATACTAAAAACATACTAAAAACAATGCCAAAAAGCGTATAAATTATCCGCTCATCACAACACCAAACTTAAATTGTTGCTTGTCCCCAAGAAACTGAAAATCAAAGTAGGATAAAAAGAAGAGACTATACTATAGACTCCAAAATATCAAGGAAACTTAGCTCCAATTAGATGAGCGGGACTAATAGCTTTTTGCTTCCGAACAGTTTTGGCATCTCACTTTATCCTTTGAAGTTCAGACTGATTGGCATCTATAGGAACTCAGAACTCAGATAGTGTTATTGATTCTCCTAGTTAAGTATAATGATTCTTGAACATAGCTAGTGTATGAGTCTTGGCTGTGGCCCAAAGCACTCTGTCTTCCAGTATTGCCACCGGATACATACATGCCACAGACACATACTTGGGTGAACCTTTTCAGATTGTGACCCAGCTTTGCTAGAGTCCCCAATTAGAGGTGTCCAGGGTTCTTAAGCACACTCTTTTTGCCTTGGATCACAACTTTATTACTTTCTTTTTCTTCTATTTCTTCTCTCTTTTTTTTTTCGTTTTTTTTGAATCACTGCTTTTTCTTGCTTCAAGAATCAATTTGATGATTTTTCAGATCCTCAATAACAGTTCTATTTTTCCTCATTCTTTCAAGAGCCAACAATTTTAACATTCTCAAAACAACAAATTCAAAAGACATATGCACTGTTCAAGCATTCATTCAGAAAACAAAAAGTATTGTCACCACATCAAACTAATTTAACTAGTTTCAAAGATAAATTCGAAATCATGTACTTCTTGTTCTTTTGTGATTAAAGCACTTTTCATTTAAGAGAGGTGATGGATTCATAGGACATTCATAGCTTTAAGACATGAATTTTAAATTTTATTAATTATGAAATAAGAACAAGACTCAAGAATGGATATAAGATTAGACTAGAAAATAAAAATAGAAAACAAAAAAATTTTTAAATAGGCTCCTAATGATAGAGGTTTTCACAGAGTTAGGACTCAACAACCTTGATTTTGAGAAGTGGATGCTCCCTCAAATTGAGGGGAGAATTTTTTGGCATTTCAATTCTTGAAGTTCACGCCCTTGCTTCTCTTGTTCCTTCAGCAATTTGCAAAGCATGCAGTTCTGATTCTGCTGTTCTTCCTTAAGTTGCTCTATAGTTTCTTGCAACTTGGTGATAAATGCTTCTAGGCTGGCCCAGTAGTCAATTTTAGGAAATTCAGGGAGGAACTCCTGCGCCCTCTTTTTGATAGAGTTGTCTTGCATTTGTCCTTCCATTGACTTCTTGGTGATTGGATGTTCACTGGGTATGAATTCATCTACTCCCATCTTTATCCCAGCCTCTTTACAGAGCAAGGAGATTAAGCTTGGGTAAGCCAGTTTGGCTTCAGTGGAATTCTTATTTGCAATTGTGTAGATCTCACAAGCAATCAGATGATGAACCTCCACTTCTTTTCCAAGCATAATGAAATGAATCATCACTGCTCTCTTGATAGTGACCTCAGAACGGTTGCTAGTGGGCAATATGGAACGCCCAATAAAGTCTAGCCAACCTCTTGCAATTGGTTTGAGGTCTCCCCTCTTGAGTTGGTTTGGGACACCCTTTGAATTGGTTATCTACTTAGTTCCAGGGAGGCATATGTCCTCTGGAACTTGATCCAACCCTTTATCTGCTCTCACCATTCTCCTATTAAAGGATTCAGGATCATCTTGCAGTTGAGGCAATTTGAAGATTTCTCTTATTTTGTCCAGATGGAAATAGATAACTTTCCCTCTGACCATGGTTCTGTAAGTATGGAAAGCAGTTCCAGTCATTCTCTGCTTATCTGTCAGCCACAGATTTGAGTAGAGTTCCTGAACCATATTTCTTCCAACCTTTATCTCAGGATTGGTTAGAACTTCCCATCCTCTGTTTCGAATTTGCTCTTGGATCCCCGGATATTCATCTTCTTTCAGATCGAATTTGACTTCCGGGATCACTAACCTCAGACCCATTATTTTATGATAATGGTTTTCATGTTCTTTGGTTAAGAACTTCTCTTGATTCCAAAGATTCTTTGGGTTATTCTCTTTCTTTCCTCTTAAATTGGTTTGTTTTCCCTTAGGAGCCATGATCTTGATGAATCTTGGCTTAGTGATCACGGAAAAGCACCCCAAACTTAGAGGTTTGGTTGTCCTCAAGCAAAAGAAAGGAAAGAGGAGAGAGAGGAGAAGAGCAAATTCGAATGGTGTGGGGAAATAGGGAGGCCAAACGTGTATTTATAAGGGGGGAAGAGATTTCGAAAAATTGGAAGGAGATTTGAGAAGATATGGAAAGAATTTGAGAGAAAGTTGAGTTTTTTGAACAAGATTTGGGAAGGATTTGAGAGAGATTTGAAGAATGATTTTAATTTTTGAAGATTTGAAGGTGAATGATGAAAGTTTGAAATGTGTTTATGTAGAAAAGTATAGGTCAAAAAAGGAAAGTTTGAAAAAAAATTTAATCGGAAAGCAAAATCTCAGTCCCCCACCTTTCTGGCGTTAAACGCCCAA
>NC_029774.3:108419861-108421182 GCF_000817695.3 Arachis duranensis | reverse complement strand
CAGCCAGGTACCCTGGCTGGCGTTAAACGCCAGAATCCCCTTTGTCACTGGGCGTTTTGTTAAACGCCCAGGATGCTGCACTCCTGGCGTTAAACGCCCAGAATGGTGCCCATTCTGGCGTTTAACGCCCAAAATGGCACCTTTACTGGCGTTAAACGCCTAGAATGGTGTCCATTCTGGCGTTTAACACCCAAAGTACCCCTTACTGGCATTTTTTCGCCAGTAAGCTCTTTTTCTCTACTTTTTGCACTGAATCCTTCTGTAACTCTGTGAATTCCTTCAATTTTGATAATTGCCCTTGTAGAAACAAAACATATAACCTGCTAATGACTGGATTGCCTCCCAGCAAGCGCTTCTTTACTGTCTTTAGCTGGATCTTCACTGAGAATCACTCAAGTCTCAGTTTTGAGCATTCTTGCTCAAAATTGCTTTCAAGATAATGTTTGATCCTCTGTCCATTAACAATGAACTTCTTGTCAGAGTCAGTATCCTGAAGCTCAACATATCCATATGGTGACACTCCTGTAATCACAAATGGACCCCTCCACCGGGATTTAAGTTTTCCTGAAAACAATCTGAGCCTAGAGTTGAAGAGCAGAACTTTTTGTCCTGGCTCAAAGACTCTGGATGACAACTTCTTGTCATGCCACTTTTTTGCCTTTTCCTTATAAATATTTGCATTTTCAAAGGCATTGAGTCTAAATTCATCTAGCTCATTTAGCTGGAGTAATCTCTTTTCACCAGCTAACTTAGCATCCAAGTTTAGGAATCTGGTTGCCCAGTAGGCTTTATGTTCCAGTTCCACGGGCAGATGACAAGCCTTGCCATACACAAGTTGGTATGGTGAGGTTCCTATTGGGGTCTTGAATGCTGTTCTGTACACCCACAGAGCATCATCCAAGCTCCTTGCCCAATCCTTTCTTCGGGCTATTACAGTCCGTTCTAGGATTCTTTTTAGCTCTCTGTTAGAGACTTCAGCTTGCCCATTTGTCTGTGGATGATACGGGGTAGCCACTTTGTGGCTAATTCCATATCGGACCATAGTGGAGTAAAGCTGTTTGTTGCAGAAATGAGTACCCCCATCACTGATTATGACTCTGGGAACACCAAATCTGCTGAAGATGTGTTTCTGGAGGAATTTCAGCACGGTTTTAGTATCATTAGTGGGTGTAGCAATTGCTTCTACCCATTTAGATACATAGTCCACTACCACCAGAATGTAAGTGTTTGAGTATGATGGTGGGAATGGACCCATAAAGTCAATTCCCCATACATCAAACAACTCAATCTCTAAGATCCCTTGTTGAGGCATGGTGTATCC
>NC_029774.3:108419291-108419704 GCF_000817695.3 Arachis duranensis | reverse complement strand
CGCTCACTTCCAAAATGTCCCCCATACTGTGATCCATGGCAATGCCACAGGATCCTCTATGCTTCTTCTCTGGGTACACATTTGCGGATCATTCCGTCTGCACATCTCTTAAAGAGATATGGCTCATCCCATAGGTAGTACTTGGCATCTGAAATTAATTTCTTTCTTTGCACTCTGCTGTACTCCTGTGGTATGAACCTCACAGCTTTATAATTTGCAATATCTACAAACCATGGAGCTTCCTGGATGGCAAAGAGTTGCTCATCTGGGAAAGTCTCAGAAATCTCAGTAGAAGGGAGGGACGCCCCAGCTACTGGTTCTATTCGGGACAGATGATCAGCTACCTGATTCTCTGTCCCCTTTCTGTCTCTTATTTCTATATCAAACTCTTGCAGAAGCAACACCCATCTTAT
>NC_029774.3:108417819-108418317 GCF_000817695.3 Arachis duranensis | reverse complement strand
CAGTGCTTCCTCTTCCTGTGGATTTAAAGCAGAGCTTATAATCACTGAAAAAGTGTCACCCTCTCCCAGAAATGCATACTTTAGGGATGGTGGTAGTGGTTTGAGTTCAGGTTTGGGAGGCTTATCCTCCTTCTGAGGAATTTTCAAAAATTCCTTTGTTTCCTCTGGTTCTTCTTGATCAGGCTGAGCATCTTTGATGATGTCCTCAAGCTCTGATTCTAGACTTTCAGTCATATTGATCTCTTCCACCAAAGAGTCAATAATGTCAGCGCCCAGGCAGTCATTTGGTGTGTCTGGATGCTGCATAGCTTTTACAGCATTCAACTTGAACTCATCCTCATTGACTCTCACGGTTACTTCCCCTTTTTGTACATCAATGAGAGTTCGTCCAGTTGCTAGGAAAGGTCTTCCTAGAATGAGAGTTGCACTCTTGTGCTTCTCCATTTCCAGCACCACAAAGTCAGTTGGAAAGGCGAATGGCCCAACCTTGACAATCAT
>NC_029774.3:108417122-108417629 GCF_000817695.3 Arachis duranensis | reverse complement strand
TGCAAACGGAATCTTTATTTCAAGAGTCCTTAGATAGTCTACAAAGCGGGCAAATTGCTTATCCTGTTCCGCTTGGCGGAGTTTCTGAGGATAAGGCATCTTGACTTTATATTCTTCAACCTTAGTTGCTGCAGGTTTATTCCTTACAGAAGTGGTTGAAGAAGCCTTTTTAGAGGGATTACTATCAGCACTCTCAGGTGTCTGATCCTCCCTTGGCGTCTGAACGCCAGAATTGGGTGAAGATTGGGCGTTTAACGCCAACTTCTCTCCCTTTTCTGGCGTTTGAACGCCAGAACTGAGCAGGGAATGGGCGTTTAACGCCAGCTTTCCCCCCTTTTCTGGCATTTGAACGCCAAAAGTCCTCCTCTCTGGGCTCTTACTGTCCTCAGAGGGATTTTGAACAGTGGTTTGGTTATCCTCTGTCAATTGTTCCTTGTTTGACTTTTTACTCTTTTGAGCAGAGTTATTCAGGGTCTTCCCACTCCTCAATTGAACTGCTTGACATTC
>NC_029774.3:108416580-108417036 GCF_000817695.3 Arachis duranensis | reverse complement strand
TTCTATGTTCTTGTTAGCAATTTTAGTTTCTTGGAGCATCTCTTTAAATTCTGCTAACTGTTTTGTCATCAGTTGTAATTGCTGATTAAGCTCAACCATCTATTCTTGAGGATTAGGATCAGTGGCTACTGCCATAACTTCTTCTTTTGTAGAGGACTCATTGCTAGAGTACAAATATTGATTTCTAGCAACAGTATCTATAAGCTCTTGAGCCTCTTCAATCGTCTTCCTCATATGTATAGATCTACCAGCTGAGTGATCTAAAGACATCTGAGCTTTTTCTGTAAGCCCATAGTAGAAGATGTCTAACTGTACCCACTCTGAAAACATTTCAAAGGGGCATTTTCTTAGCATACCTCTATACCTCTCCCAGGCATTGTAAAGGGATTCATTATCCTCTTATTTAAAGCCTTGGATGTCCAGCCTTAGCTGTGTCATCCTTTTTGGAGGGTAAAA
>NC_029774.3:108416008-108416301 GCF_000817695.3 Arachis duranensis | reverse complement strand
ATGAGTTGAGGATTTAGCTCAAAGCTGCTTGCTTTGATGGGAGGTGTACAGATGCTACTCCCATATGCAGCTGTAATGGGGTTAGCATATGACCCCAAAGTCCTTCTGGACTGCTCAATTCCACTTAGGTCTATGATGGAGAAAGGGAAATGATATGGATTGCAAGTAGATTAAAATATATTTATTATTTTTTTGGACCGAAAATAATAAAATAAAACAAAAGGAAAATAAAATAAAATGTCGAAAACTAAAAGAAAAATAAAATCAAAGCAAATTGAAAACTAAATCAATTA
>NC_029774.3:108415264-108415998 GCF_000817695.3 Arachis duranensis | reverse complement strand
TATAACTGCAAATAAAAATGATTGAAAAGATATGATTTTGAAAATCTTTGACTAATTTAATGCAAAATTTCGAAAATTATGAGTAAAACAAGGAAAGGATATATTTTTTTTATTTTTTTTTTGAAATGAGGAAAGAGAAAAACAACAAAATGACACCAAACTTAAAATTTTTAGAAAATCAAACACTAATTTTTTGAAAATTTTAAGGAAAAACACAAAGAGGACACCAAACTTAGAATTTTTAAGGATCAAAAAGGGACTAAGGACATGCAAATTCGAAAATGAAAAGAAAAACAAAAGCATGCAATTGACACCAAACTTAAAATATGAAACTAGAATCAACTAAAAGACTCTAAACCAACAAAAATAAAACAGTCCTAATCTAAGCAACAAGATAAGCCGTCAGTTGTCCAAACTCGAACAATCCCCGGCAACGGCGCCAACAACTTGGTGCACGAAATTGCAATCACACTTTTGCAATTCCGCACAACTAACCAGCAAGTGCACTGGGTCGTCCAAGTAATACCTTACGTGAGTAAGGGTCGATCCCACGGAGATTGTCGGCTTGAAGCAAGCTATGGTTATCTTGTAACTCTTAGTCAGGATATCAATAATTATTAGGGTTGATTGTAAAAAAAGCAAAAGAACATGAAATAAGTACTTGTGTTGCAGTAATGGAGAACAGGTTGAGGTTTTGGAGATGCTCTATCTTCTGAATCTCTGCTTTCCTACTC
>NC_029774.3:108408270-108414994 GCF_000817695.3 Arachis duranensis | reverse complement strand
TGTAAAGTGTCATGAGGTACAGATACAATGTCAAAAGATCCTATTAATAGTGAACTAGTAACCTAGGGTATACAGAAATAAGTAAAATGACGTAAAAATCCACTTCTGGGTCCACTTAGTGTGTGCTTGGGCTGAGCATTGAAGCTTTCATGTGTAGAGACTTTTTCTGGAGTTAAACGCCAGCTTTTATGCCAGTTTGGGCGTTTAACTCCAATTTTTATGCCAGTTCCAGCGTTAAACGCTGGGAATTCTGAAGCTGATTTGCAACGCCGGTTTGGGCCATCAAATCTCGGGCAAAGTATGGACTATTATACATTGCTGGAAAGCCCAGGATGTCTACTTTCCAACGCCGTTGAGAGCGCGCCAATTGGCCTTCTGTAGCTCCATAAAATCCACTTTGAGTGCAGGGAGGCCAGAATCCAATAGCATCTGCAGTCCTTTTCAGCCTCTGAATAAGATTTTTGCTCAGGACCCTCAATTTCAGCCAGAAAATACCTGAAATCACAGAAAAATAGACAAGCTCATAGTAAAGTCCAGAAAAGTGAATTTTAACTAAAAACTAATAAAAGTATACTAAAAACTAACTAAAATATACTAAAAACATACTAAAAATAATGCCAAAAAGCGTATAAATTATCCGCTCATCAATGACTCTAATCTATTCTCTAAGGCAACAAAATATGATTGTGAACGAATTCTAAACATTCTACGTGAATATGAGAGGGTTAGTGGACAACAAGTGAATTTCAACAAATCCTCGATATTTTTCAGCAACAATACCCCAAATCATATCCAGATCGAGGTGGCAGTAAACTTCCATATTGAACTTGTCAGTGCGCAGGACAAATACTTAAGCCTCTCTTCTTTAGTTAACAAATCTAAGAAAAGTTACATTCAAATTGATTAAGAAAAAGGTTTAGGAAAATGTTCAAGGATGGAAAAAGAATATTGTGTCAAACGCGAGAAGAAATGTTTTACTCAAGACTATTGGGAAAGCTGTTCCAATCTACACACTCTCCTACTTTAGGTTGCCAAACACACTCATTAATAAAATTCATAGAATTCTTACTCAGTACTGGTAGGGTTAGAAAGGAACAGAGTGGAGAATAGTTTGAAAAGGAACAGAGTGGAGAATAGTTTGGATTGGCTGGGATAAAATGTAAGACCTAAGAAGGAGGGGGACTAGGCCTAAAAGATTTAAAGGCTTAGAACCTTGCCTTATTAGGAAAATAGTACTGGAGGATTGCTACTCAGCCTAATTCTATCCTAGCAAGAACACTAAAAGGTAAATACTTTAAGTACGGTAATGCGATGAGTGATGAGTTAGGATGCTCACATTCTTCGGGCTGACCAGCATCTTAGAGGGCCAAACAGTTATTGAAAAAGGTTTAAACTGAAGGTTTGGCTCTGTTAGTTCCATCCGAGTATTTAGTGACCCATGGTTACCTCTGCCGTATCCTTTCCGTATTTCCGTGCCACAATTCATCGCCTCACAGAGTCAAATTTTGTGGGTAAAAGATTTGATGTTGTGAGATAAAAATTGAAACCACAACATGATTGCCAACACTTTTTCTCCTGAAATTTAATGCAGAATCTACTTAATTCAACCTGCAGATGGAAAGGTTGTGCTTCAGTAAAGTCTCAACAAATCTAAAGTGTATGACACTGTCTCAAGTTACAATATTGCTTATCTCTTCTTTCACCCTCCATTAGAGCACTGTCTTGACCACATGAAGCAAAAACATATATGGCAGCACCTGGGAAAGTTAGAAGTCCCTCCCAGCATGATGATGTTCCTCTGAAAATGCCTTAATGGTCAAATTCCAGTGCTAGAGCACATCCATCACAAATTTCCAAGTACAAGTTGACTAGGCCCTCACTATATCATGCAACCAAAATCAATCTTCCACTGCTTAATTACATACAACAGAGCCCAGGAGATTTGGAGGACAAGTCCGATTTACTTGCATCTTCTAAATCCTACCAGTGACTAGTTCTTCCAATGGTGGCAGGAATTGAAGACAAAGCTTAAGCGGTAGTATGATGGGAAGAGGTTGATGGGTCTTGTGGAAAGTATCTGTAGAAACACATGGAAGGCAAGAAACCTTTGGGTCTTTGAGCACACAACCTAAACGCCAGTAGAGATGGTTCAAGTGTCTGTAAATATGGCACAACGATTTCATCTCTCTAGCCTGAACCCAATGCCCTAGTTTCTCGCTTTTTCTCGATTCTTTCTTCTAAGCTTTATTCAATTTATTATTCACTTTCCTTTTAGTGAGTTTTATTTGGGAAATCCCCACTTTCTCTACCTCATGTCCTGTATTTGGACATCTGTACCACTTTTATGATGTAATAAAAGTTCTTTTAGCTTTGAAAAAATAAAAGAGAGTAAAGTGTGATCTCTAATCCTTCAATCTTTCTCTTTCATGTTTTTTCTTGGTCTCACTTATAAAATTAATGGTTAGAGATCATATTTTACTCCCTCAATTGTTAAAACAAAATTAAGAGCATCCATTTTCTGTTGTAATTGAGGAACAAATGTTAAAAATTTAAATTGAGATTGTATAGTAAAAAAGAAATATTAATTAATTATTAGAGTAAAGGCTCAACCCGGTCCTTATCCAAAAAAATAGACACTTCGGTTCTCAACTTTTTCATTTTAGGACAATACGATTTCTCTGTTAAAAAATTCGTTAAATAGTAACAAAAATTAGTTTTATCGGAGTTTTATTTGTAATTTGTGAGATTTTAAACACTCATAAAGTTCTTTTTAACAATGTAACCAACTATGACTACTACTACCACCATCTTCTTCATTTTCGTCATGATCACTTCTATCTCTACTATTTCTATTGTGTAACCATGCTTTATCATCATCATTATCTCCTCTATTGTCATTAACTCATTATCAGTAATACAAATATCATCAACATTAATGTTATCTTAATTTATTTCTTGTTCCATGCTATTTTTTTCTTTAAAATGTCTTCGTACTGCAATTACTTTTTTTTATCTTGTGACATCATCTTCAACAATGGCCTTTCTCCACTTAACTACCACCAGAAAATAAATTTTTCAAAAATAAACTTATTAATAGTTTGTGGGAGTTTAAACCCTTCACAAATTACAAACAAAACCCTACAAAACTAATTTTCTTTACTATTTAATGAGTTTTTTAGCGGAGGAATCGTATTGTCCTAAAATTAAAAGGTTAAGGGTTGAAGTGTCCCTTTTTTTGGACAAGAGGTGCCTTATCCTTCATGAAAATAGACAAGGGCCGAATTGGGTCTTTACTCTAATTATTAATATAGTTTTGAGTATAAATCATTTTCAAAAGAAAATTTGGGTATAAATAAACCAGTCAAAAATAAAAAATCGATAAATTAATCAGCCGTATCGACTTAATTTTTTAGCTTTTAATTNAAAATTTTAAAATATTTTAGATATTATTTTTATATTCAATTTAATCTTGATTGAATTTTTAAATATTTAATTTGTTAATTCGATCACAGATTCAACTCTTAAAATCTTAATTATTAATGAAAAAAATTGACACTCGATCTTTTTTCTTGATATTAATTGAATTTAGAAAGTCAATTTTTGTTAGTTTGTTTTTGGTGCTAAATATTATTTTTTTTTATATTTTTTGGACAATGTTGCTTGCAGAGGCTAACTACATTATTCATAATGACACATGAGATATGTAATTACTTACTTTTGCTCATTCTCTTTCATAAATAGAAGATAGAACATATTTAGTTAATTATTTTTCCCCCCTTATGCTACTTACAAGACTATTAACAATGTATCATAGATTCTGTCAATCAAAGCTACATAAAATATTGATGTATCACTTAAGTTATATAGCAATAAAATAGTAATTAAGTGTAGGTGTGTTTTAGATTGTACTTGGAGATACGGAATGCAGCTTGGTCATTTGAAGATGGATTGGTTCTGTTGTTCCGGTAAGATGACAGGGCTAAATTTAGAGAACGTGAGGATAGTATCTGCAAAGGCATTCTGATGTGTAAGTCAGAGAACTAGAGAGGTAAGGGTTGAATGATCATACTGGAGGAGCATTTAAGCTCTCTTTTGTAGAAGGTGTAAGTTATCTTATCTTATCTTTGAAAGAGGTTCCCGTTGTTCCCATGTTTAGTGAGTTTATTAGGATTTGAGGTTCATTTTAGATGAACTGGGTTACTGAGGCCCATAAAATCTAGGGAGTCGGATCTGTAATAGTTGCCCCCTAAGCACAAAGGCTCGTTGGTTGAGGTTTCGGTGCTTTCTGGTTCAACTCGTCTTGAGCCTGGGAGGTCGTGAGATCATTAAGGTCTGTTAGAGGAGTGAGATTCGCACCTGTCTCTTACGCTTCTCAATAAAGTGACCGTTTTATAGTTTATTGATGTGCCATTAAATATGTACAATTGGGGGAGAGAGAGTATTTTTCCTATTTTTTTCATTGTTGCCCTAACGTGTTGGATATTTCTTTTTTGCCCCTGTCTTTTCATATTTTGCAGGGGTTTATATTTGGTTTCTTGGGTACTTTTTCTGCTTTTTCCATATTTCCACTCTCTTTACATTTCTTATTCTCTGTGCATCCCCTTTGGCTTCCTTTGTGGTTATTCCTTCTTGGTTTTGGCTTGGTTTTTTGCAGAATCTGCATTTTCTTTCACCATTTCGTCCTTCTTCGAAAAAGGTACATCCCTTTCTTCATTCTTTTTTTTTCTGCTTTAGTGTGCTTTGCCCTTTTGATTTTTTTTTATTTGTCATTTGCTTAGTTATTTCTGTGTTCAGTTGGCAAATTGGGCCATTGATTTTTGTTCTAGTAGTGATTTTTGGTGGTAGTAAAAAGAGGGTGCCACTGTTGTAGTGTAGTTAGAATTTTAGAGGGTTGGTTATAGGATTTCTGCGTAATTTGATTTCTCTGGAGAGTGGGGTGATAGCATTGTCCTCTTTGTTATAGGCATGACAAGTAGTGTAGTTAGCATTTTTTAGGGTTGGTTATAAGATTTTTATGCAATTTGATTTCTCCGAGGAGTGGGATGATAGTGGTGCCCTTTTTGTTATAGGCATGGCGAGGAGGAGGTCCGAACAGGGTGCTAGGGTACCCGTTTACCTGGTGGGGGTGTTCCCAATGACTATTACTAGGTGACTTCTGACGTGTTAGGTACGCATTTTCATCTGACAGAGGAGGAACATTAAAAGCTACGCAATTAGGGCACGATATATGGAGGCGGTGAGGCGGAGCGCCAATACGAGTTGGTGTTGTCCCAGGAGAATGAGCGGGTTTGCTATATCAACCTGGATTCCCTTCGAGTTTCCGAATGGATGTGGGTTTATGAACCCTTGTTTACTAAATTGGTGGTGCGGTTCCCATTTTCTGAATTCGTCTAAGCTCTTCTAAACCGATGTTCGGTAGCACCGTCTGAGCTGCATCTGAAAAGTTGGGTGGCGATCCGAACTTTCAAGTTGGTTTGTGAGCTTTTGGAGCTTCCTGTATGGGTGGAGTTTTTTTTATATTTTTTCCTAAGCACAAAAAAGGTTATGTGTATTTTCGAGCTCAGCCAAATCGCCGAATTTTTTGTTCGAAGATTTCTTCCATGGTTTTGAGGAGGAATACTTCAAAGTTTGCCTAATAGAGGGTCATCATCCTTCTTGGTTGACTTTGGAAGGGGAGCATCGATTTGCTACCTATTAGAATTTCGGTGCGGGGGCATCTTATTTGACGAGATTTACTTACGAGGGGTTGTCCCTTGGAAATAAAGATGTCCTCAGTGTTTTGTTGGCGATTTTTAGGGATAGGCCTTTGAATTTTCGGGACATCATAAGGATTGAGGGGCATGTAGGTCTCATGTTGATAGGTTTTGTTTTCCTTCTAGCTTTTATTCGTTTGATTGGATTACAGTTTTGTAACTTGTGTGTTTTGCATTATTTGCAGTTGGTATGGTTGGTGGGGAGACTCTCCTTACCTGTTTGAAAGCTGTTTTTCTCTGTAGTTTGGGAGATGGTGGTGATGGGGCTTCTCCCCTACTTCACAATCGTTTTTTTGACCGGTCTCACATAAGGTTTCTTAGAAGATTATTACTGGTGAGCCACCAGCAATGACGATATCTAAGAAATCCTGATTCCCGAGCCTGAAAAGAAGAGGAAGAGGGCTGCAAAGGGAGCAGTAAAGAAACTTTCAGTAAAGGGGTAGTTGCCCCCTCTGTGATGGATCGGGCCTTTGAAGCTCCCGATTTCATCGACTATCATTTGCTGCCTGGGACTGAGGATTTCTTTGTTGACTATGACATTATTGGGCAGGCCAGGTCGGTTTGTCATGCCCTTCTTCGCTATGTTGCCATAGTTCATAAGGTGGAGTCGATGTTTTCTCAGGTCCTCCTTCTATATGGTAAGCTCTGCCAGTCTCAAGCGGAGGTTACCAAACTTAAGGATTAGTTGGAGAAGGCCGAGGCCGCTAAGTCAGAAGTGATGAAGAAGGTTGGTGATGCTGGTTTGGAGATCTAGCATTTGTTGGACCGTGAGATCGAGCTTTTGACTCAAGCGATCCAAGCGTAACAATGGGATGCCGATGCCGAGAAGGAAGCCACTGTTGCTTGGGCTAAGGCAGATGCTGCTAAAGTGATGGTTGAGTGTCTAGAAAGGGAGAATGGGGCCTTGCTTGCCAACGCGAAGTCTGCGATTTCGGTTATTGAGGAGACTTTGAAGGTCCAACTTCAGATAT
>NC_029774.3:108407829-108408157 GCF_000817695.3 Arachis duranensis | reverse complement strand
TCGTGTTTGTTATCTTCGCTATAATTTTCTTTAAGTTTGTAAGTTGTGTGTTCGGCGTACGTCTGGATTTTGTTTCCCCTTTTGGGGTCATTTTTGTAGTACTTTGTGTTTAAACTTTTTTGGACTTCTTGGTGGGCTGCTTTAATGTTATAACATTTTGTTTATCTTGGATATCTGTTTTGTTGGTCTCGGGGTGATCAGTCTTGAGGTGGCCATTTTGGTCGAGTTGTCCTTTTAATGTTTTACCCGTTGAGGAGGTTAAAATATTGTGAAACTCAAAGGAAAAATGAGAAAATTTTTATTAGAAAAAAAGAATGTGAGCCTCGTT
>NC_029774.3:108401911-108407809 GCF_000817695.3 Arachis duranensis | reverse complement strand
TAAAATGAGAAAATGATCGCTAAAAAGAAAAACTAAACTTTAACAAATTTTACTAAAAAGCTACCAACTCGGGTACTTGTTCATAAGTAGTAGCGTTGCAAGTTTGTGGCATTCTATGATCTTCGTATGTAGCTCTTTGTTGTTGAGTCATTCTTGCTTGTAAGCGCCTCTTCTAATCACGGACTTAACTCGTAAGGTCCCTCTCAGTTGGGAGTTAGCTTCCTTTCCCTTGGGGTGGGGGGCTGATGTCGTTGCTCCATAGGACCAGGTTTTTTTGTTTGAATTCGCACCTTATTATGCCCCGATTGTATCTCAGGCTTACCTTTGTTTTAGGGCGAGTTCTCGTAGGTGGGCTACACTTTGAACCTCGTCGACTAGGTCCCTTTCAGCTTCCTTGTTGGAACCTCTGACAGTCCTTTTGGGGGCTTAGCTCTCTGATCTCAACAAGGATCTCGACTTCTATCCCATAAGTTAGTTTGAAGGGGGTTTCTCCGGTTGAACTCTGTGGTGAGGTTTGGTAGGATCAGTTGGCCAGAGCACACGAAGCCTAGTTCGTCTGCCTATAGTCCTTTGGCTTCGTCCAACCTATTTTTTATGCCTTTCAAAATGACATTGTTAGCCACTTCAACTTGGCCATTGGTTTGAGGGTGCTCTACCAAACTAAACCTTTGTGAGATGCCAAGGCCCTCCAGGAACCCAAGAAAGCTCTTGTCTACAAATTGAGTTCCATTGTCTGAGATCATGACCTCTAGGATGCCGAATTGGGTTATAACTTGCTCCTAGAAGAATATTCGATATTGGATTACCGTAATTGTGGCCATTGATTTGCTTCAAATCATTTGGTGTAATAGTCAATAGATACGATTAGGAACCTTAGTTGTCCTAGAGCCATAGGGAAGGGAGCCATGTGGTCAATTTTCTAGGTTTCGAATGGACGTTCAGCTGATATGGTGCTGAGTCGCTAGGGGTCGCTTTGTGGAAGTCCGCATGTACTTGGATGACATTTTGTGCTAGGATTTTTTGTCCGAGGTGGCGACTACAACATCCTTCGTGGATTTCATGTAGGATGTAGTCCGTCTAGTAGTGCTCCATGCATTTTAGGAGGGTATAGGAGAGTCCTCGCTTGTATATTGTCTTGCTACTATGGTGTATTCAGTAACTTCCCATTTTACGTGTTTTGCCTCTTTTAGGTTTTCTGGAAAGTTGTCATTTACCGAATAACTCATGATGGGGGTGGTCCATGAAGGTTCTCTGGAAAATGGAAAGTTTGTCAGGCACTTCGGAAAGACCACGATCAATCTTGCGACCTCCTGATTCAAGGAGCGATTCCTCGAGTTCGGCTTGGTGCTTGCCAGCTTGGAGAGCAGGTCTGCTCTGGCATTCTTCTCTCTTGGTATGTGCCAAGTCATCACCAAATTGAATTCGGTGGTTAGCTTCTTTACCTTAGAGAGGTATTTCTATAGCAGGGAATCTTGTGTTTGGTGATCTCCATGACTTGGGGGCTAACGACTAGAAAATTGGTGCATACCTCCAAGATTTTTACACCAACGTCTTTTTGCAAGCATGAGTCCGGTGAGGAGTGCTTCATACTCGACTTGGTTATTAGATAACAGAAACTTATAACGAATTGATTCCTCAATCGTTATCCTGTTTTGACTTTTCATGATGAATCTCGCACTGCCAAAATTGTTGTTTGAGGATCCGTTGATAGGGAGGTTCTATGTTTCTGGTATCTCGTTACTTGGGGTCATGTCAGCGATGAAGTGTGCCATTGCTTAGGTTTTGATCGCGCTTCTGGGTTCGAAGTAGATTTCATATTGGGAGTGTTCGACGGTCCATGAAAGCATTCGCCCTGCTAGGTCCAGCTTCTGGAGTACCTGCCTGATCGCCTGGTCCATTCGAACCGTGATCAGGTGGCTTTAAAAGTACTACCAAAGCTGTTAGGATATCGTTAGTAGTGCATAAGCAATTTTTTTGAGTAAAGAGTAACGTGTCTCTGTGTTCTGGAAAACCTTGCTTGTGGAGTATACTGGTAGCTGGGTCTTGTGCTCGTCCTCCTGAACTAGTGCTGTAGCTAGTGCTTCCTTGGATATAGCGAGGTATAGATATGGCGTTTCCCCAGGTTTCGGTTTTGAAAGTGTTGGAAAGCTTCTTCGCATTCGGGTCCCCACTAAAAGTCTATCCCCTTCTTCATGAGTTTAAAGAGGAGGAGTGCTTTTTGTGTCAAGGCCCCAAGAAAGCATAATAACGCGGCCAGGTGGGCAATCAGCCTTTAGACATCTTTAAGGTTTGCTGGGCTAGTCATTTTGAAGATGGCCCGGTTTTTTTCTGGATTAGCTTCTATGCCCCTTTGTATGATCATGAAACCCAAGAACTTTTTGGCCTCCATTCCAAATGCACACTCAGAGATTAGTGAGTCATCCGACTCCATCTTTACGAGCATGTCGTCGATATATACTTCTAGCTTGGCCTCTATGAGGTCTTTGAAGATTTTGGTGATGAGTTTTTGGTATGTAGACCCTGCGTTCTTCAGCCCGAAGGGAATGACTATGCAGTAGTATGTCCTTTCGGGGGGTGATGAAGGCCGTTTTCTTCTCTTTGATTTTGTGCATGGGTATCTAATTGTATCCTGAATAAGCATCCATGTAGCTGAGGTATCGGTGTCTGGAAGCGGCGTCTACTAGTCTATCAATGTTTGGCAGTGGGAAGGCGTCTTTTGGATATGCTTTGTTTAGGTCCTTGTAGTCGATGCACATTCGCCATTTGTCATTTGACTTTCTCACCGTGATGACGTTTTCCAGCCAGGTAGTGCAGGGAATTTCCCGGATGAAGCCAGCCTTGAGTAGGCCCTTGACTTGTCTTTCAACTTCGCCCGTCTTGTTTGCCAACATTCTTTTTCTTTTTCTTTGGCTGACCAGTCTGGCCTTCGGGTCGACGGCGAGCCGATGTGACACTAGGCTTGGGTCTATACCCAGCATGTCGGCAGGAGTAAAGGAAAACATGTCTTTGTTTTCTTTTAGTTGCTTGATGACTTGCCCTTTTAAGACGAAGGGGTGACTTCTATTGACAAAGGTGAATTTCTCTTCCGTTTGTCCGATCTAGAGTTTCTCTATGTCCCCTTCCAGCTCCGGTCTTGGCTGCTTGTCTTGCTGAGAGTCCAGGTCAGCAAGGAAGATGTCGGCTGCATAATGAGTTTTTTTTAGCGCCAGGCTTGTGTTGTTGCATTCCACCGCTACCATTCTGTCACTATGGATGGTTCCGATCATTTCGTCGTCGTTCCAGAGGTCATTAATAGTCTGCCTCCCGAGGATGATATTATATGACGTGGAATCCTTGAGCACCATGAACTCGGAGAAAAATGTTTTTCTTTGGGTTTCGGTTCTTATAGTGATCAGGAGCATTATTGAATCGTCCGATTTGATGAACCTGTTATCGAGGCCGGTTACCCCATTGAGCTGGTTATGTAGGTTTTCGTTCCAGAGGAGTAATTAACTTGTCGAATGCACTTCTGAAAAGGATGTTGTAGTTAGCTCTGGTGTTTATCAGAATGAATTTCACCATCTCCGTGCCCACTTTTGCCAATAGAAAGGGAGGGTCTTTGTTTGTTGTCCCCTTTTGGCAATCTTCCGGATGGAGGGTTATAGTTGGTAGATCGGGGACTTTTCCCGGGGTAACAGCTAGTACTCAAAGGTTTAGTGCAGATTTCAATTTTTCTCGCACATTTTTTTCCATGATAACGTTGACCACTATGGTTGGGTCCTTGTCCTTGCTGTCTTGGGACACGATTTTTATCGCACTAGCGTTTCACTCTTCTTGTTCTGGTGATCTCTCTCTCTCTCTCTCATCCTGTCGAGGTTCCCTGATGATTTTGACAAACTTGGAGAGTTTTTCGTCTCTGATAGCCTGCTCGATGGCGTCTTTGAGGTCGTAACAGTCCTGGTCCTATGCCCGTACCCTCCATGGTAGTCGTAGTATAGGGCTTTATTTCCTCCTATGTGTTCTTTTAGCTGTCAAGATTTTAGAAGGATATCGCTCTCCGCGATTTGTTGGTATACTTTCGTGGTCGGGGTGGGTAGGGGGTGTAGTTTGTGAATTTTTCCACCCACGGTTGTCGGTTGTGGGCAGGGGGTCTAAATTGTTCTTTTCTTGGATCTTTGGGTGGAAGGTTGGTTTGGGGTGCCGTGTTGTTGTGGTGCCATTTATTGGATGCCATGACTTGGCTTACCTCTTTCTCATTTATGTATTCTCTCACCACAATTTGGATTTCGTGCAACGACCAAATGGGCTTCGTCGTGTGGTGCTTTCGGAAGTTCTCATTCATCAGGCCGTTGTCAAGCACAAGCTGGCCATCGAGTACGTTAATCCGTCGATGGTTAGGCACTCGTCATTGAATTTGTCTAGGTGCTTCCTAATGGACTCATCAAGGTGTTCTGTGACGACTAGTAGGCTAATCGAGTGCTTCGCTTTGGCTATTCTTGTGGTGAACTGTACCAGGAACATCCGCGAGATGTCACTGAAACATGAAATCTAGCCATTTAGGAGCGCATTGTACCACTTAATGGCCAGGCTGGCTACGGTGTCTTTCTCCAGATTTTTGCGTTTCTTGTGATGCCGATCTGGGGTTCTTGTTGGGTGCTCTCTCCTAAAGGTAGTTCTGAAGATTGCTTCCCCATGTGTTCTGGTTGGTAGCGCTCATTAGTGGCAACTTTACCTTCCAGAGTGTGAACTCAATGTGGAAGCTCCTGGATTATGCGATTTGTGTCTTCTTCTAAGCCTCCGAACAGTTTACTTCCGTTAGACCGGTGATCCTTATGGATGTCTTCTATGTTGTAGACCACGCTAGCCACCCTCCCGTGGCTGGGGGATTACTATGGTTTTGGGGTTCGGGTTGATCTGGCTGGTGATGAAGGTTGGGTTCTAGGTTTTAGTTAGGATGCTCCTCATGGATATCTTCCATGCTATTGGGATCTCGATGGTCCTCACAGACTGCGGTGCCAATGTACAAGATTGTACCCGAAGATGCAGAATGCAGCTTGGTCAGTTAAAGATGGATTGGTTCTGTTGGTCTGACAAGATGACGGGGCTGAATCTAGGGAGCGTAGGGGTTGATGGATGAAAAAAACGATTCCACACAAACTAAGCGGCAAGTGTACCGGGTCGCATCAAGTAATAATAACTCACAAGAGTGAGGTCGATCCCATAGGGATTGATGGATCAAGCAACTTTAGTGTGGTGATGAATTTAGTTAAGCAAATATTGATGAATTGAATGGAATTGATTTAACAGAAAGTAAATAACAAGGAATCTAAATTGCCGAAAATAAATTAACAGAAAAGTAAATGGCAGGAAGTTAAATTGACTGAAACTTGAAGTGCAAGAAAGTAGAAAAACTGAATCTTAAATTGCAAGTAATGTAAATGACTGAATCTTAAAGTGTAGGAATTAAAATTGCAGAAATATTAAATAGCAATGAAACTTAAATTGCATGAATAATAAAGGGATTTGGGTTTTGGGAATTGATGAGCGGATAATTTGTATGCTTTTTGGCATTGTTTTTAGTATGTTTTTGGTATAATCTAGTTAGTTTTTAGTATATTTTTATTAGTTTTTAGTTAAAATTCACTTTTCTGGACTTTACTATGAGTTTGTGTGTTTTTCTGTGATTTCAGGTATTTTCTGGCTGAAATTGAGGGACCTGAGCAAAAATCTGATTCAGAGACCAAAAAGGACTGCAGATGCTGTTGGATTCTGACTTCCCTGCACTCGAAGCGGATTTTATGGAGCTACAGAAGCCCAATTGGCGCGCTCTCAACGGCGTTGGAAAGTAGACATCCTGGGCTTTCCAGCAATATATGATAGTCCATACTTTGCCCAAGATTTGATGGCCCAAACCGGCGT
>NC_029774.3:108383296-108401282 GCF_000817695.3 Arachis duranensis | reverse complement strand
TGACAACGGTGAAACCCTACATAAGCTTGCCATGGAAAGGAGTAAGAAGGATTGGATGAAGACAGTAGGAAAGCAGAGAGACGGAAGGGAAGGCATCTTCATGCGCTTATCTGAAGTTCCTACCAATGAATTACATAAGTATCTCTATCTTTATCTTTTATGTTTTTATGCGTTCATCACCATATCCATTTGAGTTTGCCTGACTAAGATTTACAAGATGACCATAGCTTGCTTCATACTAACAATCTCCGTGGGATCGACCCTTACTCGCGTAAGGTTTATTACTTGGACGACCCAGTGCACTTGCTGGTTAGTTGTGCGAAGTTGTGTTTATGCCATGGTATTGAACACCAAGTTTTTGGGGTTCATGACCGGGGATTATGAGAGTTGTGAAAAGTATTGTTCACAATTTCGCGCTACCAGGAATCAAAACAGAACTAGTAAATGTAATTTGCAGCAAATGCAAAGGGATCAAAGTGAAAGAAATTCAAAGAAAATGATTTATTAGCGATTGGAGGTACTGTAATCCTTCGTGAATCAATTAGTCTCAACTCCTTTCTCAATCATTTGAGTAGATCTATGGCGTATTGAAATTGATTGGATCCCAATTCCTTGGCAATCCAATCTCTCTAATCACAATCAATCTTGCCAATTCCTCGATCTAATTGTCATGAGAAGAGTTAGAACACATTCTCTTATCCATAAGCCACACAGATTCTCAATACCTCAATTCCTTCCGAATAGTTTTGGTAATGAGAATTGTGATGGATAGAGCTTCAGTTCAAATAAAGGTGATTCCCCTTCCGAGGCTCACACCCACATTCACTGAATTAAACCCCCTTCCGAAGTGAATAATTCACAATCAAAACAGAAGATACCCAATAGCTACACAATTGAATTGAGAAGAAGAAGAATTTCATTGACTCATTGGAATTACAATAGAGCTCCTCCCCCTAATGAAATTGGGGTTTAGTTCATCATTGCTTTACTACCAAAACATAAAAGAAAAGTGCAGAAGAAGATGAAGAACAGATAGGGAAAAATAAATTCAGATCTAAAGCTAAAAGAAAGAACTCAAGGAAAGCTAAAATGAGGATTGAAAAGAAGATCCGATCCAAAAAGTCCCTAATAAAATTGAATCTTCTTCTACTTATACACTTTCTAATTTAGTCATCCCAGTACTTGGAGTGGGATTTTTGGCCTTGGTTGAAACGGATCATAATGTGTCCTTAGTTGGTGTGGTTGGGAGCTTGCTTCAGGAGAATGTAGCATTCTCAAAATGAACGCTGCGTTCATTCACCTACGCGTGCGCGTCCTATGTGCGTGCGCGTCCCTTGCAATGTTGCACCATCGACGCGTGCGTGTCGTTGCGATCTTCTGCTTCAACCATGCTTGCGCGTACCATGCGTGCGTGCGCGTCCTTTGTAGCGTTCATTAACAAAACGCTACGTTCGCTCCATGAACGCTCTTCATGCGTGCGCGCCCTGTGTACGTGTGCGTGGATGATAAAACTTCACCACTGCGCCCTAGCATCATGTACGCGTCTACGCCCATCTCCACTTTTGTCACATCGACGCGTGCGTGTCATGCACACGTGCGCGTCATGCACGCGTGCGTGTCGATGCCCATCTTCAAATTCAAACTCTTAAAGTATCGCAGGCGTTCACTCTGAGTGAACGTAGCGTTTGTTGTTGGTGAACGCTGATCCTCAATCCACGCGTGCGCGTCATGTGTGCGTACGCGTGGATTTCCAAATTGCTCATCCACGCGGAGCCGTCTTGTACGCGTGCGTGTCGCATGTGAACGTAGCGTTCATCAAATGAACGCATCGTTCGTCTGCACCTTGTATTTCTTTCTCCATCTTTGCACTTGTCATCAACCAAACAAGCAATCAAAATCTCACCAAAATCACAAGGTTTTGCATCATTCATAATAGTCAACTAAATTGTACATAAATCTGATGATTTTGTATAAAATTAACCATGTTTGATTGAGCCATAATAAACATGAAATTCTACTCCAATCACTTACTTATTGTGCAAGAAAGTGTGATAAACCTAATAAAAGCAAGTAAAAATGCTAGTTAAACTAGCATAAGATGACTTGTCATCAGGGGTGGTACCTATAAAGATACTCCGATACCCAAATCAGAAAGCTAGAGAGATAAGGGTTAAGTGTGTAGGGTTGAATGATCGTACTTGGAGGAGTAGCTAAGCTCCCTTTTATAGAAGGTGTAAATTATCTTATCTTATTTTTGAGAGAGGTTCTTGCTATCCCGGTGTTTAACGGATTTGTTGAGATTAGGGGTTCATTTTGGATGGCCCGGACTGTTGGGGTTCCATGGAATCCAGGAAGTCAGGTCCGTAACAGGGTGAATTTTCATGGGTTATCTGTGGAAAGTTTTCGTTCAACAGAAAATTTTGAAAAAGAATTAAATGAAAGAATATAAGATAATAAAATAACCTATTCAACTCAAAATCTTAATAACTTATTTAAAAATTTTTTAATAATATGAAATTAGATGTCTTTAAATTATTACTTGGACATGAATATCTAGAATTTATATTATCACGTCAAATTCTGCAATTGATTCTATATATAAATTGCACCATAAAAAATCTAACAAGTAATGCAAAATAGAAAATAGATATTGTCCTTATTTTATAGTTTTGTTTGATTTTTATTCCTCTCAAACCGTTAAAGAAAGTAAGCTCACATATTTGACTAATAGCTGTAAAAAAAATTATCTACTAGTACTAAACTATACTAGATAGTAGACTAAATTTACTCTTTACTACAGTACAAGTAATTAAATAAACATAATTTCAACTAAAATTTGAAAAATTACGCATACAAAATTAACATTCAAATCCATAAAGTATATAGAAATTCAAATGTAAGCAGTTTTTTTATTTGCAAATTAACAATTTAACCAACAATTAAAGCTTACATCCTTTAACATTATAAAAAAGAATAGGTATATATTATATTGAGTTAAAGAGAAAAAAAGAATGTGGAGGTGCGAAAAAAAAAGAGGATGTGTATTAAAAGATGAGAAGTCACTACAAAAAAAAGGCCTATGGTCACGGACTCACGGTAAAAAATTGTGACTATAGCTAGTGAAAAAGGTGACTATAGATCTATGGTCACGGTTTTGGACCTACGGTCACAGTTTTTTACCGTGGCCTATTCTTCCGTGGCCATAGGTCTATGGTCACGATTTTTTTACCTATAGTCACGGTTACAATTTTCAAATTCGAACACTTTAGACCACAGTTTTTAACCGTAACCATAGAGCAATCTATGGTCACGCATAAAAACCGTGACCATAGCCATATCTATGGTCACGATTTTGGCCGTGACCATAGCCTCTATGGTCACCCTTCCTTAAAAGCGTGACCATAGACTCTATGGTCACCCCTCCTTAAAACCGTGACCATAGCCTTATCTATGGTCACAGTTTTTACCGTGACCATAGTTTTATGGTCACCCCACCTTAAAACCGTGACCATAGCCTTATCTATGGTCACGGTTTTTACCGTGACCATAGCCTCTATGGTCACTCCACTTAAAACCGTGACCATAGCCCTATCTATGACCACGGTTTTCACCGTGACCATAGCCTCTATGGTCACCCCTCCTTAAAACCATGATCATAGCCCTATCTATGGTCACGGTTTTTCACCGTGACCATAGCTTATCTATGGTCACCCGACAAAACCGTGACCATAGCCTTATCTATGATCACGGTTTTTACCATGACCATAGCCTATTTTGTTTTATGAGATTTATTTTTTTTAAGCATAATCACATCCCAAAATGATGATAATTACAAAATAAATTTAAAAATAAAAAAAGATAATCAACAATTAAGATAAGTTGTAATTAAAGTAACCAGCTAACATATCAATATAGTTGAATGAATACACTTGTCTCATTCTTAGTTTTATACAGTGATATATACACTAACACTAAATAGACACAATTAACAGAATTATTCCATAGGCGTGAGAGCAATACAACTTAGACTCTGCTAGGATAGATTGTTTCTGGTATTGCTATTCTTTCTTCTCAACACTCGAGAACTTTTGTTTCGGCCACTTTACCATTTGAAAGCTCAGCACATGCTTCATTGACATGCAAAATAAAGCCACATTAGACATAAACACCTACATTTATTCTTATTCAACTTAGGAAAAAAACATATTATAAAAACATATATACATCACAAAATAGAACAAAAGAATCAGAATTTTAGTGGGATGAAATATAATGAATCAAGTTCATTATGAACCATTCCATTACAAAATTTAACCATTCAAACCGAACCATTCTAAGTTGTAAATTTAATTTCATTTCTTTCTAATTTAATTTAACTCACCTATATCAAAATTTTCTCTGCTTCTGCAGCTGCTTTCGAGTTAAGTGGTTTTACTGTTAAGAAGTATTGCCCTGTAACCAGAGCAAGTTACAGCAGACACACCATAAAATTAGTACACAATCTATCATCTTCTGTTTTAGTGCAAAAATTTCGTCGAACCTGCTTTACAAGTCTCTCAGCCACAACAAATTTGTTCCCATCACGAGATCTCTCTCCAAAACCTGCCCAGACTGGCAAAAATAATAGTTCAGAAACAACAATCAAGTTTAATGAATACATCAAGGACATAATCTACGCAGAAGCAGTTAGATCTTAAGAAACAGTCAACACGATTTTCACCAATGAACAATGATGCTTTAATTTATATTCAATAATAAATCCCACTTCCAAGAAGCTAATCCATTGGAAGGTTTCTCATTGTATATCAATGGATAGAAACCACACATGTACACAAACAAAAAGTGATTATTCAAGAGCAACACATACGACGAAGGTAATCGAAAAATATAAATTTTCAATCATCATCATCACAAAAAGTATACTTAAATATTACAAAAAAGAAACTTAAATGTGCATATTCCTTTCAGATATAAGAAGTATCAAACATCAGATATAAACACATTCTGCGAGCTACTGCAAAATTCTAGGAATTTGGATGAAATATGACCAATTATGAAAGCTTCATCCTAACACCCACATTCATATGTAACTAACATATGCTTGTACCTCCAAAATGATGCAGAACAATTGAAGCAGTAACACTAACATTTAAAGAAGCAGTGCCACCTCCATATTGTGGGATATATACAAAGAAGTCACATATCTCGCATTCTTTAGCAGAAAGGCCTGTACCCTACATAGCAATTTTCACAGGAATAAAAAAAATTTCTAATGTGATTCTCATGCTCGTTGATCATTTTTAACAACAAACTCAACTATAATTTTTCAATCCAAATCATTATTAACTCATGTACATGAAAAATAGGAGCCACATCTTCATTAGTTACATCAGTAATCCATGAATTAAAGGCAATAATTTTAACAAAATCAATAATAAAATAGCTAAATGATAACGAAATCAATAACTCTTGTCTTATTGTCAAATTGGACCACCAAATTTTTCCATGCTCAGAACTTCAATCCAAAACCACTGTTAAGTGACTAAAGTATTTAGTACTTTGACGAATCTAAAATTAATTGTAGAACTCCATTTTATTGTAGGATTTGAGATGTGATAAGTATGCAATGAAAAAGAAGCAAAATAGTAAAAAGTTAGCAACCTGCCTTGAAGACTAAAGAGGTTGGCCATGTCAGTGAGGTGAGTCAAGGAGGAAATGGCGAAAGGAAGTTCTTCCAGAGAGACCCTTTCCTTGAAGACGCAGCGACGGTGAGCTCGAGAAATGATAGGTATGAATGGCGGTGCGGGCAGCACCTCCTTTTCCTCGTGGAACACTCCTTTTCCTCTCTGGCCATGGCGTTCCTCTCTCCTCCACCAAGTTCGACAGCGACGGCACACCCCGCAGCAGCCCCAACAGCGACGACGATGAGGTGTAGCGGCGCAAGCAGCGCCCCCTTCTCCGTCACGTGCTTCCTGCTCTCTCTTCCCGATCTCTCTTCCTATCCTCTGGCGCACAACAGCAGCGGTGCTCCTCACAGCTCCATGGACGGTGACCGCGGCTGGGCAACTTCTCCCTCCTCCGTTCTTCTCTTCTCACTCGGCGTGGGTGAGGGAGAGGGGTGGCGGCTGAAGGGCAGCAAGAGGAGTTAGGATTAAGGTTTTTGGGTTTTAATTTGGGATTAAGGATTTGAGAAACTTTAATAAACATTAGGGAATAAAGTAGTTATTAAAAATTTATTATATATAATTTTTTATTTTTAATTACTAAAATTTTAAATTTTAATTAAGTAAAAATCTAACTTATTAATTTCAAATAAACAAAAATATCTAATTGTAATTAAAAATTAAATTAATTTAAATTAATTTAAAATTCAAAATCTCATAACTTTGATTTATTTACTTTTCAGTAAAGACAATTTTTTGAGCAATGAGGACACGGTGAGCGACAAGAGATGAGCACGATGACCCACGACGTGCGACGAATGACACAGAGAAGCTTGTGATTCGTTGGACAACCTCCTAAAACTGTGATCATAGATACTTCTAGGTCGCTCTCCAAAACCGTGACCATAAACCTTTTTAGGTCATCCTTTAGTAAAACCGTGACCATAGAGTGTTTTAGGTCACCCCTAAAATCGTGACCATAGACCCCTTTAGGTCACCCCCCAAACCGTGACTATAGACCCTTTTAGGTCACCCTTCTAAAAAACCGTGACTATAGACTCTTTTTGGTCACTATAAAAAACCGTGACCATAGACCCCTTTAGGTCACCCCCTAAAACTGTGACCATAGACCCTTTTAGGCCACCCTTCAAAACTGTGACCATAGACCCCTTTAGGTCACCCTTCTGAAAACCGTGACCATAGACTCTTTTTGGTCACTGTAAAAAATCGTGACCATAGACCCCTGGTGCACGAAATTGTGATCTCTAACAATGGCACTCAACTTGGTATGTGCGTTTATAACTTAGCACTTTCTTCACAACTTCGCACAACTAACCAGCAAGTGCACTGAGTCGTCCAAGTAATAAACCTTACGTGAGTAAGGTTCGGTCCACGGATATTGTTGGTATGAAGTAAGCTATGGTCATCTTGTAAATCTCAGTTAGGCGGATAATAAATGGTTATGGAGTTTTCGAATAATAATAATAAATAAACAGAAAATAAAGATAGAAATACTTATGTAAATCATTGGTGAGAATTTCAGATAAGTGTATGGAGATGCGGTGCTCCTTCTAAATCTCTGCTTTCCTACCGCCTTCCTTCAATCCTTCTTACTCCTTTCCTTGGCAAGCTGTATGTAGGGCATCACCATTGTCAATGGCTACATCCCATTCTCTCAGTGAAAATGGTCCAAATACTCTGTCACAGCACGGCTAATCATCTGTCGGTTCTCGATCATGTTGGAATAGAATCCATTGATTCTTTTGCGTTTGTCATCACGCCCAACAATCGCGAGTCTGAAGCTCGTCACAGTCATTCAATCCCTGAATCCTACTCGGAATACCACAGACAAGGTTTAGAATTTCTGGATTCTCATGAATGCCACCATCAATTCTAGCTTATACCACAAAGATTCTGATTAAGAAATCCAAGAGATATGCGCTCGGTCTAAGGTAGAACGGAAGTGGTTGTCAGTCACGCGTTCATAGGTGAGAATGATGATGAGTGTCACGGATCATCACATTCATCATGGTGAAGTGCAACGAATATCTAAGAACTGGAATAAACTGAATTGAATAGAAGATAGTAGTAATTGCATTAAAACTCGAGGTACAGCAGAGCTCCACACCCTTAATCTATGGAGTGTAGAAACTCCACCGTTGAAAATACATAAGTGATGGTCCAGGTATGGCCGAATGGCCAGCCCCCATGAACGTGATCAATAGTCTCCTAAAATGAATAATAGATTAAAACTGAGACCAAAGATGTGGTCAAAGACCGAATGGTAAAGATGTCTAATACAATAATAAAATGTCCTATTTATACTAGACTAGCTACTAGGGTTTACAAAAGTAAGTAATTGATGCAGAAATCCACTTCCGGGGCCCACTTGATATGTGCTTGGACTGATCTTGAGCTTTACACATGCAGAGGCTTCATTTGGAGTTGAACGCCAAGTTGTAACGTATTTTTGGCGTTCAACTCTGGTTCGTGACGTGTTTCTGGCGTTTGACTCCGGAATGCAGCATGGAACTGGTGTTGAGCGCCAGTTTGCATAGTCTAATCTCGAATAAAGTATGGACCATTATATATTGCTGAAAAGCTCTGGATGTCTAATTTCCAACGCCATTGAGAGCGCACCATTTGGAGTTCTGTAGCTCCAGAAAATCCATTTCGAGTGCAGGGAGGTCAGAATCCAACAGCATCAGCAGTCCTTTGTCAGCCTTTTATCAGAGTTTTGCTCAGGTCCCTCAATTCCAGCCAGAAAATATCTGAAATCACAAAAAAACACACAAACTCATAGTAAAGTCCAGAAATGTGAATTTAGCATAAAAACTAATGAAAACATCCCTAAAAGTAACTAGATTCTACTAAAAATTACCTAAAAACAATGCCAAAAAGCGTATAAATTATCCGCTCATCACAGCACCAAACTTAAATTGTTGCTTGTCCCCAAGCAACTGAAAATTAAATAGGATAAAAAGAAGAGAATATACTATAAATCTCAAAATATCAGTGAATATTAGTTCTTAATTATATGAGCGGGACTTGTAGCTTTTTGCTTCTGAACAGTTTTGGCATCTCATTTTATCCTTTGAAGTTTAGAATGATTAGCGTCTATAGGAACTTAGAATTTCAGATAGTGTTATTGATTCTCCTAGTTAAGTATGTTGATTCTTGAACACAGCTACTTTTATGAGTCTTGGCCGTGGCCCTAAGCACTTTGTGGCCCTAAGCACTTTGTTTTCCAGTATTACCACCGGATACATAAATGCCACAGACACATGACTGGGTGAACCTTTTCAGATTGTGACTCAGCTTTGCTAAAGTTCCTAGTTAGAGGTGTCCAGAGCTCTTAAGCACACTCTTTTTGCTTTGGATCACGACTTTAACCACTCGGTCTCAAGCTTTTCACGTGGACCTGCATGCCACAAGCACATGGTTAGGGACAGCTTGATTTAGCTGCTTAGGCCTGGATTTATTTCCTTGGGCCCTCCTATCCATTGATGCTCAAAGCCTTGGATCCTTTTTACCCTTGCCTTTTGGTTTTAAGGGCTATTGACTTTTTCTGCTTGCTTTTTCTTTTTTTCTTTCTATTTTTTTCGTCACCTTTTTTTTTCTGCAAGCTTTTGCTATTCACTGCTTTTTCTTGCTTCAAGAATCAAATTTATGGTTTTTCAAATCATCAGTAACATTTCTCTTTGTTCATCATTCTTTCAAGAGCCAACAATTTTAACATTCATAAACAACAAGATAAAAAATATGCATTGTTCAAGCATTCATTCAGAAAACAAAAAGTATTGTCACCACATCAATATAATTAAACTAAATTCAAGGATAAATTCGAAACTCATGTACTTCTTGTTCTTTTTGTATTAAAACATTTTTCATTTAAGAGAGATAAAGGATTTATGAAATTATTCATAGCCTTAAGACATAGTTACTAAATACTAATGATCATGTAGTAAGGACACAAAACATAAATAAACATATAGTATAAAAAATTGAAAAACAGAAAAATAAGAACAAGGAATGAATCCACCTTGGTGAGGGTGGCATTTTTTTGAAGGACCAATGATGCTTTTTGAGCTCCTTTATGTCTCTTCCTTGCCTTTGTTACTTGATCCCTAGTGATTTTGGTGCTCCTATCCTTAGTTGCTCCCAATAATTGTGTGGAGGAAAATGTATCCCCTGAGGTATCTCAGAGATCTCTTGATTTGCAGTCAAACGCTCTACTACTGAGCTATGGACCCTTGAAATGAATCTCTCCATCTCCCATGACTCAGAGGTGGAAGCTTTTGTCTTCCCTTTTCTCTTTTTTTTTGAGGTTTCTCTGGCCTTAGGTGCCATCAATGGTTATGGAAAACAAAAAAGCTATGCTTTTACCACACCAAACTTAAAATGTTGCTCGCCCTCGAGCAAAAGAAGAAAGAAGAGAAGAAGAAAAAGAGGATATGGAAGAGAGGGAGAGAGGTGTGTATTCGGCCATGTAGGTTGGGTTTGGATGGGAAAGAGATGATGGATGTGAGTGGTGAAGAGGTAATGGGGAAGAGAGTTATTGGATTGTGTGAAAAAGAGAGATAAGGTAAGTTTACGTAGGTAGAGATCCTGTGGGGTCCACAGATCCTGAGATGATCTTGTGGGGTCCACAGATCCTGAGGTGTCAAGGATTTAACATCCCTGCACCAATTGGGCGTGTAAACGCTCTCTGCATGCAATCCTGGCGTTTAACGCCAGATTGATGATTTTTTTGGCGTTAAATGCCAGCTCTATGCTTGTTTTGGGCGTTCAACGCCCATTCACAGCATGTTCCTGGCGTTGAACGCCAGTTCCATGTTTGTTTCTGGTGTTCAGCGCCAGCTCTCCTCATGGTGTATTCCTGGCGTTTAAACGCCAGGATGCTGCTTGTTTCTGGTGTTCAACGCCAGATCCATGCTCTGTTCACCAGATGCTCCTTACTGGCGTTTAAACACCAGTAAGCCCTTCCTCCAGGGTGTGCTTTTTCTTCTGCTATTTTTTATTCTATTTTTAATTTTAGTATTTATTTTGTGACTCCACATGATCATGAACTTAATAAAACATAAAGGAAAAATAAAATAAAAATAAAATTAGATAAATAAAAATTGGGTTGCCTCCCAATAAGCGCTCCTTTAATGTCACTTGCTTGACAGTGGGCTCTCATGGAGTCTCACAGGTGATCAGGTCAATGTTGTAGACTCGCAATACCAAACTTAGAGTTTGGATGTGGGGATTCAACACCAAACTTAGAGTTTGGTTGTGGCCTCCCAACACCAAACTTAGAGTTTGATTGTGGAGGCTCTATTTGACTCTGTACTGAGAGAAGCTTTTCATGCTTCCTCTCCATGGTTACAGAGGAACATCCTTGGGTTTTAAACACAATGTAGTTCTCATTCAATTGAAGGACTAATTCTCCTCTGTTAACATCTATCATAGCTCCTGCTGTGGCTAGGAAAGGTCTTCCAAGGATGATGCATTCATCCTCTTCCTTCCTAGTATCTAAGATCATGAAATCAGCAGGGATGTAAAGACCTTCAATCTTTACTAACACATCCTCTACTAATCCATAAGCTTGTCTTATTGACTTGTCTGCCATCTGTAGTGAGAATATGGCAGGCTGTACCTCAATGATCCCCAGCTTCTCCATTACAGAGAGTGGCATAAGATTTATGCCTGATCCCAGGTCACACAGAGCCTTTTCAAAGGTCATAGTGCCTATGGTACAGGGTATTAAGAATTTTCCAGGATCTTGTCTCTTTTGAGGTAAGGTTTGCTGAACCCATGTATCTTCAGAGGAAGAATAGTCTTCAGAGCTCATGAATGGTAGAAGGAGATTTAATGGGATCTCTATGGTCTCTATATGACCTTCAGATCCATTTGGGTCCTCAATAGGGAGCTCCTTCTTGCTTGAGAGACGTCCTATGAGGTCTTCCTCATTGGGATTCACGTCCTCTCCTTCCTCCCTAGGTTCGGCCATGTTGATTATGTCTATGGCCTTGCACTCTCTTTTTGGATTCTCTTCAGTATTGCTTGGGAGAGCACTAGGAGGAGTTTCAGTGACTTTCTTACTCAGCTGGCCCACTTGTGCCTCTAAATTTCTAATGGAGGACCTTGTTTCACTCATGAAACTTAAAGTGTCCTTAGACAGATCAGAGACTAAGTTTGCTAAATTAGAGGTGCTCTGCTCAGAATTCTCTGTCTGTTGCTGAGAAGATGATGGATAAGGCTTGCTATTGCTGAGCCTATTTCTTCCACCATTATTAAAACCTTGTTGAGGCTTTTGTTGATCCTTTCATGAGAAATTTGGATGATTTCTCCATGATGAATTATAGGTGTTTTCATAAGGTTCACCCATGTAATTTACCTCTACTATTGCAGGGTTCTCAGGATCATAAGCTTCTTCTTCAGAAGATGCCTCTTTAGTACTGTTGGATGCATTTTGCCATCCATTCAGACTTTGAGAAATCATGTTGACTTGTTGAGTCAACATTTTGTTCTGAGCCAATATGGCATTCAGAGCATCAATTTCAAGAACTCCCTTCTTTTGAGGCATCCCATTATTCACGGAATTTCTCTCAGAAGTGTACATGAACTGGTTATTTGCAACCATGTCAATAAGTTCTTGAGCTTTTGCAGGCGTTTTCTTTAGGTGAATGGATCCACCTGCAGAATGGTCCAATGACATCTTGGAGAACTCAGATAGACCATAATAGAATATATCCAGAATGGTCCACTCTGAAAGCATGTCAGAAAGACACCTTTTGGTCATCTGCTTGTATCTTTCCCAAGCTTTATAGAGGGATTCACCATCTTTTTGTTTGAAAGTATGAACATCCACTCTAAGATTGCTCAGCTTTTGAGGAGGAAAGAACTTAGCCAAGAAGGCCGCGACAAGCTTATCCCAAGAGTCCAGGCTATCTTTAGGTTGTGAATCCAACCATATTCTAGCTCTGTCTCTTACAGCAAAGGGGAAAAGCATGAGCCTGTAGACTTCAGTATCTACTCCATTAGTCTTAACAGTCTCACAGATCTTCAAGAACTCAGTTAAAAACTGGTAGGGATCTTCTGATGGAAGTCCATGAAACTTGCAGTTCTATTGCAGTAGAGCAACTAGTTGAGGTTTTAGCTCAAAATTGTTTGCTCCAATGGCAGGGATTAAGATGCTTTTTCCATCAAATTTGGAAGTAGGTGTAGTATAGTCACCAAGCATCCTCCTTGCATTATTATTTTCGGCTGCCATCTCCTCTTCCTTTTCGAAAATTTCTGTAAGGTTGTCTCTGGATTGTTGTAATTTAGCTTCTCTTAGTTTCCTCTTCAGAGTCCTTTCAGGTTCAGGATCTGCTTCAACAAGAATATTTTTGTCCTTGCTCCTGCTCATATAAAAAAGAAGGGAACAGAAAATAATAATAGGGATCCTCTTTACCACAGTAGAGAGATTTCTTTATGTTAGTAGAAGAAGAAAGGAATAGAAGAAGAAAAAGGTAAGAATCCAAACACAAGGGTGAAGATAGGTTTAGATTCTTGAGATGAAGAGAAGTATTAGTAAATAAATAAATAAATAGAAAAAGATGAGAGGGAGAGAACTCAAAAATTAATTTTAAAAAAGGGTTAGTGATTTTCGAAAATTAAAGGAAGAATTAAAATTAAAATTAAAATTTAAAACAATTAATTAATTAAAAGAATTTTGAAAAAAAGAGAGGTAATTTTCGAAAATTAGAGAGCTAAAATTAGTTAGATGGTTTTGAAAAAGATAAAAAATAAACAAAAGTTAATTGGTTAGTTGAGAAAGATTTGAAAATCAATTTTGAAAAGATAAGAAGTTGGAAGATATTTTGAAATCAAATTTTTGAAAATGATACGATAGAAAAGATATTTTGAAAAAGAATTGATTTTTAAAATTAAAATTTGATTACTTGACTAACAAGAAACTAAAAGATATGATTCTAGAATTTAACGATTGAACCTTTCTTAACAAGAAAGTAACAAACTTCAAATTTTTTAATCAATCACATTAATTGTTAGTAAAGTTTTCGAAATTTTGAGATAAAGATAAGAAAAAGATTTTGAAAAAATATTTTTAAATATTTTCAAAAATTAATTAGAAAATGAAAAAGATTTGATTTTCGAAAAAGATTTTGAAAAGATAAGATTTTTAAATTTGAAAATTTGACTTGACTTGTAAGAAATAGCTAAGTTTTTAAAAATTTTGACTAAGTCAACTCAAATTTTTGAAATTTTGAGAAAAATAAGAAAAAGATATTTTTTTTGAATTTTTAATGATGAGAGAGAAAAACATAAAAATGACCCAAAACATGAAAATTTTTGGATCAAAACCTATGATGCATGCAAGAACACTATGAATGTCAAGATGAACACCAAGAACACTTTGAGGATCATGATGAACATCAAGAACATATTTTTGAAAAATTTTTGATGCAAAGAAAATATGCAAGACACCAAATTAGAAATTTTCAATGCCTAGACACTATGAATGCAAAAATGCATATGAAAAACAGCAAAAAACACAAAACAAGAAATTTTAATGATCAAACAAGAAGACTTGTCAAGAACAACTTGAAGATCCTGAAGAACACATGCATGAATTTTTGAAAAATGCAAAAAATTTTTTTAAAACATGCAATTAACACCAAACTTAAAAATTGACTCAAGACTCAAGCAAGAAACACAATATTTTTTATTTTTATGATTTTACTAAAAAAAATTTTTTGGATTTTTGTAATAAATTTTTCGAAAACATATTTTTGAAAAAGGAAGTAATGAATCCAAAGTCCTCAATCAGAATTTCAGGAATCATGTAATGTTAGTCAAAAGCTCCGGTCCAGGAATTAAACATGGTTTTACAGCCAACCAGGCTTCAACATGTTACATGAAACTCTAGAATTCATTCTTAAAAACTCTGAAAATTTTCGAAAACAGGTGATAAATTTTTGAAAGATTTTTGAAAATTTTTTTTTTTTGAATATAAAACAAAAAGAAAATTACCTAATCTGAGCAACGAGCTAAATCGTCAGTTGTCCAAACTCGAACAATCCCCGGCAACGGCGCCAAAAACTTGGTGCACGAAATTGTGATCTCTAACAATGGCGCTCAACTTGGTGTGCGCATTTATAACTCAGCACTTTCTTCACAACTTCGCACAACTAACCAGCAAGTGCACTGGGTCGTCCAAGTAATAAACCTTACGTGAGTAAGGGTCGATCCCACGGAGATTGTTGGTATGAAGCAAGCTATGGTCATATTGTAAATCTCAGTTAGGCGGATAATAAATGGTTATGGAGTTTTCGAATAATAATAATAAATAAACAGAAAATAAAGATAGAAATACTTATGTAAATCATTGGTGAGAATTTCAGATAAGTGTATGGAGATGCTGTGCTCCTTCTAAATCTCTGCTTTCCTATTGCCTTCATTCAACCCTTCTTACTCCTTTCCTTGGCAAGCTGTATGTAGGGCATCACTGTTGTCAATGGCTACATCCCATCCTCTCAGTGAAAATGGTCCAAATGCTCTGTCACAGCATGGCTAATCATCTGTCGGTTCTCGATCATGTCGGAATAGAATCCATTGATTCTTTTGCGTTTGTCATCACGCCCAACAATCGCGAGTTTGAAGCTCGTCACAGTCATTCAATCCCTGAATCCTACTCAGAATACTACAGACAAGGTTTAGAATTTCCGGATTCTCATTGATACTGCCATCAATTCTAGCTTATACCACGAATATTCTGATTAAGGAATCCAAGAGATATGCGCTCGGTCTAAGGTAGAATGGAAGTGGTTGTCAATCACGCATTCATAGGTGAGAATGATGATGAGTGTCACGGATCATCACATTCATCATGGTGAAGTGTAACGAATATCTTAGAACAGGAATAAATTGAATTGAATAGAAAATAGTAGTAATTGCATTAAAACTCGAGGTACAGTAGAGCTCCACACCCTTAATCTATGGTGTGTAGAAACTCCACCGTTGAAAATACATAAGTGATGGTCCAGGCATGGCCGAATGGCCAGCCCCCATGAACGTGATCGATAGTCTCCTAAAATGAATAATAGATTAAAACTGAGACCAAAGATGTGGTCAAAGATCGAATGGTAAAGACGACTAATACAATAATAAAATGTCCTATTTATACTAGACTAGCTACTAGGGTTTACAGAAGTAAGTAATTGATGCAGAAATCCACTTCCGAGGCCCACTTGGTATGTGCTTGGGTGAGCTTGAGCTTTACACGTGCAGAGGCTTCTTTTGGAGTTGAACGCCAAGTTGTAACGTGTTTTTGGCATTCAACTCTGGTTCGTGACGTGTTTCTGGCGTTTGACTCCAGAATGCAGCATGGAACTGGCGTTGAGCGCCAGTTTGCGTCATCTAATCTCGAATAAAGTATGGACTATTATATATTGCTGGAAAGCTCTGGATGTCTACTTTCCAATGCCGTTGAGAACATGCCATTTGAAGTTATGTAACTCCAGAAAATCCATTTCGAGTCCAGGGAGGTCAGAATACAACAGTATCAGCAGTCTTTTGTCAGCCTTTTATCAGAGTTTTGCTCAGGTCCCTCAATTCCAGTCAGAAAATACCTGAAATTACAGAAAAATACACAAACTCATAGTAAAGTCCAGAAATGTGAATTTAGCATAAAAACTAATGAAAACATCCCTAAAAGTAGCTAGATCCTACTAAAAATTACCTAAAAACAATGCCAAAAAGCGTATAAATTATCCGCTCATCAACCCCTTTAGGTCACTCCCTAAAATTGTGACCACAGACTCCTTTAGGCCACCCCTCAAAATCGTGACCATAGACCCCTTTAGGTCACCCTCCAAAACCGTGACCATAGACTCTCTTAGGTCACCTTTTCGAAAAACCATTACCATAGACCCTTTTTGGTCACTGTAAAAAACCGCGACCATAGCCCCCTTTAGGCCATCCCCCAAAACCGTGACCATAGACCACCTTTAGGTTACCCCCTAAAACCGTGACCATAGACCCTTTTAGGTCACCCTTTTTTGAAAAACCGTGACCATAGCCCCTTTTAGGTCACTGTGAAAAACCGTGACCATAGACCCTTTTAGGCTACCCCCCAAAACTGTGACCATAGACTCCTTTAGGCCACCCTTCAAAACCGTGATCATAGACCCTTTAAGGTCACCCTTTTTTAAAAAACTGTGACCATAGACCCTTTTTGGTCAATGTAAAAAACTGTGACCATAGACCCCTTTCACTGTTCAAAACCGTGATCATAGACCCTTTGAGACCACTCTTTTTTAAAAACCGTGACCATAGGTACTCTATGGTCACCCTTTCCAAAAAAACCGTGACCATAGCTTTTTTTTTGTCATCCTAAAAAATCGTGACTATAGACGGTCTACGGTCACAATTTTTTACCGTGGCCAAAATTAAAAAACTGTGGTCATAGACCTAAAATGTTGTAGTGAGTGTTAAAAAAAATGAGTGACAAAAATTAAGAAGAATTAATTAATTTATAAAAATATTTTAAATTTTAATTAAAATTTCAATAAAATGAAATTCTAAATCAGATTTATTTAGGTTGAAATTGATTTTGAAAAAAACAATAAAATTGAGTAGAATTCATCTAAGTTAATTTAGTTAATTTTGTTTCAAACACCGAAATTAAATTCGATTCCCAAAGATTTTTCAAACACCTTATAAGATATTAAATTAATAACTTTTTCATCTTATCAATTTTTTATTTTTATTATTATTTTTTTTTTGATATGGTATTAATTTTTTATACTATTCACACGGACTACTTAATAGATCCTTCCTTATTTCAAAGAAAAATTTGGCCGCTTATTCCATAATTATTAAATGAAAAATTTTTTTCTTATACAAAAAATGCTCATGTTAGTTAATATTAATTATTTTTTTAATTTTAAAAATTGTATTTCTTTTAGAAGATTTAAAATTTATAATTTAAAATTTATAAAAAAAATTTTCATTTAAAATTTAAAATAAATAAAATAATGTTAAAAAAATAACTAAGACTAAAAAAATTATTCTCTAATATTACTTTAAACCAAATTCTTAGAGAGAGATAAACTTAGAAGATATTTGTAAACCTATATACTTTTTCCTATTTCACAAACTACAAAAAACACTATTTGTAAATTATAATAATGTGGTGGTAATACGAATCATAGAAGCACGTCAAATAAACAAAAAATAATTTAAGAATGGAAGAAAAAATAATATTATTCACACATATTGTATTATGATATATTATACAGTATTGTAGATCTATAGATTTACTGTCCTCAAAC
>NC_029774.3:108353133-108383215 GCF_000817695.3 Arachis duranensis | reverse complement strand
AAGAGGGTTGCATGGACGAAACATGTCCATTCTTTAACTAGGATCATGCAAAATAAAACCTGCGTTTTATAGATGACGGGATCCAAGTGTAACTTGCGTTTTGTAAGTGTACCACACTTCAACTTACAAATATTAATTATTTTTTTATTCTCTTTTATATATCTGTTATTGTCTTTCCATCATCCATCATTTGCGTTTTGTAATTGTTAGTGTAGAGAGGGTGAACTAAGTTAAACTTGTTCTTTTATCAGTACAAATTTTTTATTTTTTAATTTAATTTAAATAAAATAGTTCGTAATTTTACATTAGTTACATAGTATATTGTTGAACGTCTAAATAATTTTCAATGTGTAAATTTTTTATTTTTTTATTANTTGTAGCTTTTGATTACAGAGATTATCTATTCTCTAAAGCCAAATTTCATTTCGATACTAAACTCATTATCTTCTGCCGTACCATTGTCTTCACTTATTAAATACGAACCTCCGTTAGTCAGTCAAGGATAAATGAAGAAACGGTAATGATAACTTTAATTAATAAACATAATATATCGATATTTGCATACTCAGACAACTCCAGAACATGTATGATTGTGAGATCTAGAGTTCGCATAAAAGACGGAATACCATTGAGGTGCTGGTTGACAGCTGCAATTGCTTCATTTTGCACTGCAGGATTGCATGCCTCGTCTTTGTCATCGTTTTCGCCATCGACTTCGTAGTTGGCTTCGAATTCTTTTCATTATGATTGTTATCTTCATCCCAATCTATATCCTCGAGTTCATCCATATTCACTTTCTCGCCAATTACATCCAGTCCCAAATGTTGTTCAAACTCAACATACAATTTTATCATCGGCACTTGAAATATGATTTGTTGATGAATACAGAACATCTGCTGCATGTATGCGTCGTCAGTGATGGATATTATTTGAAACTGAATTAGCCCATCAAATACTTGTACATGATTCCTGTATAGAATATTATTTATTCTCTTTGAAATGTGACTTTATATGTTCTCACAAAAACCATTTCACAACTCTACAAAACTAATGATGCATGGAATAACAAAAAAAAAGACATTTACAAATAAATGTCACTACTCTATCGTTTGTGTTTGATATGATCTCACCGTTATAATACACTCACAAATTTATAATACATTCCATAGTTTCAATCTCATATCACCCAAAATTTTTGACGCTGCTAATTGTGAGGGAAAAAAGACACAATTTCAATTGAATTATGTAATAACAATGATATTTATAGGCAAGACCCTCGAATTAAAATATTTTATTTAAACAAAATGTAACCTACGCTTTATAAAAATGCAACTTGTATTTTGCAGGTTTTATTTTTAAAAAATTTCAAACAAAACCCAACCTGTATTTTGTGTTGTTTAAAAACAAAAAAAAATAAAAATACAAATTACAGACTGCATTTTGTATTGATATTAAACTGTATAAATACTCTATAAATGTTCATTTTATTGTATAACACTAATATTTTTCCCATATCTTAAAAAATAAACTGAAATAAAAGTCACTTGAAAGAGGGGAAGAGAGAGAGACAGAAAATTCAAGAAATTCTGTTTTTATAGAAAACAATTGGCAATTGGCAATCATGTGAGAAAAAAAGAAAAAAGAAGAGAAGTGAATGAGTTGATTAGATTAGACCAGTCAAAAGTACTGTATGTATGTGCATGGGAATGGCTTACCTAAACTGCTTATAGAGATTGAAGCATTTTGGTGTCACATCCTTCACTCTCTCTTCATATATATATATATATACCTCTGCCCCCTCTTCCCAGTTTTGTTATCCATCATCATCAATTCTCACTGCTACACCTGCCTTCCTCTGAGTCTGACCACCACCACCACCATCCCCCTATCATTTTCTTTATATTACTCCTCTCTTCCCTTCAAATGGAAGCTTTTTCTACTTTTCCTTCTTCTTCTTACCATAATCACTACCCAATTCTTCTTGACTCGTCATCACTCTTCATCCCCAATAACACTACTACTACTACCCCTCCTCCAATAAAGCTTTATTCTTCTCTTCATCATGATCATCATATGATCAACACTACTGCTGATACTACTAGTCCCCATTATCCTCTTATTCCACCACCTAATCACCAACTCTTTCAACTTCATACATCTTCTTTGGATACTAGCTCTGTTGATCAAAGCTCCAAGGTTGTTGCTGCTACCACCAAAAGTTACAACAGTAGTGCTGATCCTTCTCCTCCTTTTCTCTCACATAACCACAGCCCTGAGTCCTCTGTGGTTGAAAACGGTGACCAAGTCACTCAGAACACTCCTCCTCCTATTAACATGGCGGACAACAAGCGGAAAACTACCTCTAACTCCTCTTCCTTCAACAACAATAAGGTCAATAGTCTTGGCTCTCAAACTTTTCTATCTATCTATCTAGCTAGCTAGCTCTTTAGTTGTTTTCATTTTTCAATAGTTTCATTATTTAGTTCCTAGACTTTATATATAATGTTAACAATTTCATCATATTATATTATAGGAGTTGTCAGCAGGTAGAGAAGGGAGAAGTAGCAAGAAACAAAGGAAGAGTAATAATGGTGGGAGTGGGGTGAAGAAGGGAGAGGAGAAGGAAAAAGAAGAGGCTCCAACAGCAACAGGGTATATCCACGTTAGAGCAAGAAGGGGCCAAGCAACTGATAGCCACAGCCTTGCTGAAAGGGTACTATACCATATTATTAGCAATTAATTAATTAATGATGCTCTTCTTTTATATGGGTCCCCACCTTATGGTTAGCTACTCTGATTAATTCTCTAAATAAAGTGACCAAAATGTTCATCATTGCAGGTGAGAAGGGAGAAGATAAGTGAGAGGATGAAGATGTTGCAACGACTTGTGCCAGGCTGTGATAAGGTGTGTGCCATGATCATCATTTTCCACTATCTAATTCTGTTGGTATTAATGAATTGTGATCTTTGGTTGAGAGCTGAGACACAGTAGTTACATGTTTCTATCAGTATCACCCTCTTTTCTGACATGTCACTAACCTCATCATATGATTTGGTTCATACTTAGGTAACCGGAAAGGCCCTTGTGTTGGACGAGATCATCAATTATGTTCAGTCCCTACAAAATCAAGTAGAGGTATGTAGTGGTACCGCTAATAATAATAAAATACACTCAAGTCAATCATATAATATAATTTTTTTTTAATTTGAAGCTAGCTAGCTAACTAACTATATAACAATATAAATATATGCAGTTCTTGTCAATGAAGCTTGCTTCAGTCAGCCCCTTCTTCTTTGACTTTGCAATGGACCTAGATAATGATAACAATAATGGCCACTTGGTTAGACCACTGGATCAGGTATATTCATTTTTTTGTTAAATATTATGTTGCATTATTAATTATATACTGTTGGATAAGAGGTTGCAATGTGAACTCCACTCAAGTTTGATCAATTATTAGTGAATAATAGATGAGAACTTGTCTCCATGAACCAACAAGTTACATGGGCAAACAAATCTAGTTATTTTATAAAACTTTATCTGTGTAACAGAACGTTCAGAATCAGAAGATAAGCAGCATAGGATCAACACCAGCACTGGCATCAGTACCACAATGCAGCACAAACCAGGTTACACCCTTTGCTGATACAACCACCATGACCACTACCACCGGTACCACCACCTTTCCCGGTGCTAATAATAATAACAGTGACTATCTTTTGGATTATTCATCAACATCACCAGTTTTCCTACAAGGACAGAGGTCATCAAATGTCTTCTCTGAGGTATATATACAAACAAAAAATGACTAAAGAATAATAATTAATTTTATGTTTTTCTTGCTTTCTAAGTTGTGAGAAAAACATCATTTTCAGTATACCGGTGGTCAATTCTGGGAAGTAGAAGAAGACCAACGACAAAAGCAGCTTCTTCATCCATATGGACTTGGCAGCAACTTAGGTTCCTTGAATTAATACAATATCAAATCCATATAGCTACAAAACATGTTGTAAGTTTTCCAAACCATGTGGCTATACATGTGACATATGTTTATTTCTTTATTTAACTGCTAGTTAGTTAATTAATAAGTTGTGTGTGCTGATCCTCTTTTATCTTTCAATCTTTTTTGAAGGTATCTTTTATTATTTGTTCTAGTAGGTAGAGGTAAATTATCATTGGTCAGCACAATGAGTGAACCAGAATCGTGATGCATGAACACTGGAAGACCAAAACTACGCATGGTATCACATTATATCAGAATAGGAATATGTGAAATTGAAGAAAGCTAAGGGGGAATTCGTGGCATCATATATATACTATATGGCTGGGTTCTTGGTTCTTGGTTCTTGGTTCCTAGTCCATCAGATTAAAGTGAAAAAACTTTATTAGTTTGGAAACATGATGAATAAAGTGAAGCAAAATTAATGGATGGATATGAAGAACCTGTAGTAGGACCCCAAAAGCCACCCAAATAAGACCGTATCTTTTCTCCTAGATCCCTTGTTAGATGGTTTTTGACATAATGTTGCTCTGCTGCACAAATTCCAAGAGACTCTGTATCAATGTTGTTACTGAAATCAGAGGGGGTGATATTTATGTAATGTATAAAATATTAAAAATGTTATGTATATTTATTGTGGTGGCAGTTATTCTGTTAGTACAGTTAATTTCACCGTTATTCAGAAAAAGGTTGATGGTAACCGGTCATGTTTTGATATGACAGGCCATGCATCTGTGTAAGTAGGGATAGTTATTATGTTCATGAATCTTCCAGTGTGCCATGCCGACGCGTTAAGATTTGGTGAATGCTCCCAAGATAACTCTATTGCAACAAATCTTTTAAGTCAAACATATCAAATGATATAAAAATTTATAATGTTATTTTTATATAAATTTTTTTTTATCAAAGTATTATTTTTAAATTTTTTTATAAATTTGAGAGCTTTACAATATTATTGATTAAAAGAAATTTTAAGTATTATTATTCAAGAATATTAAAGTTTCAGTAACTTTTATTATTAATTTTGATTATAAATCAATAATTAATAAAAAAAATCAAAAACCAATAAATTTTTTTATCAATATTTGTAATTATAAATTTAATTTTTTTAATTTAATATTCCAACAATATATTTTTAGGACCTTTAACATTTTTCGTTAATAAAACCACTCAAATATCAATATTTTTGAAATACTATAAACGTGAATAGAATGAATATACCGGATGCGTTGAATTTAAACCACCACCTAAAAAATGAAATATCTTGGCAAAGTGTTATGTTTAGTAGCCAAATACTTGCTGAATATACAGCTCAAAGAATGGTACACTGGCATAAGAAATCAAACCCAATGTGATCGAAATTTAGTCTTAGGGTTCAATAGCTTCACACAAATACTATTATTTTCACTTATTTAACGTACAATTTTTTTTACGATAGATTGAAAAAACTTTCTTTTTGTTTGTATTTCTTCTATACAATATATATGTGGCGTCTCTGGTGGCCATAATTTCGGTGGCTAGTAATGGCTATAAGTTGACCGACGAATGAGGAATTGACAGCTGGAGATGGAATAGGTGTTGGCGGTGTTCCACCAGTAGCGTTGTCACTGGAACCAGCAGTACCGCTGGCTCTAGCACCACTAGCTTCAGTGCGCATTTGGTGGTTGTACACCTCCATCTGCTCTCGTAACAGATTTAACTGCTCCATCTTCTCTGTCAGATCTGAGCTAATGGCAACGGTTCCTCCCACGTGTGCAAGAAGGTCGTTGTACCTCTGCTCAGATTGCTCCGCTTGCTGATGAAGCTTTTGTATCAGCTTCTGCACCTCTTCCCTCAAGTCGACAACTTTCTGGGGATCAGCAGAGTTGGTGGCAGAGGCAGAGGCAAAGGAAAACGCCAACGTGGAGGAGCGGAGGCCACTGGCAAAGAACGACCCCAACCTGAACCGGCGATTCTTGTGGGATTCAGAGGCGGTCTCACGCCAAAACCTATCAGGATCTACCACTTGGGTCTCGGAGTTGGCTTTGTTGTTTCCATTAGGCGGCTAAGATTGCTGGGTCACACGTCATGATTAGGATAATAGTTAATTGCCTTTAAACAAAAAAAAAATTGAAACTTAGTATTAATTTAAACTCATATAATGGACTATAGACTGCTCGTCAGCAAATCTCTCCTTCTTGGCCTTCAAAGTATGGGTATACTTGAAGGTCTCCGCCAGTGTCGCCTCATGGTCCGATGACTTAAACTACAAATTAACATATCAACCAATAAAATAAATGAACAAATTAACTAACAAATTCAAGTAACTACTAAAAAATTAAACAATGACAAAATTCTTACCAGTATGCACTTCGTCTTCATGAACGTTGCCGACCCACCCGTATACTTCGACGACCTAGGCGAAGTCCTGTTAGCAACGTTCGTCAAATGACGACGCTTGAACCTTTCATCATTGTTAAAATAGGCCTCCAGTTTCTTCTTGAGGGCTGGACGGATCCACGATGATAGGTGGTCGCTCCCCTTACGAACGTCACTCATCATCTGCCGAAGTTGTTTAGCTGCCTGGTGGTCGTAGATCTTTCTGATAATGAGATTATGCTTCGCATCCCATGTGAATTTCAACTGCATAAAGTGCTTCAACAATATTAGTTAGTTGAAATAAAATATAGTTCAAATACAGTTAATTAATTCAACATTATTGGGTTCTTACCGTTCACTTCTAAAATCATCGATCTCTGGTCTCAGCCGGGATCTGCGTGTAGGTCGGCGACGGGTGGTCATACATCGACTTAATGACCTCGAAGATCTCCTTATTCTTTGATGCAAAACTTTTAGAGAAAAAACCTAACATTAACAAGCACATAGAAACGCATAAACTTAAGATTAACAAACTTAACCTTAAAAAATTACATGTACTCACGCCTGTATTAAATCCTCATCCGAATGACAGACGGTGGAGGAGAGACATCCTACTGGGGGCACTAGAGAAAACACCTACACGGGCTCTGTCGCTGGATCTGTAGAGGGCATATATAGCAGAAAGAGGCACGTAGTTCGAGTTTGGGACGATGATGAACTGTTGTTCTGCTGGACTCGCTTGTGACATTATAGGGATCGATGGAGTAGTCGAGGTAGAGGGCGTGGATTGAACAGTCGCAGGGATTTGGTGGAAACTCTCCCTCTACCACGACCGCGAGACTCACTTGGTCTATCTCTTCTACCTGTCGTCATGTCTACAAAAAGAATTTATCATTAATACTTATCAACACATATTAACTACACGAATCATTTCAACAAAACTCTCCAAAAAAATTAGACATAACTTCTCCTAAAATTGGATATATAACTACCTTTACGGTTCTCACAAATCCAACCAATCTCAACCCACAATATTTATCAAAATACAATTAAATTCACCAAATTTCCAACAGAGCATATTAACTTGTTTTCATATTAGAATTCATAATATATATAATGTTGTACATATAATATTACAATGTCAAACATAATAATTTATTCAATTCAATTAAAGTTAATAATTAGTGACATGATGTCGCCAAATATGTACCCATTAAGTAGTATTCACCATATTCCTAATGAACTAAGGTAGCGTTTGGTAGCAAGACAGAGACTGAGAGACAGAGATTGAAAGATAGAAACTAAAATAAGTCTCAGTATTGTGTTTGGCGTATAAGTGTACAGAACTTAATTATGCCTCAGTATCTTGTTTGGTTTGAATTAAAACTGGAGACTGAAATGTTTAAATTTACAAATTTACCCTTAACCTTACAATGCAACCCTAACCCCAAACCCAAATTCAATTTTTCAGAAATATAATTTGGTGCCCTAACCCACTCCAGCTATAACCCACTCCAGACCCCTTCGTGTCTCCTCTCTCTAAATCCTCCAGTCTTCCCCATCGCCAGCAGAAACAGCGAGGACTACCGAGCAACGACGGCACATCTATCTCCAGTGGTTCATAATCGCGTCTTCAAGCATCTGACGGTCATGTAGTTGTTGCGGTTTGTGTGCTTCTGGTGGTGAAGTTTAGATGTTTGGCATCATATTTTAAGAATGCAGATTTGTTGCATTTGGACACGATTTGATTCCTAATCTAGATCAACAGATGCTTGAGCTGTCACATCGTTTTATAGTTTACTTCATTGAATATTTTTTTTCTATCCCTTGTGTCAAAGGCTAAATGTTGACAAGTTAATGGTAGGAATTAGAATAAACATGAAAAAGATTGAGTCATTATTCTAAATATGCATTATACTACACATTTTTCTTAAATTTAATTCCTGATCCAGCCACCTAACCAAATAAAGAAGGTATAGAGATAGAGTTATGTTTGTAGTTAATAACTTATTAGAAAAAGTTATAGACAGAGTTATATTTAAGCTGTTTCTTTATTAAAAAATTATGGGCTAGAATCAAAAGTAGGAACAAGATTTAATAAATTTGCCAAAAAGAGATAAAATAGCTAAAGTAAGTACAAATAGAAATGAAAGGAAGCAAACACACACACGATGAAAATCTTAATCTTCTGTAGTAACTTTTTAGGTCTTATGGTAATTTACACACATCTCTTTTTTCCTTTTATTTTTATTTTTTAACTTAAATAAACAAAGCCAAAATATTCTTGTATATTTTTATTTGATCATTCACAATGATTTTACAGAGCAATGGGTACAAATTTGTAATCCAACAAGATCCAAAGTTAAAGGAGAATCTGGTGACTCAAACTTTTCAGATCAATGTGCCAATTGTGAAAAGGCAAGTTAAAAAGCACTGCCTTTTATTAATTTTGGTGACATTGAATCAGTGCTTCCTAATTTTTTGTCTTCATATCACATATTATAAGGAGATCAGTGACTTGAATTACTTATATGATTTTCTAATGCAGGAAGCTGTGAATGTATCACTTGGAAACCTATTAACTTATCTATTTGTGAGAGAAGCAGTTGTTATTTGATTTGAAATCTGATTTAGCCTTTAGATTCAGCAGGCTGATTAACCATGACATCTATAAGTAGAAGATCTACAAGTGGTTCCTACGACAGCGGCAATATAATGGGCGAATGTTTTTGTGAGTGTGGTTTAAGAGCTCTGTTATAAGTTTCAAACAGCATTGCCAACCCGGGTAAAAAAATATTATGCCTGTCTTGTAAGACGATGTGGATGGTTTAGATGGGCAAGTCCAAGTATTCAACATTCTGAAGTTGCAGATGATTTCTCTTGTCATTTCAATTCTAATTTGAAGTTGATCGAACGAGTTGAAAAACTGGATAATAATGTTGTATTTATGAAATTGTTAGCGTTCTTTCAACTTTTTGTTTTTGTAATCTGTATTGTCCTGATTATAGTATTGTTGTTTAAGTTGTAGTTTGACATTTGAATTGAAACAGGCAAAGAGCAAATTGTATAAATTAGTTTGCTTTAATGAAATTTCGAAAACTATCAAATGGCCATCTAAAGTGAATTTGATAGTACTAATACCCTAACTATGACCCTTAGATGTATGAATGCATCCTTTCATTGTTAAAGATCCCCTTGTATGTATGTATGTATATATGAATGCATCCCTTCATAGCATAAAGTATTGTAAGATCATGGCTTTGCTGCCATAAACAATAACATAAGTTGCAACACAGTGCACATGACCCTTCTTAAACTGACTAACGATCCAATAGTAGCCATAATCCAAGATTCACATTTTGATCATCCCCTCCTATTGCGAAAAGGTAGTATGCCTTCTTTCCTATTGAAATAGACCAAATATTTTGATCATCACCATCGAATATCTCTACTCATTCACTCCCCCTTCTCCACTAAAAAATTTCCAAAACAAGATACAAAGCTCAAATCTTTACACCCACTTTACATTCCCTAATAAGCATTTTCTCAGGCCCAAAAACATAATGATATTCCTTTTTATATTATATTAAAATAGACCTAACATTTTTTCAGCAAAAAAACCAAAAATTAAAATAACAGTCAACTTATATTAAAATGTTTTGTGCTCAATAACACAATTAAAACAAAAATATTGTACTAAGCATCAACACACCTACTCAATACATACCAAAAGAAAAGCAATACCAAAATATCCAGCCAGATGTATACCAAATATAAGTTGTACTTTAAACCATCTAAAGTATAACCATGTAATTCATACTTAAACCATATAGTTCCAACATAATACCCTAAGCTAAATCCACATAACAAGTTACGATCGCATGACAACTTTAGATAATGGAACGCACAAGGGAAATCTTCTGTGAATCTGACAAGCCCCAGAAGTGAGCACACACATTCAGACTCTCAGTAAACTTCAACACTACCTTCACCACCTTATCATCACTGAACTCAAGTTGTGTAAGCTTCTCGCCGACCTTAAACTTCTCATTAACACCAACAATGGCATCAGCAAGTAGTTGGACATTCTTCCTTTGGTCAGCAGAAGATTGCTGGATATAGTCAGCCATTCTCTCTAAAATATTAGCTTGCTTTCTCTTCTTTCCATACCGCCTTGTGCTTCCTCCACTCGCACCAGCTTCTGAATGTGAGCCTTGTCCTTGCACTACTTGTCCTCTGTCGATGTCTGGAATTGGAGACATCTCAGAGTCATCAAATCCAATTACTTAGTCTTCAATCTCTTTATTAACCTATTCCTCCGCATCAAAGGCACTAACTACACCTACTCCCGTGGCTCTATCCTTACCGAATATACCCTCCAGCCAGAGAAACAGAGAAAAGGGCTTGCCAGGACTATAGAACTTGGTTTGATATGCCTGCAAAAATAAAAAGAGGATTGTAGTCAATATATAAAAAAAAAGATACAAAAATTTTTTGTAGTGGATTATATACTCGACGGTACTCGGTGCATTTCTTGTAGTGAATTATATACTCCCGACAACCAAATTTTTTTAAAAAATGAAGATCAATCCAACAAAAATACATAAAAATTATACTTGATTTGCTTGTGTTGAAGGTTGTTCTTATGAAATTGTTATTAAATTGGTCCTAATTTTTTTGAAAAATTAACCGCTAAGAGTATACTTGATGCAAATAAAAAACTTCTAAGATAAAATTGAAACAAAATAAAATTTAGAGATATTTTTAAATTTTTTGCCAAACTTTAGAAACAAAAGTATACTTTAAAATGATGAAAAATATGAGAGAAGGATGATTTACATAAATAATATTTATTTTTTTAAAATTAAACATAATATTTTTCTATTACTTGTAACAACTTTTTGCCTATTTATATGTATAAATGTTTTTCTATAAAAAGAATTTAAAAGGAATTTAGAGTGGACTTGGATTAAGTATTCATTTATATTAATAAAAAGATTTAGTTAATATATATTCTAAAACACATAATAAAATTATTACTAGTAAAAAATTTTAAATATTTTTTAAAAAAATAAAAATTTTATATTTTAATAAAATTTTTTAATTTATGATTTTAACATATATTTTTAAAATGCAAATTAGAGAAATTCATAAAAGAATTGCTTTAAGAGTATTTATCCATTTTGGTTCTCAAAGAATTTCGGACCATACACTTTAGTCCCCAACTAAAATTAATTACTCGATTGGTTCCTAACAATTGATTCCGTCAGTCACTTATCCTTGGCTCCGTCAACTCTAACGGAAGACAAAACGGTCCCTGACAACTCTAACAGTGGACAAAATGATCCCTGACAACTCTAACAGGGGACAAAATGATCTCTGACCCGTTTGTTCGGAAACGACACTATTCTTCCTCAATTTTAATTATATGTTGCATAACCGTAACATTCATACTCTCATTCTTCACCTTCACAGTCTTCTTTTCCATCTTTTTCTTCCTCCTCTCTAGCTCCAAGATCAAGCCATGGTGTAACTGTCACGCGTGTCGCACCTACCTTAACATGTCATGGATCACATACTTCCTAAATCTCTGTGACTGGTACACACACCTCCTCCGCACTTCACCCACAAGAAGCATCCACTTCCACGTCCTCGATAACAGCATCAACTCTAACCCCAACAACGTCCACCACATCCTCAAAACCAAGTTTCATAACTAGCCCAAGGGCATGCCTTTCTCCACTCTTCAACAAGCAATATGGCTTGTTGAACATTAGAACATCATGAGAAGATTATCCTTCGACATCATATGCAAATTCTCATTTGAAATGGACTCCAAGTACTTCATTTCTTTTTTTCCGAAGTCTAAGTTGTTAGACAGCTTCGACTTCGCATCCAAACTATCAGTATAACGAGTAATGTTGCAGTTGCTACTCATATAAAAACTGAAGCGATTACTGAACATTAGTTCAGAAAAGAAGCTGAAGGAAGCGATTGGAATTGTGGACAATGTGGTCATGGAGATGATAGCACAGAGGAGAAGGGAGATGGCGACGACGACGACGGGTTTTAACAAATCAGACTTGTTATCTAGATTCATGGGATCCATCGAAGATGATAAGTACTTGAGAGACATAGTCATTAGTTTTCTGAGCATGAATTGGTTGAGAACAAGTTGATAATTTTTCTTCTTGTGAACATTGAAGTTACAAAGTGTGAATTGTGTAACCTAAAATTACAATATTATACTGTTAGTATTATGCGAGATATGATGAAAATTGGAAGAAAACAATATCATTTTTTAACAGAGGAGGTTAGGGACCATTTTGTTCCTTGTTAGAATTGTTAAGGACTATTTTACCTTCTGTTAAAGTTGACAATATAAAAAATCTAAGTAACTGATAAAATTAATTATTAAAATTTAATCGAATAATTAATTTTAATTAAAAATTAAAATATTTAATTCAAAATTCTTTAAACACCAAAATAAATAAATACTCTTGCTTTAATTTGCATGCACTTTCCCTTTATTGTTAGCATATGCGGGCCAGAGAAGCAAGTATTGGTGGCAATCAAAAATGGGTCAAAAGTCAAAAGTCAGAACTTAAAATAAACCTTGTTCTAGTAGTAATAATAACAACAATAATAGAAAGGAAAGGGATGAGTCGTCTTGAATTAAAGTTATGAATTATGATTCGATTAAACATGCAGGAAAAGTAATAGCTAGCTTTTTATATAAAAGTGGTAATAAAAAGAAGACCAGAGAGCTATGTAGGACTAGTTGACAAGGTAACACGTGGCACACAAAAGAATTAATAAAATTTCATCCTCAACAATAAGCAACTAAAAGAAATTAATCTTTGTAGTCAACTGGTTATGTAGGACTAGTTGCATTCTCCTTACTACCAAACATATTTTTCTACGAAATACTTTTAAGTAGGTTCCTTTTGGGTAAGACACTCTCATATGTCTTGGTGGTTGATCACATTTCATAAAATATAAATCGGAGGTTTTAAAAGGCACAAATTTATTTTAAAAGATAAAAGATTAAAAATTATTAAAATTTATTATTTTTGCCATCAAATTTTTAAAATATATTATTAAATTATTAAATTAAAAAAATTAGACTAAAAATTGAATTAATGATTGAATAATAATAAAAAATAATAAATTCTAACAATTTTTTAATATTTTTCAAATAATTATATAAAAATAGTAGTTAAAAAAAATACTAGATCTAATAAAATTTATTATTTTAAATCATCACTTAATCATTAATTTAATTCGTTTAATTTAGTTCTATTAATTTAATAATTTAAAAATATATTTTATTTCATGTTTTAAATATTAACACTAATTAATGACCAAAATAATAAATTTGAACTTTTTTCCTTGAAAAATTGAGCATATATAATACATAATAGCCTAGGGTTCAATGGTTGAGTAAATCAGTAAACAGAATTAAAAAGGTGAAACAGAAGTCAATCTTTGTTGAGCTATACATATATGTGTTATCTGATATGTGTGGTACCATCATCTTTTTCTGAAACGGAACAGATGCTCTAGAATCTATCAGCTACTTCATCTAGACTCTAGAGTCTATATACTGTACACAATTAATCAGTGCAACAACTTTGCAAAACGTGTTTGGTAATTGATACGACCCACCTTATACAGTTATATGTATGCCCAAAGCAATTAAAAGCGGAACAATATTAATAATGGTTGGTAATAAGTTCCATACATTTTATTATTTAACATGTGTCAAATATCAATGCTTTGTTTATATTTGGACACCACAAACTGTTTATTTTTGGTCCGGTCGGTACATATTTGCCACTTGGCTCTAACTATCATAGCAAAATAAAATTCACATCAGATCAGAGAAAAAGAAAATCTATCTCATATACAAATTAAATCATTGAAAGCCATGCATCAATGCGTGTATCATTTTAAACTTCCCCTATCAAAGACAAGGTGCTTCCAATTGTTTTGGTAATAACAAAAAGAAAAGGATCAGAGAATTGTTAGTACCAACAAAGACAAAAGTAGTTTGCTGAACTTATGTTTCTCACCAACACACACATCCACCCTGCTATTCAAGGATCCCACCTGTTGTTAAATACTTTTTACCAACACATATCACATATGCATGGTGACAAGTGAAATGATGAACATTGTCTCTGGTTGATATATATATATTAATCATTGCTCTCATTCAATGTTACGTTGAAATTGAATTCAAGAGTCCTTAATTACCAGCTAGGTATGTGAAGAGAAAAGCCCTTTATTAATTTGGACAAGTGCATTATTGATTATGGTACATATAACACAGTATTTTAATTGGATGCAACAGTATCTATGTGGAAAATATGAGGAAGGAAAAGAAAAAGGAAGAAAATAGGGGTTTGAGAAAGGAATCTTTTTAGTTTTTATGATGTGTGATGTGACAGAAACAATTACAGTTTTTGGCTGTGAAAGAAAACACTGGAGATATGTGTCTCTTGATGATAAAAATCATTCATAACGTTACAACCGACGAAGTTAATAAATATTTTGCAGATCCCATTTTACATTAAATGTTTTGTGCGTACAAGCCTATGACAAGTCTGTATCCAAAAACCCCATCTGACTTTTATGCAATGTATGTACACTAAGCCTTTGTTTGGATATAAGAAGGAAAATGGAAGGAAAGAAAATAAGAGGAAAGAAAATGAAAGGAAAGAAAATTGAAAGAAAACTAGAGTTATTTGTATATTGTTTGGATTAAGAGAAAATAGATGGAAAGAAAATAGAGAGAAAATTTTCTTTTATTTGGATTGAAAGAAAAGTGAGAAGAAAGAAAATTATGTTAGAATAAAATTACATTAATATCCTTACTTATATTATATATAAATTATAATATATTAATTTTACAAGTAAATAATTTTACAAGTAAATAATTATTCATAAATTATATTATTAATCTCTTAAATTATATTTAAAAAAAATGAAATTTGATAGTGCTGTAAAATTAAGAAGAGTACAAGTATCTATAGAATCAATTATGATAATATAATAGTTAATAATACTCAATATAAAATTCAGAAATTTAGAAAAAATACAAAGATGATTGTTGAAAATATAAAGACGGTAATAAGAAAATTATCAATATTATAGAATATGAAAGATTGTGTGTAAAAGCGGATGTTTTAACAATTTTTTTCTTTATTTATAGTGGATTATCTCTTTTATTATTTTATAAATTTATTTTTGATTTTTGCAAATCTTCTTGTTCTTTCTGTGGATTGATTTAGAGACTCTGTCCTAGATTTAATGTCTTCTATTGTAGTTTTTGAAAATCTGGTAGTTGATTCTATAATTCTATTGGTATTCTATTAATTTTTTGCTGGTAGCATTTGTTATTTTTTGCATGTAATGTCTTCTTTGATTCTAGAGTTTCTTTGACACTTTTTTTTTTTTATTGTTGAACATGTATTTAATTTTTTATTTTAATTTTTTTTTGTATTTTTTATGTTTTCAAATGGATCTTGGGTATCTATTATGTACAATTCTGAGCTGAACTGAACTGCTTTATTTTTATCTGCTGGTATTGCTTTTATTGTTTTTGGAGAATTATGAATTTTCTCTTTTAATGTAACTGCTACAAGGACAACCATTATCTGTTTTTTGTGTACTAAAAAATGAGTCTTTTTTCGTATGATATTTTATCAAACTCTAAACTATGACTTGAGAGTTTTGATCTTTTTTGAAATATGGTCATCTAGTTATCCATAGACCTTTTACTGATTAGGTTAAGGTCAAATTTATTCTACCATTTTATTTTTATGTTTCGAATTAAATATTGTACACTTAGAGTGTCTTCATATCCTGTTAGGTCATATTTCCTTGTTATTATCCAACATATTTTCATAGTAGGAATGAAAGAAATCAGCTTGTATCCATTTAAAAATGATGTCTTGTTTTTAAAATATTCATAGGTCATGCTAGCTTCGTTTGAGAAAATAGCTTCTATCGGTCCGAATTCCGAATTCTTAGAACTATATCTGAAACTACTTAAAAAACTGTAGAAAAAATTTTTTGCGAAATCATATGAACCATGAATTTGGATTCAGAGATAGATACATGGTAAACCACCATGCATTTATATAATCATAATAAAAATAATTCTGGAGTCAAATTTTTTAGTGAAATTTTTACAATAAAAGGAATGTTTTTCCATTCGAACAGGATTATTACTTTGCTGATTTTAATTTTGGAGTATATTATCTCTTTGGTGGTTAGATCTTTATTGATGATTAGTTCGATTGATCTTGTATCAACTAGAATAAACTCATAGGAGGTTCGAATTTTTTGGATATTCACTGGTAGATAATGGAAGGTATTTAAAAATATTGTTTTATAAAAAATTTTTCAATCCATTTTGAACCATTCTTTTTCTAAGGCCATTATTTTTATGGTCATAGGTTCATGATAAAGATGCTCTTTGGATAGTGGTTTGGTTTTAAAAAGATCAGATGGCTGTAATAATACATATCTGTTAACTGTAGGTATTTCATATAAGCTTTTATTTAATGCAGATGATTTTTCGCTTTTAACAACCTGTGATATTGTCAAAAATTTAATAGTTAATTGCTTAGTTGGTATTGAAGTCGTTGGTTGACCAAGTGGCTGACCATAATCTCCATTGCTTACTTGCTGCTTGCTCATTTATACCTTGTAAAAATTCTCTTATTAAGAAATTAGGCAATGCATTTAATTTACTTTTAATATCCTCAATAGTAAAAGCAAAAGATAATATCACCTGGAAAATATTTGTCTGAAAACTAGATTTTTAACATTATTTTTTAACATATTAGGTGCAACTTTGCAATCAGTTCTAATTAAGAAGGACTTGTTAAAAAGATCTTCTTGAAATCACGAAATACATAAGACAATGGCTAATATTTTTTTTAATAGTTGCATAATTTTTTTGAGCTGAATTCCATATTTCAGAATGATATTTAACTATTTGTTCTTTTGATGAGTTTTGGAGAACCTGTTTAAATATTCTTTCATACCCTAATTTTGAGGCATTTGTCTCAACTATTAACCTTGTCTTTGGGTCTGATATGCTTAAACAAAAAATTTTCTTAACAATGGTTTTAAATTTTTGAATTATTTTAAATACGTCTTTTGTTCAGGGAGGAGGTTATTTTCTTAACCTCCTATATAAAGATTCGTATAAGGCTCTTATTTCTAGTAAAAATTCTGTTACATAATTAAGACATCTTAAAAATATTTGTAGCTGTTTTTTTGTCAATAATCTTAAAAATAATTAAGACATCTTATTCACTTTTGTTATGAATATTTTCATTTTCTTTTTAGATAAGACAAGACTGTTTTCTTTTATAATATTGATGAATTGTTCTAAGTGTTGAATGTGTTGGTTAATTCTTTTATAGTACACAAGTACATCGTCTAAGTAAACTATAGTAAAGTCTATATATGAGTAAAAGATATTATTCATAATTTCTTGAAAATCACTTGGTGTATATTTTTTAATCCTTAAAGCATTACATTCCATTATTCATAATGTCTAAAAGATACTATAAAGACTGTTTTATATCTATCTTCCTCTTTTACGGATATTTAATAAATCCAAATTTTAAATCAAATTAAAAAAATAGTAGCATTACTTAATTAAGTTATTCTTGTTTGGTAGGAAATATCTTATCTATTTTAAGGCTTTATTTAGAGGTTTGTAGTTGATTACTAACCTATGAGTTCTTTTTATTTCAAAAGTTTTTATTACATAAAATTTTGTATAGTTCTAAGGAGACTTTGATGGCCTAATAAGCCTTTGTCTAAGTATTTTTGAATTTTTTTGTAATATTCTAAAAACTCTTTATTCATTTGAATATGTTTTGCTTTAGTGAAAATATCTTGTTTATGAAAATTATTCTCATATGATAAAGATATTTTATGTAATTTTCTATAATGAAAAACTGTTGGATTTAGCATAACAAATTTATACACACTATATTACTCTATTGTTAATATTACTTTTTGTGAATATATATACCTGTTCATATTGCACTTTTACATAATTAATTGAGTATTAACAATAGTTGGCATCAGAGTTAAGTTAAGTTAAAGAAATATATATATTTTTTAAAAAATAATATTATGACAACATATTATTAGAATTTTATATCTAAAAGATTTAGAGTTTGATGTTTAATAAAAATATTAATTGTTCTGTTAGTTCTTATAATTTTATTAAAAATTTAATTAGGTCTTTATATATTTCTTATACTGCTTTTAATTTTGTAATTAGATCCTTTCTAATGTAAAAATGATTAGAGTTAATTGAATATTTTTTTGCAAAATAAAGATATCTATAATTAAAAATCTAATTAGATCTTTGATCACATATTTTTTGAGAAACATATTCGATTAATTTTAATATTCATGCCATAAAAATGACCTAATTACAAAATTAAAAGTAGTGTAGAAATCCAATTAAAAAGAAAAAAGTATAAAGATCTAATTATAAATTTGATGAAATTATAAGGATTAACAGAGTAATTAAAAAAATGGCATAATGAAAAAAAAAAGAAAATAAAACCTGTGTTAAAAATAAAAAATCTAAAAAAAATTGCTTGAAAAAACATATTAAAAATATAATAATTGATGTTTTTTTTCATGTGTTTAAATTTTTGGGAAAAATAATATAATAACATGTGAAATATTATTTTGAATTTTTTTTTGCCCAAACCTTTTATTTATTTATATGTACTTAGCTTGACAACGAAGAAAACAAAATTGTTCTCTGTACACAAATTAATTCTTATACTCATTGTTTACACTTAAACAGGGTGCTAGAGCCAAATAAATTCATGATAAAGATATAGCCAATTAGGCACCGCATATATAAATAAAGAGCTTTCGGTTTCATAAAGACTATAAGCATGTCCATGAACTAAGATAGATATATAATAACCAACCAAGTATGCATTATGCTACTTTGATTGCTTCTAAATTAATTTGCAGTTTGCCACGTTCATTTTGACTGGAGTTTTCTAATGGTTTCTTCTCCCTTTTTCTGGCTCATGACGTGTGTGACACATCAAAATCTTATGTAGACTAAACCTCGGTTACTATATACTTTATGAACACATTTATGCTTTAATCACCAACATGAAGTGCAAGGGCCATCCTTGTTTGTTATAGTTTTGGTGATTCTTATAACTCTTTTCCGAGACTATGATGATGAGGAAAAATTAGAAAGAAAAACAAAAAACTATAGCCTTACAATAATAGCATGATGAGTAGTGGTTTTCGGAACCTCATCATCATGTGTCAATTGTATATTGTATGTGTGTGTTTGAGTTTGTCAGGTACTTGTATGTGGTGATGAGAAATTGAGTCTACTTGAATCTCATGCATGACAAGATTGATCAACAGCTTGTGGCTATAGCTGTTGGAATCTTATAAGAGAAATTAAACCTTTCTATTCAACCTTTTTCTTTTCCTTTTTTAAATACATCAAGCTAATTAAGCTTTTTATAATAATGAGATTTGATTTATTCTACATATCAGTTTTTGATGACAAGCTTAGCTTAATCAGATTATTTGTCCTCATCATCTGGATGTACAAAAATATTTGAGACAATAAAAATTATTTTAAATTAGTCTAAAATTATTTTATTTTATATTTATTTATTATCTTTAAAATAAATACATAATATTAGATGTAATAAGCATATAAATTTAAATATTATTAAATTAAATAAGATAATTTTAAATTATTATTTTTTTAGCATTAGAGTTGGATTTATGTGGCCGACATATCCATGCATGGATCATACAGAGATATCTTTGCTTTATGGTCCAATCCTCATAAAAAAGCTTGATTAAGAAGTTTCAGCTCAGAATATGAAGTCTTTTCAAAGGTTACTATAAAAAGGTAATATAAGGGTAAAATTGAACTTAATTATATAAAAAGGAGATCTCTAATCCGAAGCTTATTATAGCATTAATAATAGGCAAATCTTAATTATCAGATGCTAATCATTATGATGAGTATCATGATTCCTTACATTCAATCGTATATCTGGCTTTTGATTTATATCGTCAAATCAAATGATATTATGATAGTGGTAAGTTGGGATAACTGATCCAGCATTAAGGATCTAATTGTCGGGATAGACACTTTGTCGGATATGCTTTTCATCCAATTACGTCCATTAATTTGGCTCATCAATGTGAAAGGAAGGCAAGGTGTGATGACAATTAATGACACAACTCATTCGTAGTTACAACATTATTAGTTTGTTATTACAAGTTCTCATCTTTTCAACTCGACATAGATAGTGATTAGTGAGTGACTTGGTGATACCAATTTTGACTTCTTGCTTCAGAGAATAAACATATCAATGCCATATTATTATTAATACAATTTCTCATTTTTAACTAATATTTGGTCGATATTTTAAATCTTAATTATTAAATTTTAAATATATTAGAATAAAATGTTGGTCAAATATTAATTAATGTGTCACCAAAAAAATATTAATTAATGAGAAAATTTAGGGGCCAACAGATTTTGTGATTTTTAGCCATCAATTATGTTTTTAATGGTGTGAAATTGCATCTAATGGTGTAGAATCATTCAATTTCCTTTTGATGGTTAAGTGTTGACCATAATTTAACAAAAATGCTGACCTCTTAACACTCCTCTTAATTAATATTGATAAAAGTATTGATTTTTAAATATTTTTTGAGTAAATAATATATAATTATATATATTGAATTATATATGCATATATATAATCTAAACTGCCATAACGTATTGCCGCCAGAAACAGGACGACAGAAATAAACATATCGGCATATGTGTCTCAATGCAAGTTTGCTTGAGCTATATTGCTATAATACTAAAATAACAATGGTGAGCTGATTAATTAAGTTGCGTTAGAACCAAGCAGTATGATGACTACACTACTTACAAGTAACAAATAAATCTTTATGTATCGTTTACATACATATACAATTTGTATGGTCTCTTATTGTCTTTGTCGTTGGGGGATAGATAAGGACATAAGATTATCCTATTCCTACTCCACTTATGAGAAGACCCTGTAATGTTTTATATATATATGTACTTACAATTATCTTACATGAACACTAATATATACACTTATTAAGAAATAGAATGTAGGATTTATAGAATTAGTTTCATATATTTAAAGATGATAAAATAACATGTTAACTAATAATAGAGGTTTTAATGTAGGAGGTGCATGGAGGGACCAGCTTGGAAGCAGTGACATTGTTGGGCTTGGGCATGGTGGCACAGGACAGGTAGGTGCCAATGGGATATGGGGGGGCCATATATATGGGCCTACATAAAGGACGACCCCTTAAGCCATTGAATTAACCTTGTCCCCTTTTGTCTATAAGAGGAAAAGACTATTGGAACATATGCTGACATTGATTTATAAACGAGAGCTACCCATACCTCTATACAACAAAGACATGGGCTGTCCCAACCCCACACCGCACTTGAAAATGAGATGTCTTTGTGGCAGGAAGACTCTCAACCCTACTGCTCAGAGCTCAGTTCAATCCATTTGAACCGACTGAGGCAAGTGATGCCTCAAACACAGTCACACCAGCTTCGAGTCCTAGCAGTTGCTAGGTTAGTGTGTGTGAATGTGTTTAAGAAAAGACTATATGAACCTTGAAATTTATTCTATTTTTATTATGTGATGTTATTATATTAATTACCAATCTTCATTTTATTTGATTTTATCCGGTGAGTTTTTGAAAATGTAAAATCATCCTATATGATAAATTTTTAAAAATTAAATCGCATTTGAATTTTAAAATTAGGCTCAATTGTTAATGTTAATGAGTAAATCCGTAAAAATAGATGAATTTTCAGTTTAATATAGATCTAAACTAGAAAAAAAACACAGATGAATACAAAATAAAATGAAAAATAACAAGTCCTCTATAATCTAACGTTTCACATAGTATATCTCAATAAAAAATTCTAAACAAGAAAACAAAGAAATGACATTCTTGCAAAGTTAAATAACTCATAATTAAAAAATTCTAAATATCAAATTTAATTTAGCGTGTTACAATTTTTGTAAAAAAGCTAAAAGTGGTTCCGTTCCGCGCCGTCCCGCTAATGTCCGCGGAACGCAGTGTGGACTAGGTGGGCTCAAATTTAGTATCCAACCCTTTTTTAGTAGGCTAAATGGGCCGGTCTGGTGGATTGTGACTCTTTTGCCACTTATAGTGAATAGTATAAAATTAATGCACAACATATTTTATCTAAATAAAATGTAAACTCGGTGTGTGTGTGTTTTTCAATATTTTTAAATGGGCATTTATTGGGAACAAAACAACTCCAACATTTGCTAGTTTCTCCCTTCTTTCTTATTTTTATTTTTTGTTGGTAGGGGGGCTTCCATGTTTTAGCAAACAGTATGCTGATGGGTTGCAATTGGGCCAAAGATGGACTTCAATAAGTTATAGAAAATTAATTGGGTTATTGTTGAGTAGTCCAATCCACATACTAAAAAAAAAGGAAATCACTGTCAATACCTCTATCTCTCTGACTCGTCTATCGCCTCTAACTCCCTCAATCCCTCTGCCAGTCCTCCGCCGTCGCCGGACGCTCTCACTCACTCTGTCTCCGGCCTCCCTCAGTCGCTCAGTCCCTAATCTCCACCTCCATCCCGCCGCCTCCGAACTCCGCCGTCTCACCCTCGCCTATCACATTCTAACCATCGCGCCATCGCGCGTTCTGCTCTGCTCTGCTCCCTCGCTTGCCGTCCATCTGCGGGTAGGACGTTACCCCTACTCAGGATCTCAGTTCTGTTCTGTTCTTTTTCTCCGATGTGTGGAAATGGAACAATAACGTGTGAACAGATTTATGTGTGAACGACATGCTTTTTTATCCTTTTTTTTTTCTTTCTTTTTCTGGAAGGATTCATTTCGATTAACATAAACGTAAGATCTGAAATGAAATTCAATCAATGAAGAACACTTAACACCGTATACTGTGATTGCATTATACAAGTGCTGATTGTAGGAACAGATTCAATCTACATAGTTCGATGAACCCTTAATCCTTTTGTTTTCATCGCGTAGCTTCACTTCGAAAGTCAGCTGAATTCAATGAAGGTTCTGCAATTGGGCTTGATGCTCGCTCTGATCTGTGGATTTGCAGCTATTTCCATCTACATCACTGGAATCTCTCAATTCTCTGTATGTATGTATGTATGTATGTATGTATTTGTATGAATGTATGCACATAGCATATGGAATGTGATGTGTTGTGTTGTGTTGAGGTGCATCAAATCCAAAGACTCTAATTGTGATGCTACTGTTGCAGCTCGCAGGTATCAGCTTACAGATGAAGACACGGAAGCATTGCTTTCTCTGCATGACACTTTCGAGAAGTGCGTGGTGAGTTATATTTTCTTATTGCATTTGCCTCAGAAGAAATTGTGTTGATTCTGATGTGTAGTATTGTGATACAAGATTAGGCATGAATGTGTGGGTGCATGTATGTATTTATGATTGTTGAAATGCCGAATTAGAAAGCAGAAACGTTGGTTCGGTTCCCATTCGATTTGGATTGAGTATGGTAAGATTGTTGCATGAGACTAAAGAGACAATATCTTTAATGTTGAAAACTGTTTTTCTTTGATATATGTATGACTCTGTATGCATCTTTCAGGTCTGGATTCTCAGTCTTTAATGTTGAATTCTTTCAATGGTTGGCCTGAGTTGCTAATTTTATGTTTTATGCAGAGTGCAAATGGACTTGGGTTGAAAGCAGCCAAGGGAAGTGATTATTGCCAAACCACTATAACCTTTCCCCGTGACACTATCCCTAAATGGGTAAATGTTCCTAAATATTGATTGTCTAGATTGTTATTCATGAAAATGAATTGTTGCTTACGTGGTCCTTGAAATATGTTAATTACGAGTCACTTAGAACTAGGGGTAATTGGTTCCTTCTATTCAAGTATGAGTTGTGATATACTAATTGACATGTGGTTTAATAGCTAAATATTTTCCCTGTTTGGTGACTTACGAAGGGTTCTCTTAACAGAAAGATCCCAAGACTGGTGAACTTGAAGCTCTATCGTTTGATTTTAATCTCTGTGAAGCTGTGGCTACTTGGGAACAGGTAAGCAACTTACTATGTGTTTTCATGATCCTCTAAAAGGAATTTATGGTGTTCTTCTTTAATTTTATTGGTGTGTGATATGAATTGATTACACAGGTTCGGAACAGTACTACTATATTGACCAAGGAATTTATTGATTCTTTACCAAATGGATGGGAAGAATATGCTTGGCGTAGGATCAATAAAGGAATACTTCTGTAAGTAAACAATTGATTGTATTTTACTAATTATGCAATCTTGGTAACATATCTTAATGAACTGAATTGACAGTTTAATTCATTTATTAGAAATGAATTATAGTGTTACACTTTACATGTGTTGTAAATCGCAAGAACGGTGACATAAGTCTGTCATACAAGAATGCTAGTGTGAGTTTCTTTATGCAGAAATAAGGCATGTGAATTGTTACTCAAAATATGATGCTATACCAGTTTCTCAGTTATAGCACATTCTTAATTGTCAGTTAAGATGGAAACTTCAGTTGGGGTAACCTCTCTGACAAGTCACTGTTAACAAGTTAAACGTATGTAAGCCAGAGATATGTGTGGTTCAGCCTAGAGGCCAGCATCCAAATGGGTTAAACCTTTTGTTAAGCTCTCTTTTTCCACTGTATTACAGCATAGACTTCTCAATGTATAACATAGCATGTTTCAACAATTTGTCATTTACCCGTTGTAAGTTGTGGGATTTGTATACAAGGAAATTGAGTTAGTAGAAATATTCATAGAATAGGATCTTTCTGTGTTGCAGTAACCGCTGCCAGAACAAGACCTTGTGCTTGGAGAAACTTTCACTTGTGCTTCCTGAAACACCACCATACTTCCCAAGGCAGTTTGGGCGCTGTGCTGTTATTGGTAATTCGGGAGATCTATTGAAAACAAAATTTGGGCAGGAGATAGATGGTTATGATGTTGTCATAAGGGAAAATGGTGCTCCAATACAGGTTTGTTGCCCTACAGGGTGTTCCTGGTGTTTTATAACTATTTATTGTCTGAAATATTAAGACCTTGTGTGGCGCACTTTTATTTACCACTGCAGAATTACACTGAGTATGTGGGTCGGAAAAGCACATTTCGCCTTCTGAACCGAGGATCTGCCAAAGCGTTGGATAAAGTTGTTGAATTAGATGGTATTGCGGCTTGTTATAAACTTATAATAAATCTCCATTAGTTAAAGCCTATTATGGATTACTGCAACCATAACGAAAACAACGATTCTGCAGAACAAAGGAAAGAGGCTTTGATAATAAAAACAACGATTCATGACATCATGAACCAAATGATTCGGGTATGTTCCCTTGTCAAAAGAAACCATTTTTCTAAAATTCTTTTCTCTTTTGGGTATAAAAATGTTATTTTACAATTGTTTGTATCATGCATTCCAGCAGTTTCTCTTATCTTTGATTCTGTGGATATGTATGGTTTCACTGTGGATCCTGGGTATAAAGAATGGTATAATATTTTCTTTTGGCAATTATATTACGGTTAATGTATCTTTCCTATTTATATGAATTCTTGAGCAAAAATCTTCCTTTTTTATTTCATAGGACAAGATATTTCTCCGAATCTCGTCAAGGCCATACCCCATTGCACGGTAGAGCTTACTACCAAATGATGGAATGCTTGGGAGTAAGTTTAATATACTTGTTACTGCACATGGAATTAACGTAGAATTTATAAATTTTACCACTATGAGATGATGTTTTGACATTGTTGAGGTCTTTTGCTCAACTCATGCTAATGAGTAATGACTTTCCTTTGGTGCCAAGGAAACCTTGGAATTTTCCCCATTATTATGTTAAATGTTCACTTCGTGCTTGTTGGTGCTGAGAGCATGATCACCTTTGTTTTATGTTTTTCGAATCTTGACTTTATCTACATGTTTCCATTGTCAAAGCTTATCAAAATCCATTCTCCCATGCGAGCTGATCCGAACCGTGTTGTAAAATGGGTTCCAAGCAACCACATGATAAGGGATGCCAGGATTGCCTCAGAGAAGTTATTGGGGTAAATGATATATTTTAATTTTTCCTCATTTATCCTCTCTTCTCAGGGGTCTTGATGTATAATTGTAGTGGCATGTATTTTAAGATACATTGGCATCTGCTCTTATGAAAAAAGATGAAAGTAGCTTGTTCCAAATAGATAATGAGTAATGTTGTATCATACAAATGTGCCAAACAAGATGGCTAACACACTAACAAAAAAAAAGTTGGGCTCTTTAATCACTCTCCAATCCATTAATTATAGAGCCCTAAAATTCCCATATTTCTTTGTTAAGGTGTTAGCAATGCTGTTAGGAACATTTCTTTGTAGATTCTGCATTTCTCAAGGATAAATTAGTATTTCGTTGACCATATTATGAGTAAAAAGCATTTATCTGGAACTTTTGTGTAGCTTATTTTGGCAAGAGTCATCCTTCCTGTCCAAATGTAGAAGTTGGAGATAATAAATCTAAATTTTATATACTTTATATTCATCATGATTACCTCCTGCAATTCTCTAGAAAGAGACATATTGCATATGTTTTACTGTAGAAATGTTGAGATTGACATTGTCGGTGGAGATTGATTATACTGACTAGTGTGATTTTCTTGATTTTGTGATTTCTGCAGGAGAGTTGGAGCAGGATCTGGAAATCCATTGAGTGCATGTTCCATTATTAAGAGGCAAGTTAAAAGAAATCCAGATACAATTTCAAAGCTCAGAAAGGCAGCACAGGATCATATGAGGTATGTGAAGAGCACAACCATGTATCCACTAGAGCATAATCCTGGACATGGGTTACTATGCACCGTGCCTTCTGCCAAGTGATTGGAATGTCGAAAGGTTTTTTGCGTTCGGCTCCTTCTGTTGGAAATCATCTAACCAGTGATTTATTAATTATCTGTTCATTTCTGCAAAATATGTGTCAAGTACATAGAAAAATGGCAATGAAGCTTCATTCTCATCAATCTCTCATATTCATTCCTCATTCCTTTCTCTTCTCCTCATTTTGTTTTGAAAATGTTAGACGACTTGCATTTCTTTAGAGTGAAAGATGATAACAGCTACAACAATTTTGTTGCGTTTGTACTCTGCTTAGTTGAACTATAATGAGATGAGCTATAACGAATAACTTTTTTCTTTTCTTTTTTTTTCCTTAAAAAAAATATGAGGATCGAATACCAAAATTTTAATGCATCTTTTAGACAATGAACTCTTTCTTTGTATATAGAATAATTACCCAAATCAGTATTTGAGGTTTTTACTTTTTAGAATCAGATACTTTAGTCTTCTAACTTTTGAAATACACAAAAAACACTTTCACTTTTAATTTCGGTAGACAAACAGTTCTTGGTTTTGTTTCTCCGTCAATGACAAACAGGACAAAACAGAAAATACTGATATGAAGACCTAAACTAGTATACGTGGCAATCAGTTGTCCACATGTGCAAACAAAAATTAGTTCCTAGGCCTTGTTACAAAACTACGTCGTTTTTGGAGACCCTCCATTTTAAACTTGAGCTGGACGCTATACCTCGGCCACTGACCCCTTAAAACTCGGCCACAATGTTAACAGCCATGTCACGTATAACTAAACCAAGTAAACCGGTAGTAGACACATTCAAACTATGCTGAAGCATAACGGAAAATCAAATACAAAAGAGAAAGTTACAAAAGATCCTCAGTGAATATCTCGAACAATCAAAATCATGCGAGCAAGTCCACTTTTACTCATTATATAAGGAAGGCAGAATGAACAGAAATGGGTAGAACAGAAAAATATACAAAGAGCAAGATTTAGATATTATTATTGTACTTGATATTCATCGCACTGACTTGAGCGTCAGAGTACTTTTTGTAGGTACCCACCTCGTCGTGTTCCGTGGAGGTCGACGTATAATTCACCTAGAGGAAGACCTATGTCTATTGAAGGGCAACATACCTCAACTATTACCTTAAGGACGGAATATTTGGTGTCCCTCGGGGGGCAGAAAATACATCTAACCCCACTGTTATTGTTTATCTCCTCCTATTTTTATTTTCCTTTTATAGGTATTGTCGTGATGGCCGAAAATGGAGTTCCACAACTATTAGAATCCGAGCTACTAGCTAAAAACCTAGAACTCCAAGCCGAGGTTCAGAGGATGGCGGAACTCCTAGCTTAACGTCAAAATGACAAACAGGAGGAAGGAACTCGAAAGAACACAAACAACCTCGACCAGAAATGGCAAGCACTCCTCGGACACACATCCCAAGGAGACGACACCTGCAAAGGGAGAACGATATCTAATCCCTTTTCCGAGAAAATCTTAAAGTTCCAAATGCCAAAAAACTTCACTTTATTGACCACTCTCAAGCCATATGAGGGGTTGGGTTATCCCCACATCCATGTTACCAAATTCCAATCGATGATGTTTTTGAATGGTGCCTCTGATCCTATACTCTACTGATTGTTTCCAACTTTTTTAGATGGTGTTGCTTTATTATGGTTTTTTGGTTTGTGATGAGCGGATAATTTATACGCTTTTTGGAATTGTTTTTAGTATGTTTTTAGTATATTTTAGTTAGTTTTTATTATATTTTTATTAGTTTTTAGTTAAAATTCACTTTTCTGGTCTGGGCTTTATTATGAGTTTGTGTGTTTTTCTGTGATTTTAGGTAATTTCTGGCTGAAATTGAGGGACCTGAGCAAAAATCTGATTCAGAGGCTGAAAAGGACTGCAGATGCTGTTGGATTCTGACCTCCCTACACTCGAAGTAAATTTTTTGGAGCTACAGAAGCTCAATTGGCGCGCTCTTAATTGCGTTGGAAAGTAGACATCCTGGGCTTTCCAGCAATGTATAATAGTCCATACTTTACCCGAGATTTGATGGCACAAACCGGCGTTGCAAATCAGCTTCAGAATTCCCGGCGTTTAACGCTGGAACTGGCACAAAAATTGGAGTTAAACACCCAAACTGGCACAAAAGCTGGCGTTTAACTCCAGAAAAAGTCTCTACACATGAAAGCTCCAATGCTCAGCCCAAGCACACACCAAGTGGACTCCGGAAGTGGATTTTTATGTCATTTACTCATTTCTGTATACCCTAGGTTACTAGCTCACTATTAATAGGACCTTTTGACATTGTATCTCTACCTCATGACACATTACACGTTTCTTATTGTATCTTCTGTGGCATGAGTCTCTAAACCCCATGGTTGGGGGTGAAGAGCTCTGCTGTGTCTTGATGGATTAATGCAATTACTACTGTTTTTCAATCAATCACGCTTGCTTCTATTCTAAGATATCACTTGTTCTTCAACTTGATGAATGTGATGATCCGTGACACTCATCATCATTCTCACCTATGAACGTGTGCTTGACAACCACCTTCGTTCTACTTTAGATTGAGTGAATATCTCTTGGATTCCTTAACCAGAATCTTCGTGGTATAAGCTAGAATTGATGGCGGCATTCAAGAGAATCTGGAAGGTCTAAACCTTGCCTGTGGTATTCTGAGTAGGATTCAAGGATTGAATGACTGTGACGAGCTTCAAG
>NC_029774.3:108352165-108352801 GCF_000817695.3 Arachis duranensis | reverse complement strand
CGAGTTTGGACAACTGACGGTTTATCTTGTTGCTTAGATTAGGACTGTTTTATTTGAGTCTAGTTTCATATTTTAAGTTTGGTGTCAATTGCATGCCTTTGCTTTCTTTTAATTTTTCGAATTTGCATGTTCTTAGTCCTTTCTTGATCATTAAAAATTCTAAGTTTGGTGTCTTCTTTGTGTTTTCCTTTAAAATTTTCAAAAATTTTTGTTGATTTTCTAAAAATTTTAAGTTTGGTGTCATTTTGTTGTTTTTCTCTTTCCTATTTTAAAAAATCAAATCTTTTTCAAAATAATTTTCAATCATATCTTTTCAATTGCTAATTCCAAAATCTTTTTAATTAATTAATTGATTTAGTTTTCAATTTACTTTGATTTTATTTTCTTTTAGTTTTCGAAATTTGATTTTATTGTCCATTTGTTTTATTTTATTATTTTCGGTTACATTCAAAAAAAAAAATTCTATACTTTACTTGTGAATCCATATCATTTTCCTTTCTCCATCATGGACCTAAGTGGAATTGAGCAGTCCAGAAGGACTCTGGGGTCATATGCTAACCCCATTACAGCTGCATATTGGAGTAGCATCTGTATACCTCCCATTAAAGCAAGCAGATTTGAGCTAAATCCTCAACT
>NC_029774.3:108349642-108352000 GCF_000817695.3 Arachis duranensis | reverse complement strand
AGGTGGATCAGGATGTCTACAGATTATTACTATTTTCATTTGCTGTAAAAGATCAAGCTAAGAGGTGGTTGAATAACCAACCCACAGCAAGCATAAAAACATGGAGACAGTTATCAGACAAATTCCTGAATCAATTTTACCCTCCAAAAAGGATGACACAGCTAAGGCTGGACATCCAAGGCTTTAAACAAGAGGATAATGAATCCCTTTATAATGCATGGGAGAGGTATAGAGGTATGCTAAGAAAATGCCCCTCTGAGATATTTTCAGAGTGGGTACAGTTAGACATCTTCTATTATGGGCTTACAGAAAAAGCTCAGATGTCTCTGGACCACTCAGTTGTTGGATCTATTCATATGAGGAAGACGATTGAAGAGGCTCAAGAACTGATAGATACTATTGCTAGAAATCAACATTTGTACTCTAGCAGTGAGCCCTCTACAAAAGAAGAAGCTATGGCAGTAGCTACTGATCATAATCCTCAAGAACAAATTGTTGAGCTTAATCAGCAATTACTCCTGATGACAAAACAGTTGGCAGAATTTAAAGAGATGCTCCAAGAAACTAAAATTGCCAACAAGAACATAGAATCATAGTTGAATCAGACAAAATAGCAGTTATCTAAACAGATAACAGAAGAATGCCAAGCAGTTCAACTGAGGAGTGGGAAGATATTGAATAACACTGCTCAAAGTAGCAAAAAGCCAAGAAAGGAACAATTGACAAAGGATGACCAAACCACTGCCCAAAATCCCTCTGAGGACAGTAAGAGCCCAGAGAGGAATACTCCAGGCGTTCAAACGCCAGAAAGGGGGGAAAAGCTGGCGTTAAACGCCCATTCCTTGCCCAATCCTGGCGTTCAAATGCCAAGGAAAGCTGGCGTTAAATGCCCATTCCTTGCCCAGTTCTGGCATTCAAACGCCAGAAAAGGGGGAAAAGTTGGCGTTAAACACCCATTCCTCACCCAATCCTGGCGTTCAAACACCAATGGGAAATCAGACACTTGAGAGTGCTGATAGTAACCCCTCTAAAAAGGCTTCTCCAACCACCTCTGTAAGGAATAAACCTGCAGCAACTAAGGTTGAAGAATATAAAGCCAAGATGCCTTATCCTCAGAAACTCCGCCAAGTGGAACAGGATAAGCAATTTGCCCGCTTTGCAAACTATCTAAGGACTCTTGAAATAAAGATTCTGTTTGCAGAGGCACTTGAGCAAATACCTTCTTATGCTAAGTTCATGAAAGAGATCTTAAGTCATAAGAAGGATTGGAGAGAAACTGAAAAAGTGTTTCTCACTGAAGAATGCAGTGCAGTCATTCTGAAGAGCTTACCAGAAAAGCTCCAAGATCCAAGAAGCTTTATGATACCATGCACATTAGACGGTGCTTGCACCAAGACAGCCCTGTGTGACCTTGGAGCAAGTATCAATCTAATACCTGCATCCACTATCAGAAAGCTTGGGTTGACTGAAGAAGTCAAACCAACCCGGATATGTCTCCAACTTGCTGATGGCTCCATTAAATATCCATCAGGCATAATTGAGGACATGATTGTCAAGGTTGGACCATTCGCCTTTCCAACTGACTTTGTAGTGCTGGAAATGGAGGAGCACAAGAGTGCAACTCTCATCCTAGGAAGACCTTTCCTAGCAACTGGACGAACTCTTATTGATGTACAAAAAGGGGAAGTAACCCTGAGAGTCAATGAGGATGAATTCAAGTTGAATGCTGTAAAAGCTATGCAGCATCCAGACACATCAAATGACTGCATGAGCGCTGACATTATTGACTCTTTGGTGGAAGAGATCAATATGGCTGAAAGTCTAGAATCAGAGCTAGAGGACATCTTCAAGGATGTTCAGCCTAATCCGGAAGAACCAGAGGAAACAAAAGAATTTTTGAAAATTTCTCAGGAAGAGGATAAACCTCCCAAACCTGAGCTCAAACCACTACCACCATCCCTGAAGTATGCATTTCTGGGAGAGGGTGACACTTTTCCAGTGATCATAAGCTCTGCTTTAAATCCACAGGAAGAAGAAGCACTGATTCAAGTGCTAAGGACACACAAGACAGGTCTTGGGTGGTCCATAAGTGATCTTAAGGGCATTATCCCAGCAAGATGCATGCACAAGATCCTATTGGAGGATAATGCCAAACCAGTGGTTCAACCACAAAGGCGGCTAAATCCAGCCATGAAAGAGGTGGTGCAGAAAGAGGTCACTAAGTTACTAGAGGCTGGGATTATTTATCCCATTTCTGATAGCCCTGGGTGAGCCCTGTCCAAGTTGTCCCCAAGAAGGGAGGCATGACAGTGGTTCATAATGAAAAGAATGAACTAGTTCCTACAAGAACAGTTACAT
>NC_029774.3:108347411-108349471 GCF_000817695.3 Arachis duranensis | reverse complement strand
TAGCATTCACCTGTCCTTCTGGCGTGTTTGCTTACAGAAGAATGCCTTTTGGTCTATGCAATGCACCTACAACCTTTCAGAGGTGCATGCTCTCCATCTTCTCTGATATGGTAGAGAAATTCCTGAAAGTCTTCATGGATGACTTTTCAGTATATGGAGACTCATTCAGCTCCTGTCTTAACCACCTAGCACTTGTCCTGAAAAGGTGCCAAGAGACTAACCTGGTCTTAAATTGGGAGAAATGTCACTTTATGGTGACTGAAGGAATTGTCCTTGGGCACAAAATTTCAAGCAAGGGAATAGAGGTGGATAAACCAAAGGTAGTGGTAATTGAAAAATTACCACCACCTGCCAATGTTAAGGCAATTAGAAGCTTTCTGGGGCATGCAGGATTCTACAGAAGGTTTATAAAGGATTTTTCACAAATTGCAAAACCTCTAAGCAACCTGCTAGCTGCTGACATACCATTTGTGTTTGACACACAGTGTCTGCAGACATTTGAGACCCTGAAAGCCAAGCTGGTCACAGCACCAGTCATCTCTGCACCAGACTGGACATTGTCATTCGAACTAATGTGTGATGCCAGTGACCATGCCATGGGTGCAGTGTTAGGACAGAGGCATAACAAAACTTCTGCACGTCATTTATTATGCTAGCCGTGTTCTAAATGACGCACAGAAGAATTACACAACCACAGAAAAAGAGTTACTTGCAGTCGTCTATGCCATTGACAAGTTTAGATCCTATTTGGTAGGGTCAAAGTGATTGTGTACACCGACCATGCTGCTCTTAAATACTTACTCACAAAGCAGGATTCAAAACCCAGGCTCATAAGGTGGGTGCTGCTTCTGCAAGAGTTTGATATAGAAATAAGAGACAGAAAAGGGACAAAGAACCAAGTAGCTGATCATCTGTCCCGAATAGAACCAGTAGCTGGGGCGTCCCTCCCTTCTACTGAGATCTCTGAGACCTTCCCAGATGAGCAACTCTTTGCCATTCAGGAAGCTCCATGGTTTGCAGATATTACAAATTATAAAGCTGTGAGGTTCATACCCCAGGAGTACAGCAGGGTGCAAAGAAAGAAATTAATTTTAGATGCCAAGTACTACCTATGGGATGAGCCATATCTCTTTAAGAGATGTGCAGACAGAATGATCTGCAAATTTGTACCTAAGGAGGAAGCACAAAGGATCCTGTGGCATTGCCATGGATCACAGTATGGGGGACATTTCGGAAGTAAGCGAACAGCCACTAAGGTCCTCCAATGTGGCTTCTACTGGCCTACTATCTAAAGAGATGCCCGAGAGTTTGTGCGTAACTGTGACAGTTGCCAAAGAGCTGGTAACTTGCCTCATGGATACGCCATGCCTCAACAAGGGATCCTAGAGATTGAATCGTTTGATGTATGGGTTATTGACTTCATGGGTCCATTCCCACCATCATACTCAAACACTTACATTCTGGTGGCAGTGGACTATGTATCTAAATGGGTAGAAGCAATTGCTACACCCACTAATGATACTAAGACCGTGCTGAAATTCCTCCAGAAACACATCTTCAGCAGGTTTGGTGTTCCCAGAGTACTCATCAGTGATGGGGGCACTCATTTCTGCAATAAACAGCTGTACTCTGCTATAGTCCGATATGGAATTAGCCACAAAGTAGCAACTCCGTATCATCCACAGACAAATGGGCAAGCTAAAGTCTCTAACAGAGAGCTAAAAAGAATCCTAGAACGGACTGTAATGGCCCGTAGAAAGGATTCGGCAAGGAGCTTGGATGATGCTCTGTGGGCATACAGAACAGCATTCAAGACTCCTATAGGAACCTCTCCATACCAACTTGTGTATGGCAAGGCCTGTCATCTGCCCATGGAACTGGAACATAAAGCCTATTGGGCGACCAGATTCCTAAACATGGATGCTAAGTTAGCTGGTGAAAAAAGATTACTCCAGCTAAATGAGCTAGATGAATTTAGACTCAGTGCCTTTGAAAATGCAAAAATTTATAAGGAAAAGGCAAAGAAGTGGCATGACAAGAAGTTGTCATCCAGAGTCTTT
>NC_029774.3:108344477-108344940 GCF_000817695.3 Arachis duranensis | reverse complement strand
AGCAAATATCTAAACAGATAACAGAGGAATGTCAAGCAGTTCAACTGAGGAGTGGGAAGACACTGAATAACACTGCTCAAAAGAGCAAAAGGCCAAATAAGGAGCAATTGACAGAGGATAACCAACCCACTGTTCAAAATCCCTCTGAGGACAGTAAGAGCCCAGAGAGGAATACTTTTGGCGTTCAAACGCCAGAGAGGGAAGGAAAGTTGGCGTTAAACGCCCATTCCTTGCCGAGTTCTGGCGTTCAAACGCCAGAAAAGGGGGAAAAGTTGGCGTTAAACGCCCATTTTCCACCCAATCCTGGCGTTCAGACGCCAAGGGAAGATCAGACACCTGAGAGTGCTGACAGTAATCCCTCTAACAGGGCTTCTTCAACCACTTCTGTAAGGAATAAACCTGCAGCATCTAAGGTTGAAGAATATAAAGCCAAGATGCCTTATCCTCAAAAACTCCGCCAAGC
>NC_029774.3:108342232-108343201 GCF_000817695.3 Arachis duranensis | reverse complement strand
TTCATAGACCAAATGCTAGAAAGACTAGCTGGTCATGATTATTACTGCTTTTTGGATGGCTATTCAGGCTACAACCAAATTGCAGTAGATCCTCAGGACCAAGAGAAAATAGCATTTACTTGCCCTTCTGGCGTGTTTGCCTACAGGAGGATGCCTTTTGGTCTGTGCAATGCACCTGCAACGTTTCAGAGGTGCATGCTCTCTATCTTCTCAGATATGGTAGAGAAATTTCTGGAAGTCTTCATGGATGACTTCTCAGTATATGGAGACTCATTCAGCTCCTGTCTTAATCACCTAGCACTTGTCCTGAAAAGTTGCCAAGAGACTAACCTGGTTTTAAACTGGGAGAAATGTCACTTTATGGTGACTGAGGGAATTGTCCTTGGTCACAAAATTTCAAGCAGGGGAATAGAGGTGGATAAAGCAAAGGTAGAAGTAATTGAAAAATTACCACCACCTGCCAATGTTAAGGCAATCAGAAGCTTTCTGGGGCATGCAGGATTCTACAGAAGGTTTATAAAGGATTTTTCAAAAATTGCCAAACCTTTGAGTAATCTGCTAGCTGCTGACACGCCATTTATCTTTGATAAGGAGTGTCTACAGGCGTTTGAGACTCTGAAAGCTAAGCTGGTCACAGCACCAGTCATCTCTGCACCAGACTGGACATTACCATTTGAACTAATGTGTGATGCCAGTGACCATGCCATTGGTGCAGTATTGGGACAAAGGCGTGGTAAGCTTCTGCACATCATTTATTATGGCAGCCGTATTCTAAATGATGCACAGAAGAACTACACAACCACAGAAAAACAGTTACTTGCAGTGGTTTATGCCATTGACAAGTTCAGATCTTATTTAATAGGATCAAAAGTGATTGTGTACACTGACCATGCTGCTCTTAAATATCTACTCACAAAGCAGGATTCAAAACCCAGGCTCATAAGATGGGTGTTGCTTCTGCAAGAGTTC
>NC_029774.3:108341564-108342094 GCF_000817695.3 Arachis duranensis | reverse complement strand
TGAAACCTTTCCGGATGAGCAATTATTTGCTATTCAGGAAGCTCTGTGGCTTACAGACAGTGCAAACTATAAGACTCAAGGTTCCCCTTCTGTAACCATGGAAAGGAAGCATGAAGAGCTTCTCTCAAAACAGAGTCAAACAGAGCCCCCACAGTCAAACTCTAAGGGTGCTGGGAGGCCACAACCAACTTCTAAGTTTGGTGTTGAACCCCCACATTCAAACTCTAAGTTTGGTGTTGGGAGGTTCCAACATTGCTCTGAGCATCTCTGAGGCTCCATGAGAGCCCTCTGTCAAGCTACTGACATTAAAGAAGCGCTTGTTGGGAGGCAACCCAATGTTATATTTATTATTTTCCTTTGTTATTTTATGTTTTCTACAGGTTGATGATCATGAAAAGTCACAAAATCAATTGAAAAAGCAGAAATAGAATGAAAAACAGAAGGAAAAACAGCACACCCTGGAGGAGAACTTGCTGGCATTTAAACGCCAGTAAGGGTAGCAAATGGGCGTTTAACGCCCAGTCTGGCAC
>NC_029774.3:108340426-108341093 GCF_000817695.3 Arachis duranensis | reverse complement strand
TCCATGTTTGTGTCTTGTGATCATTAGTGTCTTAGTGTCTATGCCTTAAAGTTATGAATGTCCTATGAATCCATCACCTTTCTTGAATAAAAATGTGCTTAATTGAAAAAGAAAAGGATTGCATGAATTTTGAATTTTATAACAGTTTAATTATTTTGATGTGGTGGCAATGCTTTTGTTTTCTGAATGTATGCTTAAACAGTGCATATATCTTTTGAATTTGTGGTTCATGAATGTTGTCTCTTGAAAGAATGATGAAAAAGGAGACATGTTACTGAGGATCTGAAAAATCATAAAAATGATTCTTGAAGCAAGAAAAAGCAGTGAATACAAAAAAAAAATTTCGAAAAAAAAGAAAGAAAAAGAAAGAGAAAAAGAAAGAAAAAGAAAGAAAAAGAAAGAAATAAAGTTGTGATCCAAGGCAAAAAGAGTGTGCTTAAGAACCCTGGACACCTCTAATTGGGGACTTTAGCAAAGCTGAGTCACAATCAGAAAGGGTTCACCCAATTATGTGTCTGTGGCATGTATGTATCCGGTGGTAATATTGGAAGACAGAGTGCTTTGGGGCACGGCCAAGACTCAATAAGTAGCTGTGTTCAAGAATCATCATACTTAACTAGGAGAATCAATGGCACTATCTGGATTCTGGAGTTCCTAAAGAAGCCAA
>NC_029774.3:108339809-108340075 GCF_000817695.3 Arachis duranensis | reverse complement strand
ATTAGTTTTTAGTTAAAATTCACTTTTCTGGACTTTACTATGAGTTTGTGTGTTTTTCTGTGATTTCAGGTATTTTCTGACAGAAATTGAGGGTCCTGAGCAAAAATCTGATTCAGAGGCTGAAAAGGACTGTAGATGCTATTGGATTCTGACCTCCCTGCACTCGAAGTGGATTTTCTGGAGCTACAGAAGCCCAATTGGCGCGCTCTTAACGGCGTTGGAAAGTAGACATCCTGGGCTTTCCAGCAATGTATAATAGTCCATCC
>NC_029774.3:108337186-108339360 GCF_000817695.3 Arachis duranensis | reverse complement strand
GCGTTGAACATTTCCACTGAGAGGATGGGAGGTAGCCACTGACAACGGTGAAACCCTTGCATACAGCTTGCCATGGAAGGAGCCTTGCGTGCTTGAAGAAGAAGACAGTAGGAAAGCAGAAATTCAGAAGATGGAGCATCTCCAAAACCTCAACCTGTTCCCCATTACTGCAAAACAAGTACTTATTTCATGTTCTTTTACTTTTCACAATCAACCCTGATAATTATTGATATCCTGACTAAGATTTACAAGATAACCATAGCTTGCTTCAAGCCGACAATCTCCGTGGGATCGACCCTTACTCACGTAAGGTATTACTTGGACGACCCAGTGCACTTGATGGTTAGTTGTGCGGGGTTGCAAAAGTGTGATTGCAATTTCGTGCACCAAAAAGGCAAAGAAGTGGCATGACAAGAAGTTGTCATCCAGAGTCTTTGAGCCAGGACAAAAAGTTCTGCTCTTCAACTCTAGGCTCAAACTGTTCCCAGGAAAACTTAAATCCCGGTGGAGGGGTCCGTATGTGATTACAGGAGTGTCACCATATGGATATGTTGAGCTTCAGGATATTGATTCTGACAAAAAGTTCATTGTTAATGGACAGAGGATCAAGCATTATCTTGAAAGCAATTTTGAGCAAGAATGCTCAAAACTGAGGCTTGAATAAATCTCAGTAAAGGTCCAGCTAAAGACAATAAAGAAGCGCTTGCTGGGAGGCAACCCAGTCATTAGCAGGTTATCTGTTTTGTTTAATAAAAGTTTGATACATATTCTCAAAGGGTGATCATCAAGATTGAAGGAATTCACAGAGTTACAGAAGGATTCAGTGCAAAAAGCAGAGTAAAGGAGCTTGCTAGCGAAAAAATGCTAGTAAGGGGTGCTCTGGGCATTAAACGCCAGAATGGGCACCATTCTGGGCGTTTAACATCAGTAAAGGTACCATTTTGGGCGTTAAACGCTAGAATGGGCACCATTCTGGGCGTTTAACGCCAGGTGTGCAGCATCCTGGGCGTTTAGCAAAACGCCCAGTGAAGAAGGGATTTCTGGCGTTTAACGCCAGCCAGGGTACTTGGCTGGGTATTAAACGCCCAAATTGGCCAACATTTGGGCGTTAAACGCCAGAATGGATACCATTTTGGGCGTTTAACGCCAGGTAGGTAGGGGACAGAGATTTTGCTTTCCACTTCAAATTTTTTCAAACTTTCCTGTTTTGATCCATAATTTTCTACATAAACACATTTCAAACTTTCATCATTCACCTTCAAATTTTCAAAAATTAAAATCATTCTTCAAATCTCTTTCAAATCCTTTCCAAATCTTCTTCAAAAACTCAAACATCTCTCAAATTCTTTCCATATCTTCTCAAATCTCTTTCAAAATTTTCGAAATCTCTCCCCCTCCCTTATAAAATACACGTTTGGCCATTCCCTTTTCCCCACCATTCGAATTGGCTCTCCTCCTCTCTCTCTTCTTTACTTTCTTTTTTTTGCTTGAGGACAAACGAACCTCTAAGTTTGGTGTGTTTTTCCATGATCACTAAGCTAAGACTCATCAAGATCATGGCTCCCAACGGAAAACAAACCAATTCAAGAGGCAAGAAAGAGAACACTCCAAAGGACCTTTGGAGTCAAGAGAGGTTCTTAACCAAAGAACATGCAGACCATTACCACAAAATAATGGGTTCCAAGAGCAAATTTGAAACAGAGGATGGGAAGTTCTAACCAACCCTGAGACAAAGGTTGGGAGAAATATGGTTCAGGAATTCTACTCAAATCTGTGGCTGACCAATAAGCAGAGAATGACTGGAACTGCTTTCCATACCTACAGAACTATGGTCAGAGGGAGAACTATTTACTTCCATCTGGACAAAATAAGAGAGGTCTTCAAATTGCCTCAACTACAAGATGATCTTGAATCCTTTAATAGGAGAATGGTGAGAGCAGATAAGGGGTTGGATCAAGTTCTAGAGGACATATGCCTCCCTGGAACCAAGTGGATGACCAATTCAAAAGGTGTCCCAAACCAACTCAAGAGGGGAGATCTCAAACCAGTTGCAAGAGGCTGGTTGGATTTCATAGGGCGTTCTATCTTGCCCACTAGTAACCGTTCTGAGGTTACTGTCAAGAGAGCAGTGATGATTCATTGTATTATGCTGGGAAAAGAAGTGGAGATTCATT
>NC_029774.3:108335795-108337106 GCF_000817695.3 Arachis duranensis | reverse complement strand
TCCACTGAAGCCAAACTGGCTTACCCAAGCTTAATCTCTTTGCTATGTAAAGATGCTGGGGTGAGGATGGGAGTAGATGAATTCATCCCAATTGAACATCCAATCACCAAGAAGTCAATGGAAGGACAAATGCAAGACAACTCCATCAAAAAGAGGGCGCAGGAGTTCCTCCCTGAATTTCCTGAAATTGACTACTGGGCCAGCCTAGAAGCATCTATCACCAAGTTGCAAGAAACTATGGATTAACTTAAGGAAGAACAGCAGAATCAAAACTGCATGCTCTGCAAATTGCTGAAGGAATAAGAGAAGCAGGGGCGTGAGCTACAGGAACTGAAGCGCCAGAAGCTCTCCCTTGAAGGGTCAAATGCCCCACAAGTTGAGGGAGCATCCACTTCTCAAGATCAAGGTTGTTGAGTCCTAACTCTGTGATAAGCTCTATCATTAGGAGTCTATTTTAGAGTCATTTAAAATTTTGTTTTCTATTACTATTAGTCCTATCTTATATCTATTTTTGAGTCTTGTTCTTAATTCATAAAATTTAAAATTCATGTCTCAAAGCTATGAATGTCCTATGAATCCATCACCTCTCTTAAATGAAAAATGCTTTAATCACAAAAGAACAAGAAGTACAGGATTTCGAATTCATCTCTGAAACTAGTTGAATTAGATTGATATGGTGACAATAATTTTTGTTTTCTGAATGAATGCTTGAACAGTGCATATGTCTTTTGAATTTGTTGATTAAAGAATGTTAAACTTGTTGGCTCTTGAAAGAATGATGGAAAAGGAGAAATGTTATTGAGGATCTGAAAAATCATCAAATTGATTCTTGAAGCAAGAAAAAGCAGTAAAAAAAAAACAAGTTTAAGGTGATCCAAGGCAAAAAGAGTGTGCTTAAGAACCCTGGACACCTCTGATTGGGAACTCTAGCAAAGCTGAGTCACAATCTGAAAAGGTTCACCCAGTCATGTGTCTGTGGCATGTATGTATCCGGTGGTAATATTGGAAGACAGAGTGCTTTGGGCCACAGCCAAGACTCATAAAGTGGATATATTCAAGAATCATCATACATAACTAGGAGAATCAATAACACTATCTGAGTTCTGAGTTCCTATAGATGCCAATCATTCTAAACTTCAAAGGATAAAGTGAGATGCCAAAACTGTTCTGAAGCAAAAAGTTACTAGTCCCGCTCATCTAATTGGAGCTAAGTTTCTTTGATATTTTGGAGTCTATAGTATATTCTCTTCTTTTTATTCTATTTTGATTTTCAGTTGCTTGGGGACAAGCAACAATTTAAGTTTGGTGTTA
>NC_029774.3:108325523-108335785 GCF_000817695.3 Arachis duranensis | reverse complement strand
TATGTTTTTATTAGTTTTTATTTAAAATTCACTTTTCTGGGCTTTACTATGAGTTTGTGTGTTTTTCTGTGATTTCAGGTATTTTCTGGCTGAAATTGAGGGACCTGAGCAAAAATCTGATTCAGAGGCTGAAAAGGACTATAGATGCTGTTGGATTCTGACCTCCCTGCACTCGAAGTGGATTTTCTGGAGCTATAGAAGCCCGATTGGCGCACTCTCAATTGCGTTGGAAAGTAGACATCCTGGGTTTTCCAGAAATGTATAATAGTCCCTACTTTGCCCGAGATTTGATGGCCCAAACCGGCGTTGCAAATCAGCTTCAGAATTCCCGGCGTTTAACGCCGGAACTGGCACAAAAATTGGAGTTAAACGCCCAAACTGGCACAAAAGTTGGCGTTTAACTCCAGAAAAAGTCTCTACACATAAAAGCTTCAATGCTCAGCCAAGCACACACCAAGTGGACCCCAGAAGTGGATTTTTACGTCATTTACTCATTTCTGTATACCCTAGGTTACTAGCTCACTATTAATAGGACCTTTTGACATGGTATCTCTACCTCATGACACATTACACGTTTCTTATTGTATCTTCTGCAGCATGAGTCTCTAAACCCCATGGTTGGGGGTGAGGAGCTCTGCTGTGTCTTGATGGATTAATGCAATTACTACTGTTTTTCAATCAATCACGCTTGCTTCTATTCTAAGATTTCACTTGTTCTTCAACTTGATAAATGTGATGATCCGTGACACTCATCATCATTCTCACCTATGAATGTGTGCCTGACAACCACTTCCGTTCTACTTTAGATTGAGTGAATATCTCTTGGATTCCTTAACCAGAATCTTCGTGGTATAAGCTAGAATTGATGGCGGCATTCAAGAGAATCCGGAAGGTCTAAACCTTGTCTGTGGTATTCTGAGTAGGATTCAAGGATTGAATGACTGTGACGAGCTTTAAAATCCTGAGGGCTGGGCATTAGTGACAGACGCAAAAGAATCACTGGATTCTATTCCAACCTGATTGAGAACTGACAGATGATTAGCCGTGCTGTGATAGAGCGCGTTAAATATTTTCACTGAGAGGATGGGAGGTAGCCATTGACAACGGTGAAACCCTACATACAGCTTGCCATGGAAGGAGCCTTGCGTGCATGAAGAAGAAGACAGTAGGAAAGCAGAGATTCAGAAGATAGAGCATCTCCAAAACCTCAACCTGTTCTCCATTACTGCAAAACAAGTATTTATTTCATGTTCTTTTACTTTTTACAATTAAACCTAAGAATTATTGATATCCTGACTAAGAGTTACAAGATAACCATAGCTTGCTTCAAGCCAACAATCTCCGTGGAATCGACCCTTACTCACGTAAGGTATTACGTTGATAAGACAAAGCACTGTGCCCTCCATAAAAAAATTGGCCATATGACCGATGAGTGCATTGTAGTAAAGGACTTGTTAGAAAGATTAGCTCGGTAAGGACTTCTGGACAAGTATGTGAATGGATGAATACGAAAGGAGGAACCTTCGTTTCAACTCACGCAGGAAACAAATCATTAACCTTCTATAGGCAAGGACAAGAACAAATGGATGGGCTCCAATCAACCACTACAACCCCAAGGAGTCATAAATTGTATTTCAGGAGGTTTTGCAAGTGGTGACACTACAAATGCAGTCAGGAAATGAAGTTATCGAACAATGTTGGTAGTTGAAGGAACCATAACAAAAAAATGGCAAACCCCGACACAATGGCGATAGCCTTTACTGAATTTGACTTTTGTTCCCAAGGTTCGAACCTTGACGATCCTATAGTAATGTCTATCTAAGTTGGTGACCTATTGGTAAGAAAGGTCTTATTAGACCCAGACAGTAGTGTTGATGTATTATTCTAATCTACTTTTTAAAAAATAAAATTATGTGACAAGGCCATGCAGCCCTCATCTAGGAAATTAGTAGGGTTCTCTAGAGAAAGGGTGTATCTTCTCGGGTATGTCTGGTAAAAACTACGATGGGTAATCACCTTCAATCAAAGATGGTAGACATTTAATATTTAGTGGTAGATTGCACTAGTCCATATAATATTATTCTTGATAGACCGTCTTAGAATTCTTTTGGTGCAATAGTACCCACTGTGCATCTATGTGTTAAGTTTCATGAGCAGGATGACTTAATCACAATAGTATACAATGTCCATAAAGAAGCTTGGAAGTGTTACAATGCAAGCCTTAAACAAAGCTCGGTCAGTCTGAACTAGACCCACGGTCGGACCTCCGAGAAAGAACTCTTGCAATGGATGATCTTGAAAAGGTACCACTAACCAATAATACAAATTACTTTACATATGTTGGTCATGCTCTTTCAGCAGATGCTCGACTACAATTAATCTTCTTGTTGCGAAACAATGTCGACCTTTTCGCATGGATGCCAGCGGACATGCCGAGCATTGATCCCAATATCATAAGCCACAAATTAGCAATTGATCTTGCCATTAGACCTATAGAACAAAAAAAGCACAACATGGGAACATATAAGAATGCAAGGTTGCTAGAAGGAACCAGGAAATTACTTGCTGTAGGTTTTATCCGAGAAATCAGGTTCACAACCTGGCTGTCAAACATGGTAATGGTAAGAAAAAGATAAGGTAAATGGTGCATGTGTGTCAACTTTATTAACCTCAATAAATCATGCCGTAAAGATGCATATTCCTTACCATGTATTGATATGTTTGTGGACAATGCGCTGGTTTTAATAGCTTGAGCTTCATGGATGCATATTCTGATTATAATAAGGTCCTAATGCATCCTGATGATCAAGATAAAACAGTGTTTATCACCTAATTTGGTAATTTTTGCTATAAGGTCATGTCATTTGGCCTTAAGAACGCTGGTGCAACATATCAACGCTTAATGGACAAAGTTCTCCAATGGCAGATTGGACGGAATCTTGAAGTCTATGTGGACGACATGGTGGCAAAAATGCCACATGGAGAGTCACATTACTCGGACTTGACCGAGATATTTAGTTAGCTCTGACGTTACAACATGCGATTAAATTCCGAAAAATGTGCATTCGGTGTTCAAGGAGGAAAATTTTTTGGTTTCATGTTAACTTCCCGAGGTATTGAAGCAAATTGAAAGAAGTACAGTGTCATTCTCCAAATGACAAGTTCAAAGAACATCAAGGAAGTCTAACAATTAACAGGACGATTAACTGGACTATCACGATTCCTGCCAACAATTGCAAACCGATCTTACCATTTTTTCCAAACACTAAGTAAGCGCAAACAATTTCAATGTAACAAGAATTGTTAAAAGTCTTTCCAAGAGCTAAAAGCAATCCTAGTAGCACCTCCAAGACTTCACCGACCTGAGAATGGTAAACCTTTATATTTATATTTATCTATTTCTAACTCGTTTCAAAATTTACACTATTTGAGATTATTCACATAACTAGAGAGCACAACAGTAGAGTTAACACCTTATCTAAATTAGCAACCACTAGAAAGCACTTACAGGCCCCAACCTTATCTCAATTGATGATAGAGAAACCTAGTGTAAGCATAACTTGTGTATTAAGTGTCATACAGGACAAAGGTTGGAAGTCGCCTTTCATTAAGTACATCCGAGAAGGAATCATTCCAAACCCCGAAAATGACCTAAGGTTGTTTCAAAGAAGGGCGAGCTTTTATACAAATATAGGCAATGACCTATATAGAAGGGGATTTGCATGTCCACTACTTAAATGCCTCAACAAAGAGGATTCTATCCTAGTAGTGTCTGAAGTCCATGAAGGAGTGTATGGGAGGCACATTGGTGGATGAAGTTTAGCAACCAAAATTGTGCACGCAAGGTACTATTGGCCCTCGATAAAGACTGATTGCATCCTCGTGGTACAAAAAAGTGACAGGTGCCAGAAACATGCCACCATCTACACACCAGCTGAGCTCTTGCACACGACTGAGGTAAATTGGTTATTCTATAGGTGGAGAGTAGATATCCTCGGACCTTTTCCGATATTGCCAGGACAAGTGAAGTTCTTATTGGTGTCAACAGATTATTTTTCCAAGTGGATTAAAGAATAACCACTCGTTAGAATAACAACAGAAAAAGTGCAATCATGCTTATGGAAACAAATTATATGCCGCTTTAGTATTCCTAGTGAAATTGTCTCTAATAATGGTTGGCAATTCACTAATACTAATATCTCTATTTTTGTACAGAATTTTAACATTAAACACCATTTCAATTTCGTTGAACATCCATAAACGAATGGACAAGCAGAAGAAGCTAACAGAATTATGCTACAAGCCTTAAGGAAAAAGTTCGCCGATGCCAACCGGCAATTTGCAAAATTTATCCTTGAAATACTATGGAACTATAACACAACTGTGCATTCCACCACTGGTGAAACCCCGTTTCGGTTGGTATACAGCCTCGAAGCAATGATCGCTATGGAGATTGCACATTCCTTGTTAAGAACCGAGTTATATGATGATCATAGGAACATGGAGGTCCGATCTGCTTGAAGGAGTTAGAGAGGTGGCCACCCTAAGACAAAAAGCAATGCAACAACTTATAAAACAGAAATACAATAAGAATGTCATTCCCAAAGAATTCCAACACAGTGACCTTGTTCTCAGGCGAATAGAAGACGCGTGGAAACCATCTAGACACGGCAAGCTAATCGCAACTTGGGAGGGGCCATATCGAATCACAAAAGTCCTCGGAAAGGGGGCTTACACACTTCAGACTTTAAGTGAAAACATTATCTGGATACTTGGAACATCTCTTCACTAAAATTGTATCAAAGTTAACAATGTAATCTTGGCGAATGAAGGTAATCTTTTTCCTACTCATGAGTTTTTTTCCCACAATGGTTTTTGCGCAGAGAGGTTTTAATGAGGCCAGACACTTGCGAAATTAATTTCCATGTTACTTTTACTCAATATTTTATACATCACATACTTATTTTTTTCTCATTTCCACTTTTCCTATCAATATGCGCCAAACATCAAAATCAACCTAAAGCAATTTATCAACTAAACTCTATATCAAATTGTCGCAAACCAAACAAATCAAACTAATCGAGCTTCATACTCTGCTCATGTTCATATCTCAAAAATAAACCGATATATAAATCGAATACATAGCAAAAGCAACGAAAATACAAAAGTCTTATATTCAACCTATCACCACATCATTCTTTCTTCTCGGCAACATCCAAGCTTCTGCCTTCACCTTCACCCATAGTATCGTCATCAACGAGCTTTCCATTCAACAAAATTTTGGTGAGTCTAGCTTTTCCACTCTTTAGGCAAATCGCGTTATTTTGGACAACAGCATGATCAAGCCCTTGCGCAAAAGAGTCATTGATGAGAGAACTTTTGCGTGGTCTAGAAATTTGCGGATAAATCCTCGTTGCAAGTATAGTTTCTAAACCTTCAAAAGTCCTTTCATACAAATGTTTTGGGTGTCACAAGTAACAAACCCCTTTAGAAATTGTTAACCGAGTATTCAAACCTCGGGTCGTCTTCTCAAGGAACTGCGAGGAAGTATGTTCTTATTATTGGTTATAAAGGTTGTAACCGGGGTTTAGAAGGTGAGAAGCAAGTAATTTAAATGATGAGTGAATTAAATGGCAATTAAAAATAAATAATAATTGTAAAACAACTTTTGGCAAGATAAGGGAATCTAGAGGTCTAACTTAGTTATCTCTCTCAACTATAATAAAAGTTGAATCTAAACTCCACTTGGTCAACCTTTGCCAGGGTAAAGGAAAGTCAAGGGACTAATTAAATTGACCTTTGAATCCTAATTATTTCCGAAGAAAAGGTTGGGATTATTCAGGTTCAGCTCAATTAGCAAGATAACGATTATTAATTATGTTGAGTCTAATAACTATTGAGTTACTAAATTCTTAATCAGAACCAAAAGGGGAAAAAGTAAAATTACTGGAATAAAATATCTTCAATTCGTAAACAATGATAATCATAAATTAACAAGAGCAATAATAAACTGAAAATACCTCAATATCATTAATTCAAATAATAATCTGGAACATAGAATAATTCATAAATTAAATTATAAGAGTAAATGATCAATTCAAATGCCGGAATAAATAATTATGGAACTAAAATAGAAGAACATTAAAACCTGGATCCAGAGTTACTCTTAAAACAAGAAGAAATCCTAAATCCTAAAAAGAGAGAGAGAGAATCTCTCTCTAGACTAAATCTAAATCATGGAAAAGTAGAACTATGCCAACCCTCTTGAATGGATGCATTCCCCCATTTCATAACATCTGGTCTATGCCTTCTGGACTTGGATTTGGGCCAAAAAGGGCTTTAGAACTCGCTGGGACGTGTTCTGTAATTTTCTGGTGCGTGGCCTCTGTCACGCGTCCGCGTGGGTCACGCGGTCGCGTCATTCAGAGCTTTTCCTTGCCACGCGGTCGCGTCAGTCATGCGACCGCGTCATGTGCGTTCTGCTAGAGGCGCGTGGTCGCGTCAGTCATGCGGCCGCGTCGCTGCTGACTCGTGCTTGGCACGCGATCGCGTCGTCCATGCAATCGCGTGGATACCAGTTTCCTTAAAGCTCCGTTTTGCTTTCTCCTTTCCCTTTGGTATGTTTCCTTTTTCATCCTTTAAGTCATTCTGCCTTAGAAACTCTGAAACTACTCAACACACTAATCATGGCATCGAATGAAAATAAAGGTAATTAAAATAATTAATTTTCAAAGCTTAGGAAACATGTTTTTCACGATATGACATAATAAGGGAGGGAAAGTAAAACCATGCAATTAATGTGAATAAGTAGGTGAAGGATTGTATAAATCACTCAAATTAAGCACAAAATATCTCATGAAACATGGGTTTATCAGTCATAGACCTTGGTTTTCAACTCTCGAATCTGAGTGGCTAGCCTATCTTTCTTAGAACTCAGATCCCTAACATTATCTTCTAAGTTTTGCTGTTGAACCTTCATATTCATCAATTTTATCTCTTTAGACTTCAAAGAGGCAGTAAACTTGTTAACACTGTTTTCTTTTTCCTTTACTGTGATCATCAGCTCTTCCACCAATACAACATCTTTCTTCTTTTTTTCTAAAGACAACTCCTGGGTATGACCTATAGCAACCAGACAATAACCAATCACCTACAACTCATATGTCAATATTAGCTAAGCCTATAACCACTTAAAACATATATTAAAACAACAATTCATACATGTAGATAATGACTAACACCTATAGATCCAACTTCATTGATCAAACTCACATCAAAAGGAAATTGATCAAATTGATTGGCAAGCGTCATAAAAAGAATTAGCTTGGACTACAGTGATCTCACACTATCATCCTCAGCATAACCATGAAGCATTTTTTTGTGTGAAGCATATGACGTGTTCACTTCTTCCAGATTTGGTTCATCACCATCCTTAATGTTAATCAACTCAACTGACTTTTTCCTTGTAGCTGCAATCCCCCTCTTTCTCTTGGGCCTCGATATCAACTTTGATTACACGACCTCTGCTCCAGATTCCTTCTCTATGATAGTAGTTGACCTTTCCTTCTCATTCTTCTTCTTCCAATTCAGAAACGCTTTTAGTCCAGCCATGGTTATGGTCGACACCTTATCACCTACATCACAATCAAAAGAACCCAATAAATTCTTTACCTCATTATCAAATAAAATTTCATAAAAACCTATCATTATCTATGTGGTCCAACATTGCTTATTTATCACTTTCAAGCTTTAACATTTTACTAACAGATAATACCTTACTTATAGACATTTCAGACACCAAGGACTCCATTACCAACTCATCATCTATACATCTATCCTCCACATGTAAGATTTGATTAGGTTCAGATGACTAGAAAAGAGGAAACCTCTCCTCCAGAAACTCATTAACATGAAAAGGAAATTCATCCATGACACTCCCACCTTCACAAACATTACCTTAAAAATCCTTGAATGAGGACTTGTATAGCCTGAGTATAGATCTCCTCGGATGACTGCTTAAGTTTACACATAACCCCTCCTAACCCCTTTATCCTAAAACAAATAGAAAAAGAAACTCAATGAAGGAGGGCGCTCCAAAATATTCATTAGGTTCCTGAAAGTCCTAACGAAAACCTAGGAATTAGAGTGTAACTAGGTCGGAGCACAGTTCATCCAGTATAGCACTCCACATTGAAAGTCGATAAACGAGAGTCTCACACCCAACTCAGTCAATAAGCAACTATACAAATAAAATATGACCAAGCATCTCGTTTCTCAAAAACACGATCCCCTTCCTCACATGGCAGAAACTATATTTTTACCTCTTCTCCTTCCTTCACCCAGACATCTGATCCCAACGCGCTAACAGATTCTACATCACTAAACCTTGACACTCTACTTTTTACATCTTCATCTACCCAACCATATGGATCATCTTCCCTAACTTCTACCTTGGCCTTTCCCATTCCTACACTATTACCCAGTACAAAGAGATTACGGAAGAAGAGAAGCAAATGATCATAAGAACATAACTAACCTTTTTTACTCATCTTTGCAGTATAAGTTCAAAATATCTTTTTTCTCTCTCTATTTCCACTACCTGGTCTTAACACAATAGAAATTAACTTGGGAAGAAACATCGTGATTTAAGACACCAAGGTATCACTGAAGCAGTTACGACTCATCCACACTGACTTTCATCAAATCTGAGCCACATATTCATACTATAAAGAGAAGTTAAATAATCTAATGGTAAGGGATTTCTTGACATTCGCATTACGTGTCATGTCACTTAAATTACAATCGGTGCATGAAAGAAAACTCCCAGTTTTTTCAAAATTTTTTGCATTAATAAATGGAGCCAGCTTGAACTTGGAGGCTCACCTACCACATACATCAGTGATCGAGTTATACACTCATATTCAATAAGCTCAACCCGTCTCCTTGTCCCAAGGATAGGTCAAGCTTGGGGGCTATAAGCTGGACGTTATACCTTGGCCACTGACCCCTAAAAACTCGGCCACAATGTTAACAAATATATCACATATAACCAAACTATGCTGAAGAAGAATGGAAAATCAAATACAAAAGAAAAAAGTTACAAAAGATCCTCAGCAAATTTCTCGGACAATCAAAACCATGCGAGCTAGCCCACCTTTACTCATTATATAAGGAAGGCAGAATGAACAAAAAGGGATAGAACAGAAAAAGATACAAAGAGAAAGATTTAGATATTATTATTGTACTTAATATTCATCGCACTGACTTGAGTGTTGGAGTACATTTTGTAGGTACCCACCTCACCGTGTTCTATGGAGGTTGATGTATAATTCTCCTGGAGGAAGACCTATGTCTACTAAAGGGCAGCATACTTCGGCTATTAACTCAAGGATGAAACAAAATCCAAAGTCATGCCAATCTCTGTGGTTTCCCTCATGCTCTCTTTCTCTAATCTCTACAACCCTCTCCTCCAATGGTTCCACTCCCACCCTTCACCTCCTTAACTTATCATCTTTGGAATGTTCTCCGGCTGGACCCAAAATCTCATCACCCACCTCAACATTTGCAGAATCGTCTTCTCCCCTTTCAAATCCTTTTCTCTCTCTACTATGGTGGCAATAAAGCTTCTTCTTTCCTTGAAATTCTTCCTTTGCAAGAACCCAATGAAAGGCTCTAGCTCTGTCTCCTGTTCCTGGTTACCTCTGTTGTCAATATTGTTGCTGTTCATGCATCAGTTTGAGCTATAAAGGACCGGGTTGACCGATCTCTTAGAAGGTTGGCCCATGACCGACCTCTTAGAAGGTTGGCCCATGACCAACCTCTTGGAAGGTTAGCTGATGAGCGGATAATTTGTATGCTTTTTGGCATTGTTTTTAGTATGTTTTTAGTATGATCTAGTTAGTTTTTAGTATGTTTTTATTAGTTTTTAGTTAAAATTCACTTTTCTGGGCTTTACTATGAGTTTGTGTATTTTTCTGTGATTTCAGGTATTTTCTGGCTGAAATTGAGGGACCTGAGCAAAAATCTGATTCAGAGACTAAAAAGGACTGCAGATGCTGTTGGATTCTGACCTCCCTGCACTCGAAGTGGATTTTCTGGAGCTACAGAAGCCCAATTGGCGCGCTCTCAACGGCGTTGGAAAGTAGACATCCTGGGCTTTCCAGCAATATATGATAGTCCATACTTTGCCCAAGATTTGATGGCCCAAACCGGCGTTCAAAGTCACCCTCAGAAATCCCAGCGTTAAACGCCGGAACTGGCAC
>NC_029774.3:108311494-108312540 GCF_000817695.3 Arachis duranensis | reverse complement strand
AATGACAAGTTATTTGGAAATGAGACTTGGGAAGATGAACCCCCTTTGCTCACTAAGGAACTGGATGACTTGTCTAGGCAGAAACTGCCTCAAAAGAGACAAGATCCTGGGAAGTTTTCAATACCATGTACTATAGGCACCATGACCTTCAAGAAGGTCTTGTGTGACTTAGGGTCAAGTGTAAACCTCATGCCTCTCTCTGTAAAGGAGAAGCTAGGGATCTCTGAGGTGCAAGCTGCAAAAATCTCACTAAGGAGAAGCTAGGGATCTCTAAGGTGCAAGCTGCAAAAATCTCACTAGAGATGGCAGACAACTCAAGAAAACAAGCTTATGGACTTGTAGAGGATGTTGTGGTAAAAATTGAAGACCATTACATCCCTACTGATTTCATAGTCCTAGAGACTAGGAAGTGCATGGATGAATCCATCATCCTTGGCAGACCCTTCCTAGCCACAGCAAGGGCTGTGATTGATGTTGATAGAGGAGAATTGATCATTCAAGTGAATGAAGAATCCTTTGTGTTTAAGGCTCAAGGATATCCCTCTATCACCATAGAGAGGAAGCATGAAGAGCTTCTCTCAAAACAGAGCCAAACAGAGCCTCCACAGTTAAACTCTAAGTTTGGTGTTGGGAGGCCACAACCAACTTCTAAGTTTGGTGTTGAACCCCCACATTCAAACTCTAAGTTTGGTGTTGGGAGGTTCCAACATAGCTCTGAGCATTTCTGAGGCTCCATGAGAGTCCTCTGTCAAGCTAATGATATTAAAGAAGCGCTTGTTGGGAGGTAACCCAATGTTATATTTTATATATTTTTCTTTGTTATTTTATGTTTTCTGTAGGTTGATGATCATGAGAAGTCACAAAATCAATTGAAAAAGCAAAAACAGAATGAAAAACAGAAAGAAAAACAGCACACCCTGGAGGAAGAATCTGCTGGCGTTTAAACGCCAGTGAGGCTAGCAGATGGGCGTTTAACGCCCAGTCTGGCACCATTCTGGGCGTTTAACGCCAGAAAGGGGCACCAGACTGGCATTAAACGCCAGAAA
>NC_029774.3:108305980-108308116 GCF_000817695.3 Arachis duranensis | reverse complement strand
GATTCTATTCCGACATGATCGAGAACCGACAGTTGGATAGCCGTGCCGTGACAGGGTGTGTTGAACATTTCCACTGAGAGGATGGGAGGTAGCCATTGACAACGGTGAAACCCTTGCTTAAGCTTGCCATGGAAAGGAGTAAGAAGGATTGGATGAAGACAGTAGGAAAGCAGAGAGACGGAAGGGACAGCATCTTCATACGCTTATCTAAAATTCCTACCAATGAATTACATAAGTATCTCTATCTTTATCTTTATAGTTTTTATTCGTATATCACCATACCCATTTGAGTTTGCCTGATTGAGATTTACAAGGTGACCATAGCTTGCTTCATACCAACAATCTCTGTGGGATCGACCCTTACTCGCGTAAGGTTTATTACTTGGACGACCCAGTACACTTGCTGGTTAGTTGTGCGAAGTTGTGTTTATGCCATGGTATTGAACACAAAGTTTTTGGTTCATCACCGGGGATTATTTGAGTTGTGAAAAGTATTGATCACAATTTCGTGCACCATTAGCCCATTACCGACCTCTTCTCAAAGAGCTCGGCCAAATCACCATAAGAGGCCCAAGCAGGCCCAAACGAAGGGACACAACCCAAATCTAAAGGCGGCAAAGCCTAAAGAAAGATAAGGCGGTTCCCCTTAAAGATAAGATGACTTCACTCAAAGATAAGATAAGATAACTATCTTATCTCTAGAAAGGTCACTCCACACTATTATAAATACACTAGGGCACCCAGGTATAACTCATACTCTGATTCTACTAAACACCTGCTTAATACCCTTGCTAACTTAAGCATCAGAGTCCCTTGCAGGTACCACCACCCTTCGATGATGAAGGACCAGCACCATTGTTCCGAGGGTTACCTGAAACTGTAGGTCGATTTCGGACGAGATCTTCTGTACCGGTCGGAGCTGTCGTGTCCGACTTGTTGGACGGAGTGATGGTGCTGATCCTTCATTACCGGAGGGTGGTGGTACCTGCAAGGGACTCTGATGCTTAAGTTAGCAAGGGTATTAAGCTGGTTTTTTTAGTAGGATCAGAGTATGAGTTGTACCTGGGTGCTCCAGTGTATTTATAATGGTGTAGAGCGACCTTTCTTAGATAAGCTTATCTTATCTTTATCTTCGAGCGAGGTCATCTTATCTTTAAAGGAACCACCTTTATCTCTATAGGCTTGGTCTGCCCTTGGATTCGGGTCGTGTTCCTTTGTTTGGGCCCTTTATTGGGCTTTCCTGGTAATTTGGCCGAGCTCTTTGAGAAGAGGTCAGATTGTCTTGACCTGAAGAGGTCGGTCAATTTGTCGGTAGAGCATCCCGGGTCGGACAGCTCGTCCCAGGGTATGAACAGTGCCCCTGCTCGAGCTCGATTTTTAAGGTCGAGTCTTTTAGTCTTAGGACTTCGATCCTTCTCTAGTGAAGCCGAGTTCGAGCATTTTATCAATTTCTTCTTGGTAGAGTTCTCCTTTGAATGCGGAACGTTTGCTTTCTTTTAAAGCGTGCATGGTGCACGAAATTGTGATCACTACTTATCATAACTCAATTAATCCCCGGTGATGAACCCAAAAACTTGGTGTTCAATACCATGGCATAAACACAACTTCGCACAACTAACCAGCAAGTGTACTGGGTCGTCCAAGTAATAAACCTTACGCGAGTAAGGGTCGATCCCACAGAGATTGTTGGTATGAAGCAAGCTATGATCACCTTGTAAATCTTAGTCAGGCAAACTCAAATGGTTATGAATGATGAATAAAACATAAAGATAAAGATAGAGATACTTATGTAATTAATTGGTGGGAATTTCAGATAAGCGTATGAAGATGCTTGTCCCTTCCGTCTCTCTGCTTTCCTACTGTCTTCATCCAATCCTTCTTACTCCTTTCCATGGCAAGCTGTATGCAAGGGTTTCACCGTTGTCAATGGCTACCTCCCATCCTCTCATTGGAAATGTTCAACGCACCCTGTCACGGCACGGCTATCCATCTGTCGGTTCTCAATCAGGCCGGAATATAATCCAGTGATTCTTTTGCGTCTGTCACTAACGCCCCGCCCTTAGGAGTTTGAAGCTCGTCACAGTAATTCAATCATCGAATCCTACTCAGAATACCACAGACAAGGTTTAGACCTTC
>NC_029774.3:108302470-108303333 GCF_000817695.3 Arachis duranensis | reverse complement strand
CTCTTTCTAGAGGTTTCTCCGGCCTTGGATGCCATAAATGGTTATGGAAAAACAAAAAGCAATGCTTTTACCACACCAAACTTAAAAGGTTTGCTCGTCCTCGAGCAAAAGAAGAAAGAAGAGAGTAGAAGAAGAAGAAATAGAAGAGATGGAGATGGCCTTGTGGTTCGGCCAAAGGGAGAGAAGTAGTGTTTAGGTTGTGTGAAAATGAAGGAGTGAAGATGGGTTTATATAGGAGTGGGGGGAGGGTGATGTTCGGCTATGGGAGGGTGGGTTTGGGAGGGAAAGTGGTTTAAATTTGAATGGTGGGGTAGGTGGGGTTTTATGAAGGATGGATGTGAATGGTGAAGAGAAAGATGGGATTTGATAGGTGAAGGGTTTTTTGGGGAAGAGGTGTTCAGGCGATTGGTGAATGGGTGAAGAAGAAGAGAGAGAGTGGTGGGTAGGTGGGGATCCTGTGGGGTCCACAGATCCTGAGGTGTCAAGGAAAAGTCATCCCTGCACCAAGTGGCGAGCAAAATTGCTCTTTGTGCCAATTCTGGCGTTAAACGCCGGGCTGGTGCCCCTTTCTGGCGTTTAACGCCAACTTCTTGCCCTTTACTGGCGTTTAACGCCAGTCTGGTGCCCCTTTTCTGGCGTTAAACGCCCAGAATGGTGCCAGACTGGGCGTTAAACGCCCATCTGCTAGCCTTACTGGTGTTTAAACGCCAGCAGGATCTTCCTCCAGGGTGTGCTGTTTTTCTTTCTGTTTTTCATTCTGGTTTTGCTTTTTCAATTGATTTTGTGACTTCTCATGATCATCAACCTACAGAAAACATAAAATAACAAAGGAAAGTAGATAAAAATATAACATTGGGTTGCCT
>NC_029774.3:108300535-108301346 GCF_000817695.3 Arachis duranensis | reverse complement strand
GACCTTGTTTCAGTCATGAAACTTTGAGTGGTTTTGATTAGATCAGAGACCATGGTTGCTAAGTCAGAGGTGTTCTGCTTAGAACTCTCTGTCTGTTGCTGAGAAGATGATGGAAAAGGCTTGCTATTGCTAAACCTGTTACTTCCACCATTATTGTTGTTGAAACTTTGTTGAGGTCTCTGTTGATCCTTCCATGAAAGATTTGGATGATTTCTCCATGAAGGATTGTAGGTGTTTCCATAGGGTTCTCCCATGTAATTCACCTCCTCCATTGAAGGGTTCTCAAGATCATAAGCTTCTTCTTCAGATGAAGCTTCCTTAGTACTGCCTGGTGCATTTTGCATTCCAGACAAACTTTGAGAAATCAAATTGACTTGTTGAGTCAATATTTTGTTCTGAGCCAATATGGAATTCAGAGTGTCAATCTCAAGAACGCCTTTCTTCTGATTTGCCCCATTGTTCACAGGATTCCTTTCAGAAGTGTACATGAATTGGTTATTTGCAACCATTTCAATTAGTTCTTGAGCTTCTGTAGGCATCTTCTTCAGATGAAGAGATCCTCCAGCAGAGCTATCCAAAGACATCTTGGATAGTTCAGAGAGACCATCATAGAAAATACCTATGATGCTCCATTCAGAAAGCATGTCAGAGGGACACTTTCTGATTAATTGTTTGTATCTTTCCCAAACTTCATAGAGGGATTCTTCTTCCTTCTGTCTGAAGGTTTGGACTTCCACTCTAAGCTTACTCAATTTTTGAGGTGGAAAGAACTTTGCCCAGAAGGCATTGACTAGCTTTTCCCAAGAGTTCA
>NC_029774.3:108299607-108300465 GCF_000817695.3 Arachis duranensis | reverse complement strand
CTAGCTCTGTCTCTTATAGCAAAAGGGAATAGCATAAGTCTGTAGACCTCAGGGTCAACCCCATTAGTCTTGACAGTGTCACAGATTTGCAAGAACTCAGCTAAGAACTGATGAGGATCTTCCAATGGAAGTCCATGGAACTCGCAATTCTGTTGCATTAGAGAAACTAATTGAGGCTTAAGCTCAAAATTGTTTGCTCCAATGGCAGGGATAGAGATGCTTCTCCCATAGAAGTCAGGAGTAGGGGCAGTAAAGTCACCTTCTCCCATAGAAGTCGGGAGTAGGTGCAGTAAAGTCACCCAGCACCTTCCTTGCATTGTTGGCATTGTTGTTGTTTTCGGCTGCCATGTCTTCTTCTTTGAAGATTTCTGTTAGGTCCTCTACAGAGAGTTGTGCCTTAGCTTCTCTTAGCTTTCGCTTCAAGGTCCTTTCAGGTTCAGGATCAGCCTCAACAAGAATGCTTTTGTCTTTGCTCCTGCTCATATGAAAGAGAAGAGAACAAGAAAATATAAAATCCTCTATGTCACAGTATAGAGATTCCTTGATGTGTAAGAGGAAAAGAAAAATAGAAGGCAAAAGTAGAAGAATTCGAACTTATCAAGAGAGATGGAGTTCGAATTGTTCATTGAGGAATAGTGTTAGTCCATAAATAGAAGGATGTGAGAAGAGGGGAAGTAATTTTCGAAAATTAAGTAAAAGATTTTTAAAACATTTTGAAAAATACTAATTGATTTTCGAAAACAAGAGTGGAAAAAAAATAAAGTGATTTTTGAAAAAGATTTTGAAATTAGAAATTAAAAAGATATGATTGGTTTTTTTTAAAAAGATGTGATTGAGAAGATATGATTTGAAAAACAT
>NC_029774.3:108298531-108299484 GCF_000817695.3 Arachis duranensis | reverse complement strand
AATCTTCCCTCTTGTGCCATCCTGGCGTTAAACGCCCAGAATGGTGCACATTCTGGCGTTTAATGCCCAAAACACTACCCTTTTGGGGGTTAAACGCCCAGCCAGGCACCCTGGCTGGCGTTTAAACGCCAGTTTGCCTTCCTCACTGGGCATTTTGAACGCCCAGCTTTTTCTGTGTAATTCCTCTGCAGTATGTTCTGAATCTTCAATTCTCTGTATTATTGACTTGAAAGACACAAATTAAAAATATTTTTGGATTTTTAAGGAATAATCAAAATGCAACTAAAATCAAATAACCATGCATGCAAGACACCAAACTTAGCAGTTTGTATACTACTGACACTAACAAAATGAGAATGCATATGAGACTCAACAAAACACTCAAGTCAAGAGAATTCAAAGATTAGAGCAAGAAAATCATCAAGAATTACTTGAAGATCCTTAAGACACATGAATGAATGCAAGAAGAACAGAAACATGCAATTGACACCAAACTTAACATGAAACACTAGAATCAAACAAGAATTTTTTTTTTTTGGATTTTATGATTTTGTAATTTTTTTGGTTTTTTCGAAAATTAAGTGGAAAAGAAAATAAAGATATCAAAATTCTTAATGAGAATTCCAGGAATCATGCAATGTTAGTCTAAAGCTTCGGTCTAAAGAAATTAGACATGGCTAGCCAAGCTTCAGCAGAACATTGCATTCAAGAGCTAAATTGATGAAGATCAATCAGCTTTGGTGATGATAAGAACATCACCTTGAAACACTAGAATTCAGTCTTAAGAACTCTGAAGAAAAAATACCGAATCTAAGCAACAAGATGAACCGTCAGTTGTCCATACTCGAACAATCCCCGGCAACGGCGCCAAAAACTTGGTGCACAAAATTGTGATCACTACTTATCACAACTCAATTAATCCCCGGTGATGAACCCAAAAACTTGGTGTTCAA
>NC_029774.3:108298080-108298414 GCF_000817695.3 Arachis duranensis | reverse complement strand
GTCGATCCCACAGAGATTGTTGGTATGAAGCAAGCTATGGTCACCTTGTAAATCCTAGTCAGGCAAACTCAAATGGTTATGAATGATGAATAAAACATAAAGATAAAGATAGAGATACTTATGTAATTCATTAGTGGGAATTTCAGATAAGCGTATGAAGATGCTTGTCCCTTCCGTCTCTCTGCTTTCCTACTGTCTTCATCCAATCCTTCTTACTCCTTTCCATGGCAAGCTGTATGCAAGGGTTTCACCGTTGTCAATGGCTACCTCCCATCCTCTCAGTGGAAATGTTCAACGCACCCTGTCACGGCACGACTATCCATCTGTCGGTTCT